>NC_043717.1:22539106-22726258 GCF_006229205.1 Suricata suricatta
CATGACACCCTCAAGGTCCATCCACTTTCCTACAAATGGCCAGATTTCATTCTTTCTCATTGCCATGTAGTACTCCATTGTGTATATATACCACATCTTCTTGATCCACTCATCAGGTGATGGACATTTAGGCTCTTTCCATGTTTTGGCTATTGTTGACATTGCTGCTATGAACATTGGGGTACATGTGCTCCTATGCCTCAGCACTTCTGTTTCTCTTGGGTAAATCCCTAGCAGTGCTATTGCTGGGTCATAAGGGAGTTCTATGGATAGTTTTTTGAGGAACCTCCACACTGTTTTCCAGAGGGGCTGCCCCAGTTTACATTCCCACCAACAGTGTAGGAGGGTGCCCGTCTCTCCACACCCTCACCAGCGTCTATATTCTCTTGATTTGTTCATTTTATCCACTCTGACTGGTGTGAGGTGGTATCTCAGTGTGGCTTTGATTTGTGTTTCCCTGATGATGAGTGATGTTGAGCATCGTTTCATGTGCCTGTAGGCCATCTGGATGTCCTCTTTGGAGAAGTGTCTGTTTATGTCTTCTTCCCATTTCTTCACTGGGTTATTTATTTTTTGGGTGTGGAGTTTGGTGTCTACAACAACATTGGTAGGTGAAAAATATTACACTGCTCAATTTCTGAAATATTCACCTTCTTTTTTCCTACAACATTGTGGTTGGCTTAATCCTTTTCGTTAGAAACATTAAACTTCCTAATGCCTCAGGGAACTTTAAAACAGCAGAGCATACCCACAAACAATCCATACAGCATACGCAATTCGACAGGCTCACATAAGATATTTTGCCTCTTCAGTGAGTATGGAGACAAAATGACACCCCAAATCTTCTCTTGTATGAGTACTCTTACAAGTAAAGTCTCCTGTCAAAAGAAGATTCCACTGCTCACCGAACTTAGATTGAGTAATTTGCCCCACTGTAGTAAATTAAGGTCTTGACAATACTGTACTCTTAATAGCAATTTTTTTCATATGCTGAAGTCTTCCAAGATGTAGAGATCCCACATTTTCTCTTTCAATGTGTGCACACTAACAGGTCCTACCTTTGAGTTTCATTGCAATATTTTGAATGCCACTGAACAGGATGGTCTATACTGTAATCCATTAAGAAGGGGAAAATCCTGCCTCCTACAGTACTAATCTAGAATTCTATTCCTCCCACTTTTAGTCCAAACTCTAGCACTGTGTATGCTCACTTCCATCATATCACTTATCTATGACCTTAGTTGCCTCATTTATAAAATGAGCCAATTAGGGGCACCTGGGTGGCTCAGTTGGGTTAAAGTCTAGCCCTTGATTTCAACTCAGGTCACGATCTTGTAGTTCTTGGGTTTGAGCTCTGCACTGGGCTCTGTGCTAACATAGTCGAGCCTGCTTGGGATTCTCTATCTCTCCCTCTCTCTCTCTGTTCCTACTCAGCTTATTCTCCCCACCCCTTAAAATAAATAAATAAATAAACTTTAAAAAATATAAAAAAACAAAATAAATAAATAAAATGAGCCAATTAGAGCTCCTCTGTCTTAAAGAGTTATTGTGAGACTGACAAAGCATTGAATCAATGAAAGGAAGTGTTCATATCATAATTCATATTATTTAGTTTCCCTTCTCCAGTAACTCAGCCAGCCCACCATCCCCACCCTGCATGCTCTCATAGTATGTTTTCCTATGTTGGCTTTAGTCTTGCCCTTCCTCTTTTTACTTCCCTTCATATTTATTATTTTTCCATTCCTCCTTGGATTGATTTTTCTTTCCTCTTTGGCCCTAAAATCACTTGTCTTCCTCTCCTTGGAGATCATTAGAACAAACCACCATACAGGTCTCTGTGATTAGTAGGTCTCCCTGATAATCATGTGCTATCAATATTCATTTGCAGTATGCCTGCTTACTTCCCCTACATTTCATCTACAAAATTAATTTGATTGGATATTCAAGAATTATGAATTTATTAGGTAGTTTTTTAAAAAGGAATTCAACTGAACATGGAATTATGCCTACAGCACAATGTAATAGTTATGTCAGTTATTTTATTAAAAATATTCTCTGCTGATTATTAAGAAAGAAGTGTATCGTTAAAATGTCCTTATTTTATTATATGCATTAGTAGTACATTTTGTTTAAGTTTTTTAAAAATATTTTTTAGTTTAGAGAGAGAGAACACAAGCAGGGAAGGCGGGCAGAGGAGACAGAGAATCCTAAGCAGGCTCCACACTCAGCGAAGAGCCCAATGTGGGGCTTGATCCTATGAGCCTGGGATCATGACCTGAGCTGAAATCAAGAGTCTTTTGCTCAAGTGACTGAGGCAGTCAGGTGCACCTGTTTAAGTTTTTTTTAACATTTCTGTTTTAAATTAAACCTCCAGTGTGTGTGAAGCCAAAGACAGATTTTATGGATTGTTTGAGCTGTGCACAATTTAGCAACCTATTTCAATGAGTACCTGGGATAAAACAGACCTTGAGGTTGTGGAGTGTGGTATGTTTTATGCTGTATTAATAGAATTTATGAAAGAGAGAATGAATTATTTTTTTGCTGCTACCAATTCTGTTATATATGGAAACTGTATATATTTTAATTGAATACACTGGTATGCCTTCTATATTTCTATGAAAACATTTATATTTATTAAAATTTTATCAGTATTTTTCTAACTTCAAATATTGAACAATCATGTATAAATTCCCTGGGATAAAAAAGGAATTCATCAAGCAAATGTGAGGCAGTTGGATATTGTGTTTTACCAGCAGAGTCTTCATAAGAAACTATTCATGGCCAAATTTTGTGACTTGAGCACTTAAAAATCATCTAAGTTCAAAACAATGTATAAATTCTGAGATACATGTATTTTTAAAAGTGAAGTACAGTGCTCTAGTGGCTTATAGACAAACATCAAAGAAGAGTCAGTGACTTAAAAATGGTGGTTTGGAATAATCCTTTCCTTGTGCCTGGATGAGTTCTGTATATTTCAAATCTAACCAAAAATTGGAAGTAAGCATGATTATGTACGTTACACATTATATATTAAATTTGCAGGCATGAGTTTAATGCTAAGGGATATGTGGGGGTGGCTCTAGTTTTTGCAAAGGCATCTACAGTATCCCAAAACATGTCCCATACAAATTCACTCTTGATTTCTTTTGTTACAGAGCTTCACCACTCTACTGGTCATTTCAGGAAAGCACAGTCCTGTTTCCCTCAGTCCCTCCCAGTACAGATGGGAGAAGGGTTCCTCTGAATGTTCTAACCCCTCTACTAAAATGTTCCAGGTTGTTTAATGGTTACTGGATCATTAAAAGTTAGGATGGCCTCCTGGGACCAACCCAATGTTGGCATGTGATCATGAGGAGGGAACTAGAACTAGACATGCAGTCTGCAAATGCCAGCTTGGTCTCCTTCTATGTGCCCACTAATGTTGCCCACAGAACATTTATACCCTCATTCTAAGCCTTCTGCCCCCTGACCCCAGTCTTCTTTCTGAGGATGAAGTAGCCTAGCTCTTCAACTTTGCTCTTATCCATGATGCTAAAATAAAATTAAATCTTTGTTTTATTTTGGTCCTTCACTTTTGTTCTCTGGTGCCAAACTTCTGGATGTACAATAAAGCAAAACAACAAAATTCTTTTCTTTATCATTCAAAAAACTAAGGTCTTGAAAATCAAGAGCCTGTACCTTTAAAACCCAATTGATTCTTTTGTTTCTGAACTCTTTTGTGCCCTACCTTTCCTGGGGCAAATAATTAAAAGTCTTACTAAACTCAACATACTCAATGGTATCAAAAGAATGTGGGAGAGTTAGGGGAAGGGTGGAAAAGAATATTAATACTTGTTAATGTCATCCAAATGTCATTCCACCCACAAGACTATCTATTCAAATGGCCCTCTGGGCTGATCTGAATTAGTGATGAAGATCTGACTCAGTAATAGCCACCTAAAAATTTACCAATAGCCAAGGGTTACAAGGTACAAAGGCCCTACATAATGTTAGTTCTAACTTTACTTCGTGAATATTGAAGCTCATCATAATATCACTCCAAACTATAAACAGTTGGTGATAGTAACAAGGAAACAACAGCTAAGTCACAAAAGTGTTAGAGACCTAGAGAGGGAATATAACAATCTACTTACTAGTGATTTGTCTTATCCAGAACTATCTTCCAATTATTTACCAGTGATTCTAAGCAGATGTTGTCACTACTTAGTCCTTTTCTTCCCAAAAATTTTATAATAAAATTCCAATAACAACTTACTTGAGTAAGCTTTTGCATCTTATAACATGAAAGAGCTTAAATAATTTGGGCTGACTGTAAATTCATTACTCAAACACAGTACATTTAGTGAAGCTTATGTTCACATCCCAGGTGACCTACCTGTGGTAGTGTTAACAGTGGTTCACAATTTGTTCAGGTCTCCCTGTACCCACAAACTCAAATAGTGTAATACCCCTTTTTAAAAATTTCAAAACTTACCAAACTAAAAATTATGTATCAAAACTTATGAGATGTAACTGGAAAGAAGAAATAATTTAAATATTTGATTTATTTTGCTTAAAATGTGATAAAGGAATCGCAACAAACAAAAGAAATAATGAGGTTAAGAAAATTATAAAGAGCAGATGTCAATAGCATTATTAATTCAAAACTACCTCTTTAGTAAGAATGACATAGTTAAACTCTGAATTAGCCAAATCAAGAAAAGTAGGAAAAGCACAAATAAACAAAATATGATGTGAGCAAGGAAATTAAAAGAATCATAAAAGCTCATTTTGTTAAACTACACATAAATTCAAAACTTGGAATGAAATAATGTTCTAGGAAATGTAAATTATCAAACTAATCTAAAAGCAAGCAACCATATAAAATGTTGGATTTCCACAGAAGAATTAGGGAAATTTTTATCCAATGGTTATTTCATAAAGTGCTATTGAAGATACTTCCACAGGGTGAAAGAATTTCCAACCTGGGCTCTCTAAGAAGCAGATGTGCAAACAAGATTTGAAGTGCATAGGAACTATTAGAGAACGGCCCTAAGAGAAACAGTGTGATGGAGCAAGAAAAGACAGGGAGAGGCTTCAGATCTGAACGCAGATAGAATACCTCTGAAGGTGGAAAGGGGAGGAGCAAAAATTGACTAGCAAGGGCCTCAGACTGGAGGGCAGTTCTGAGAGTCTCTTGGTCAGGTCAATGGGAAATCCAATATACACTGTTCTCATCGGAGTCACGTATCTGTCAGAAATGACCAATTTCTATCATACCTGTCACCTGCTCAGAAACACTTTTTCCAGAAATTACCTTCAATCTAGCCTACGTCATCATTTTTCCTGTCCTTAATGGCTCATGCCCATCAGCATACAAATATGCTGTATTATCTATCATCTTCTAAAAAATGTTTCCTGATCCTCCCTCCTGGAATAGACACTACCTCATTTCTGTGCTGATTTTGGCAGCGAAACCTCCCAAAGAGTTGCCTATGGCTACTGTACTTGTCTCTCCTCCAATTTTGTCTCCAAACCATTTGATTTTGTACGTCCACCACTCCTAAAAAAGCCTCTTTGTCAAGTTCACCAGGGACCTCCAGGGTCTCCAAAACCAATGGTCAATTCTCAGCCCTCATTTTATGTGACCTGTCTACAGAGGTGCCTTCTTCTCCTTCCTCTTTTTCATAGATAGATAGATGATATAGATGTAGATAGATATAGATATAGATATCTTAAAGCAACATTTGTATAGATCAATAGCTACAGGATAGTAGCAATTTCATATGGTTCAGCCATGTCTATGTATGTGCATATATACACACATATTTCTGTGTGTGTATCTAGTTATGTGTGTTTGTATAATTACAGAATAACAAATAAATGCACTAAATAAAATTTAAGATGTCTTTAGTGTTCTTTTTGACTTTGGGATGCATCCCACAAAGGGGAATATTCAGTCAAAATGCTGTGTTTTAAAGCTACTTGAAATGATTCCTCTCTGTGATTATGCCACCAACTTGATACACAGGTCATCTGTTTCAGTTTCTTCTTTCTATATAAAAATATATATTTATAAATATCAAAATATATTAATCATTACAATATACTACTATTAAAATACTAATTAAAGTAAACATATTTGTGATATATATTTATAATTTACATAAATGTATAGCAAATATATATTTATTTAATTTAGAAAGTTCCTAAATCAAAGTTATAAAATGTGGCACAGAGCGGCCCCATTTCCACTGCAGTCTCCTTGCATAGCAATCTTATTTGTTCTTTTCCCTTTTGCTCCCTCTCTCCAACCTACTATAGAACATTGTATAGATGTTCCATGTTTATTCAAAAAGCACATATTTGATGGACCTTTAAGTGATTTGGATCTTTTTTTCTTACAAAGAATGCTACAACCTTTGTTTTGCCTACAACTGACAAGTTACCTAAAAATGTAAGACTTTCATTGTTGACACCAGGAAACTTCTGAGCAAATCAGGACAAGTTAGCCACCCTACCATACGCACACATCTTTTCAGAATGGATTGATATCCTATGAGTTTTTTTTAATCTACATACATGGCAAGTCTTTCTATTTGTTCATATATACTTTTTTGTCCTTCAGGTGCACTTTAAGGTTACTTTCTCACATTGCTCTTAAACATTTTTTATTAGGTTTAATTCTTAGGTCATTTTTCTTTTTTGACACTATTGTAGATGAGATCTTTTCTACCATTACATTTTTAATTGACTGCTATTTTCATATATCCTATAAAAGCCATTGATTTCTATAAGTTTAATTTTACTTCACACCTGCAAGTGCTAACCAAGCATCCAAGCATCCTTTCCTTGAGAAATAGGGCATCTTTGGAAATCCTTACTAGATCCCCCTCTGTCTGGACTTCTAATTAGCAAAGAGAAACAAGAGTGGTAGGGTTTCCAAGTGACACATGTCACTTCTGTTCAGATTCTATTAGCTGTAATTCAGCTAGTACCCCCACCTAACTGCAGGGACCCTGGGAAATAAAGTCTTCCTTTGTGCCTGGGATGGAGAGGAGAATAGGCCTCTACCTCAACAGTCCACTGGAATACAAGTATCACAAGAGCATATAGTTTTGCATTTTTGGTTCTTTAAAGAATTTTTAACACCTTGCATGGGACCTACTATACATTAGGTGCTCAAGAAAGACTTGTTGACTAAGTAATAAATCCTTAACATGAAAACATTTATCTGTTTCAGCCCACTGTGCTAAGCAGTGATGAAATACTACAGGCATTCACATTAAATTCCGGATCAAGGCAGAGATAACTTTTATCTTTTTTATTTAACATTCTGTGGGAGATATTCACCCATTCAATTAAACAAGAGAAAGTAAAATGGAAATAAAATTATCCCTATTTTCAGATGATACAATATTCTATCTGGAGAGTTCAAGAGAAACCATTTTAAAAGTAGGCAAATAATAAGCAGATCCAGTAGGATTATCTTGGCAAGTGGGGAATAAGGCCACTTTTAAAATTAAAAGAATATGTAGAAAAAGTTGAAAACAGAGAAGCAATATCGGAGAACTGTCCCTTCAGATATGTAACAAAAAGACCCAGTAATTTAAACTATGCAATATTACCATAGGAAAAAAAGAGGCTGAAATTAAAAAATTAGAAATAGGCAAGATTCATATAGAACTTTAGACTATAAAGAGTGGCATCATAAAACAACTATGGAAAAAATAAAATATTCAAAGAACAGTGTTGGGAAAACTGGATAGCAATCTGGTGAAAAAAAGTTGCATCTACAATTTATACTTCACATAAGGGTTCATTGCAAACAGATCAAAATTGAAATGTACAAAATAAAACAGCATAAAAGTAACAAAAGGAAACATGAGATAGTCCTTCACTGAACCACTATATATTGAAAGATTTTCTAAGTGTAAGATAACAGAAATGATGGATATATTTCACATAATCAAAATAAAAAATTCTGCCTCATCAAAAAAAAAATCAACGGATGAATTTAAAATGTGCCCTATTTTTAAATATTCACATTCTGAGACAGTGGGGACCAGGACTTCAACATATGAATTGTGAAGGAGCACAATTCAGCCCACAACACGAAGGAAAGGTTAATCTCCCCGGCATATGAAAAACCTTCGCAGGAATTCACGGAGCATTCTCTTTTCCCTCCCCCTTATATGGGCTAGGATAATCACTGCCGAATCATTCCCTCAAACCAAATCCACCTGGGGCCTGGCTTTGTAAATAACATTTTTTAGAACACAGCTACATCTACTTATTTATATACTGTCTAGAGCGGAGTGGTTTAAGATGAAGCCTTATGGCCTTCGATCCCTAAAATATTTATTACCCAGCCCTTTATAGAAATGTTTGCCAACCTGTAGTGTAGGGCCCAATAAGACTGGAGGATACGGAATGTATAGACTCCTGGGGGGAATACAAGCTTTGGTGATGAGCCAGGTGTGTTATGCAGAGGGTGAACATACACCCCAGCGTGCCTGGGACAGTGCCAACGTAAACCTATTATTTCACCATCCTTACTCACAGCATCAATCTTTTCCCCTCAAAAGTGACGTGGATTGAACATGATATGGTTACTGTTTGGGTTGAATTCTGACCCCTAAAAAGATATGGTTAAGTCCTAACTGCTGGTACCTATGGATGTGATCTCAGCTGGAAACAAGGTCTTTGTAAGTGTACTGAAGTTAAGATGATGGCCTTACAGAATGCCCTGGGCCAATATGACTGTGTCCTTAGGGAAAAAAAATTGGGGCACAGACGCACACAAAGAGGAAAACACCATGTGAAGACACACAGACACAGAAGCAAGATGGCCATGTAAGGACAGAAACAGAGATTGGAGTGGTGCATATATGAGCTAAGGGGTGCCAAGGATTGCCAGCAATCACCAGAAGCTAGAAGAGGCAAGGAAGGATTCTCCCCTACGGGTTTCACAGAAAGCATAGCACTGCTGACAACTTGATTTTGGAGTTCCAGAACTGTGAGAGAATAAATTTCTGTAGTTTTAAGCCACCCAGTTTGTGCTCCTTTGTCACAGCAGCCTCAGGAAATTAAAACAGTCACCCCAATTAATGAGGACCTTGAATCTGAGGAAAATAACTTAACATTCAGGGATCATTATTAGTTAGAATATTCTGGATTAAAATATGCAGAAGCTAGAGGTGAGGACACCAGTTAAGAGGCTATAAAAATAGGAGACATCAGATTTAATTGGGGCCTTGTTGCAAACATATTCAAGCCCATTTAGTGTGTAGGTTGTTTTTTTTTAATTGTTAGGTATTTTGCCAGTGATGAGCAGCCTCCATATACCACTGGATGTTTTTTAAATAAATGATTTCATTGTATTCTCTTTTAAATTCTTTTTTTTTAATGTTTATATATTTTTGAGAGGGAGATCGAGTGTGAGAGTGGGAGGGGCAGAGAGTGAGGGAGACACAGAATCTGAAGACAGGCTCCAGGTTCTGAGCTGTCAGCACAGAGCCTGACACAGGGCTCAAACCCACAAACCTGAGCCTCATGACCAGAGCCTATGTCAGACATAACTGACTGAGCCACCCAGGCCCTCCTAAATTCTTAATATCACGTGTACTCTTTTGGTGAAGTTTATATAAAGTTCTGGATAATATGTGAAATCTGAAGTGTGTTAAAAACGGAAGTTTGGGCAAAAGAGGAAGGCTGATATCAATTCTTCTTTGGCATAAGCTTGCTTCACATCCACGTGGTATATTACAATTAAAGTCTCAGACCAGATACTGACAAAGAAGCAAACATTTAGTAACAAACAAGCACAGCCTATTCTTGTAAGTCCGTGAAATAGCTACCTGTTTGACAACAAGTCTGCATGAAAGATTCACTCGAGGCACGTGAACTACATTTTAGTGACCAGGTTCAGCTAATTTTAGGAGTGACACCACAGAATCTTTGTAAAAGGAAGCACACTTGGCCAAAAGAAACTTGGGTGAAGGTGGCCACTCAGAGGTTTTCAGCTGCTCATGCAGGGCCAGAATTAACTGTTCAATTTTTTCTAACCACTGTCCACGTATTGAAATACCATTCATTTCACCAATGCAAAATAATTTCTAGTAGCTAATATATAAAGTATTAAACCTTTTTGTGCTGCTCTTATGTGAGACAATTGAAGCCAAAACAGGATAGCATACTTTAAGGAGACCGCTCCAATGCTAATTAGCCACACCTGAAGTATGAGTGCTTAATTAGGGCGTTTCAAAGTTAAGCAATTAAATATCACTTTCTATGCCAAGGCATTCAAAAGGAAACTAGAGACCAAATGGCAGGTCTGTACTAAGGGTGTAAGACAGTGGTTTTTTTCTACCTGACCTCAATTCTCTGAAAACGGAGGAGAGAAACAGGCTTAAACTGAGATTTCATTGATCTAGGAAAAACTCAAAGCCTGATAGGCTCCGATGTTTGCTACTAATATGATAACCATCTGAATCTGTGCATGAGATCCTACCTGAAAGTCAGGCTTCAGCGTCCCGTGGAGCAGCCTTTCAGTTCCAACACGAGTTTGTTGGTAATTTCTGGGGGAGGTCTTCAGGAGGATATGACTGCCTTGTGATGTGAGCTGGACCTGGGCAGAGGTGCTTCCCTCCTTCCCCTATCTAGGGAATGTGCTTCCGTTCACCTTCCTGTCCCACCTACCCACCAGAAGTGGTCTGCCTCTTTTTCTGGTCTCTTTCTGCCCTCCGTGTAGGGCAGCTGTTTCAGATTATACCTAGAAAGCTCCGACGGTTGCCAACTAACAGTAATGCATATGCAAGACCATTTTTGTATGTTTTGAAATTATTGTTACTGATTTCTGTCCTCTGTGTGTGTGTGTGTAAAGACTGTTTGCTATAAAAGTTAGATATATTTGTTTGTGTTGGTATTCTTTGTGATCATATTTATCGAAATCACTATTTTGAACTTTCTCCTGGCTTCTACTATTGAAGATAGGAATTTTGAAAATATATAAAAATTCTCTCATACCAGACATAACTTGAGATGTGATCATTTTATTAATTTATCTCTTCTACTAGAGCATGCTGTGAAATTTCCACACTCCATTAAATTTCCATAGGCATCTGTTCGCAAGTAAATAACTCCCAAGATACCTAACTTTCTTTGATGCCTCACCCCAATTTGAAACTAATGATTATACGTTCTTAATTGTGAGACTTCATTACACACACACACACAAAAAGGCTTGCCTGATTTTACTTCAGGATTTGTATCACCTGTATTTCAACACTGAGTAATGTCCTATATCACCTTTGATAAAGCAGAGTGATTATTACTGGCTATCTGCTTACTGAACTGAATTTGAGAAATATCTTTGGATTTGGGGTATTTAGTTTTAATTTGGGGATTGTAGGTGGGACCAAGTTACAACAAAAATTCATATGAGAATGATTTTAAGTCCCAGAAGGCAGAGTTATATTTCTACGAGACAGGAAATTATACATTTAGCATGATGGACTCAGGGAGAGGGGTAGAGATGTTGAAGATTCAATGGAGTATAATAGGAAAAAAGACCTAAGAATTTAGAGTGAGAATTAAAAGACCATTGCTGCTATTTATTAACTGTTTAGCCTTAGGCAATCCACGTAGCTTTCAGACTCAGCATCCTTTTCTTTAAGGGTAGTGGAATTATACCTTACCATGCTCACAGAGTTGTTGTGAAATCCAATGAGACAACATACCTAATATCGGTTCCATTCCCTCTTGGTTGTTTCCTCCATATTTTGAGCTCAACTTTATACTCTTACATGGATTACTCTGTTATTCTCCCTTCTTATTTTGCAGGGAAGAGAAGTAGATTAATACTCATTCTCTCTCTCTCTCTCTCTCTCTCTCTCTCTCTCTCTCTCTCTCTCTCTCTCTCTCTCCTGCTGCCCGCCCCCAACTTGTGATGTCTCTCTCTCTCACTCTCACTCTCTGTCGAAATAAATAAATAAACATTTAAGAATAATAAAATAAAAATAAAATACTTTACCTAAATTGGGCAAGTCTGTAGTGGCAGATTCCTCAAATTCCACCAGGAAGAGAGATGGTTCTTTGAGAGCAAGTGTGTGCCTCAAATCATACCACAGAAGGAATCTTGAGCTCAAAAGCATTGTCCCCAGTTCTAGCATAATAGAAGCCAGCCATTTTAATTCTCAATTATTTATTTATTTATTTAACTTTATTTATTTATCTTGAGAAAGAGAGAATGAGAATGAGCAGGGGAGGGTCAGAGAGATAGGGAAAGAGAGAGAGAATCCCAGGCGGGTTTCACACTGTCATTGCAGAGTCTGATGTGGGGCTCAAACACTTGAATCATGAGACCATGCCCCAAGATGAAGCCAGATGCCTAAGTGACTGACCACCCCGATGCCTCAGTTTATTTATTTTAAAGCAATACTCAAAAAAGATTTAAGAAAAAATTTTATGGATCTAGTATTTTAGGTTTTGGAAACTTTTTTCTGTTAAGAACCATATAATAAGTACTTCAGGTTTTGTGGGCTATAAAATCTCTACTGAGCATTGTAGCTCCAAAGTAGCCATAAACAATATGTAAATGAATAGATGTAGCTGTGTTCCATTAAAAGTTTACTTACAAAAACATGGAGAGCCTAGGTGGCTCAGTCAGTTAAGCATCCGACTCCTGATTTCATGATCTAATGGTTCATGAGATCGAGCCCAGTAATAGGCTTTGTGCTGACAGCTCAGAGTCCACTTGGGATTCTCTCTCTCTCTCCCTCTCTCTCTCTCTGCCACTCCCTTCCTCTCTCTCAAAAATAAACTTTTTTTAAAAAAAAAGGTTTACTTACAAAAACAGGTTATGAGTGGAATTTGGCCTATAGGTCATAGTTTTCTGATACCTATAGTATTCCATCCACTCCTATATTCTTGCCTCTTTCCCTCGTCACACAAAAAGTAGGTTACACAGGAGAAGAAATATTGAACACCATAACTTTATCTTTAGTTCCCAGTTTGCATTTGTCCCCAAAGAGTGTGCAGAATTTTCTTTGCCTTGTGTTCCATGTGCTCAGCCCCTAAGGCAAGCATGATGCCCATGAGCTGTCCTAAAACCAACTAAAATAATGATCAGGGACAAACATGAACAAATCTTTCCCTCTAACTTTGTTTAGTGAAAACAGTATCTTAGATACATAGGTGGGGAACACTTGTAAACCCTGCTTGGTAATCTGATAGTTCCATCTTTTTTTTTTTTTTTTTTTTTTGGCTAAAACGAAGGGTACCAATGAATGTGTGCTGCGTGTACATTTCAAACCTCGGAGTTCAGTGTACCAGCCTGTACTGAGAACCAACTGCCTGGGGAACTGTAGAGGAATGCAAAATTAGAGGCACATTCCCTCAAGGATCCAACAGTCTACTTGGGGAAAGAGAACACATACACATAAGAAAAATACTAAACAACACTTACAAAGCCAAACATCAGAGAAGTACATCTTTATAAAGTAGAGGCTGACAGCATCGGTGCTTAGAGGCGACTCTGTAGAGAGAGGATCAGAGTTAGGTAAGAGATTCTAGAGGAATCAAGGTGGAATGATATTCCCCCCACTTCCCTAATTCCTCCCAAAACAGAAGAGAAAAATCTTGCAGGAGAAAGGAATGCCAATTTCCTTTGCTAACAATGCTTCCCTTAAATCTAAGGGTGGTAAGAACCCTGAACTGCTGAAAAAGAGGTGAAACACCAGGATCAATAGTAACATCTTACTTACAAATGAGTTTATTTTCAAATTTCATATATAATTCAGTTGGATCAAAAACTGATTGGCTGTTCAACACACAAAGCGTATTTATTCCCTGAATCCCACACATCCCATTTATTGACACTCAGTGTGCATTTCAACATCTACATGAGATTATAAAATTCTACAACTTGTATTTGGAATACAACTTGAAACTTTTCCTTCACACTATGAGTTTTTTTATGTGTTTACTTATTTTGAGAGAGAGAGAGCAAGCACAAGAGCTTGTGTGGAAGAAGAACACAGAGAGAATCACAAGCAGATTCTGTGCTATCAGCACAGAGCCCAGCATGGCGCTAGATCTCACAGATCCATAAGATCATGACCTGAGACAAAATCATGAGTCAAAAGCTTAGCTGACTGAGCCACCCAGATGCCCCACACTATGAGTTTTTAATGTTACATTGAGCTGAATGAATGTAAATATAAACTTCTCATATGTAAACATTGTGCAGAAAATAGATTGGGGGTAATAAACATTCTATGAACTTTGGATATCAAAACTTGATATCCTACTGACTTTTCTTTTTATTGAACAATAGTCATTTACTTAGCCTTTTCCCAACCACCAGATTTGACTATGCCATCTGTTTTGGAGGAGGTTTTTTTTTTTTGCCAGAAACCTGCCTTGTATAGAATGCAATTTAATATCCAGGTTTTGTGGATGGGTTAAACTCTTGAGAGGCCTTCCCCATCCTTTCATCAAAGGGATAGAAGGATCAAACAAGGTCTTGGATTTTGGAATATTCCCAAAGCTTGATGCTAAAATTGTCCTCCCTCCAGGCGGTAACCGATAGCATTTTCTGTTCCTGATGCTGATCATAAATTTATTGCAACCCTTCTCTAGATTGTTGTGCCTTCCTTCTGTGAAGTTGACAGGTAAGATGTGGTACGAACACCCAAAAGGACTGAGATTTGAGGCTTAATTGAGTTTATAAGGTAGCTTATTTGAACTATTTTTGTGCCTGCTAAGAAATATTTGCTTGCAAATGTTTGATGTCTGTTGAATTCATCAATTCATCTTCATACTTGCCTTTGTAAAAAATATATTGTGGTGATATATACAAAACCTCAAACTTAACATTTTTAATTGTACAATTCAGTGGCATTAATTATATTCACATTGTTGTGCAACCATCACCACTATCTATTTCCAGAACTTTTTCATCATGCCAAATAGAAACTCTATACCCATTAAATAATAACCCCCCATTTCTCCTTCTCCATTCCCTGGTAGCTTCTATTCTACTTTCTGTCTTCATGAATTTTGTCTTCTAGGTGCCTCATATAAATTGAATCATACAATATTTGTCCTCTCTGTCTTATTCTGCTTAGCATACTCTTTTCAAGGTTTATCCTTGTTGTAGCATGCATCAGAATCCCATTTCTTTTTATGGCTAAATAATATCCCATTGTTTTTATATAGCACAGTTCACTTGTCCATTCATCTGCTGATGGACACTTGGATTGTTTCTACCTTTTGGCTATTGTAAATATGCTCAGTGAACATCAGTGTACAAATATCAAATTTGATTTTATAGTAAATATCCTGATAGTGACATGGTGGGGGAATAACCTCTTGCCTTCACCATCCCCCCTTAACTAATGGTAGTCACAAATATATACCCTTAATACTTAAAGTTGAGTATGACCAAATGGACTTCGACCAGGTCATAATACTTAGTTTCCTGGTCAATAAATGGTGATACTAACAGTATATACCTTGTAGCTTATTAGGAGGATTAAATGAGTTAATTTCTATAAGGTGCTTTGAAATGTATCAGTCACTGTGTAAGCATTAAACAAATATAGCTCAAACTATCATTAGCATCATCATCCTTCATCTTTTAGGGACATATTATCCTGCTGCTACTGTAATTATAATTTACCACCCCAGCTTAACATTCTACCCAGGTCTGCCCTGAGGTCTAAAATGTTCTTGTCCCAAAGTCACCCACCTCCTCAATCAAAATTCTCCTCCCATAAGGCTGATCTTATCAAGATGAGATTGACCCATTTAACACTGATATGTAAATTACTGCCAAACACTAACCATAGACATCCTTATAATTCATACATTCTTTCATCGCAGACTTGCAGATTTGTGAAACTACAGAAAGCTGCAACAACTCCAAGAGTTACTATAATACTTCCCTTTGCCATACTTTCAGTAATCACAATCCAGCTCCAAACTCAAAGAGAATTTTAAAGACAGTTATAGTTTCTAGTGGTCAGGGGAATCACAGACTTTTAAACCAATGCAAACCAAAAATGTGACTAAAGAGTATGTTCTATAATGTAATTTAATATTTAATAATAGTTCACAAAGAATATAGGTATAAAATATAAGGTTAACACAATTAGTTTTCTTATGAGGGATGAGATGTATTTTATCATTCTGTTTAGGTTTAATAATGAATGTGAAACTTGTAACTATAATGTATCAATGTTATTATATTTAAAAACTAACTGGGCCTTGCTCTAAGAAAGACTAATATCCATAAATAAATTTTAAAAGTACCAAACACACAAGAATAATAATTTTAAAAATCCCTTGAAATACATAAATTAGATAACTATTAAAAACTCCAGAAAATGATTTCACCAGTGGCTTCCTTAAATAATATGCTTGCTTGCTGCATTTTAAGAAGTTTTGTTTTTACCAAAGTCTGATTAATGTTTATTGCATCAAATGAGATTCAGTTATCTATATCTCTTTGTATATAATTTAAAGTTAGTCCAATAAATCATTTTTTCCTACTCTGTGGACATTATACAGCAATAGATATGAAAGTTGGTGAGTCCGATTATCTTCTTCAAGTATTTCTAATAGTACTATCAATTAGTCTGTTAACAGTTCTGTGCTTGATTTTTTTTTAGGGGTTGGAGATGAGGATGAATGCAGATAAAGTAATGATGTTTGGGGGTGTGAATCAGGAGACCTGGGTTCTAAGGCTTACTCAACAACTAAGTAGAAGTTCAAATTTTGGGGAACATGGTTTCTGTAAAAAGGAGTCATTTGGATAACCACTAAGGGCTCTTATTATTAATAAAACCTACATGGAATAACCAACTTGAATCCTGTATGGTGGGCAATGGGATACAAATAGAGATGAGAATTTGCAAAACAAAAGCCAAAACAAAAACCCATGGTCCTGACCACAAGAAGCACTGTCACCAATTTGCCTCTCCCATCAGGCCTTCCCACTGAGGTGTACCCAGGCCTGACTTTCAACTGACAGCATGTGCATCTCCTCACCTGAGAGTTTGCTTGACAACTAGAGTCCACTTAGTTCTTCCCAACAGTAGGCTAGAAACACTAGAGAATTAGCATACATCTTGCTAAAAGTTAGTATATAAATATTCTAGCTCTCCTACCTCTTACATGGAGTAACCACCCCTTGCCCCTGAGTTGGGCTAACACCTAAGCTCACTGTACATTGGTTCACAAAATTCTCCAACTTAACTTGACAACATATCTTTTATTTGCTTCCCTTCCTATCAGCCTCATCTGCCCCTTCCACTGTTTTTCTGAGGACACCTTACAGATGTACTACAGGCAATCAAACCCTTAGTTCAGGTCTGCTTCTGAGGAAATCAAAACTAAGTGATAACTGTGTATATGGCCCTGGCCTTACCACTTCTCTATCCCAAAACCTTGACTGCAAACTTTCTTTCTCCAGGCCCCAACTTTATGGGGCTCCCTGGCCCACTCTGTCTTCAGAGTGTCTGCTAGGTCCAGACATGATAACTATGCTATTATTACCATCTTGCAGGTGGGTTGTTTATATATATAGTATAACATTTTATATTGCATTGTATATTATATATGTATATATATTGTATATGCATATTTTGTATATACATATGTGTATATATTATTGTATATATCTTGTATATACATATATTATATATGTATATATACAATATTTTACATATATAGTATATATGTGTGTAATACAATATATAATATACATATATAAATCTCTCTCTCTCTCCCTCTCTAACTTTATCAAAGCTGTGCACACCTTAAATTCTGAAACTATATCATCTTTGTCTCTACCTCTAATGCCTAACACTGTATCTGGAACATATGGAATTTCATTAGATGACCTCTACTGCTTGGAAGTCTTTCCCTTTCCCCATTCTTTTAAGTGATCCCCTCTGTGTATGATTTAAGATTCAGTCTGCTATCTCCTTACTGATATTTTCCCCAACTGCTACACACTGAAGGACACACTCCCTCTCATATGATCCTGTGAAGACATTGAGAACATTCACTTCTTGAATATCACGTCACATTGTCAGGTGATGGCTTTCCTGCTTTCCTCTTTTCTATATTAGTTTCTCTATTTTTCTATAAACTTCTTGAATGGAGAGATTTCGCTGTATTCCTTTCAGTTTACCCTTGCCCTAGCGCAGTGCCTTACATGTAAAAAAAATTATTGAATATATAGAGCAGATGGTCACCATTGGTTTTATTGGGAGTTCATACTTCCTGTGACTCCCACATTACATAATTTTGTGCAACCGTTGGTAAGGACCAAAGAAATAGATTCCATAAAGCAAAATATGTACAGTAGATGTAATCTGTATATTTAGGGCAGAAATTCCTTTTCTTTGATCTGATCTTTGAAAAGCTACAAACAGCTCTCTGCAATTAACCAGATAAGGTGGTGTTGAACTATGAGATGCTACGATTACTACAAATCAAATATATTTATTCCCATATTATTTTAGAGAAACATACGTATATGAAACTAGAAAGAGTTGGTGACCACAAGTTCTGACTCTTGAGGCCAGTCTCACTAGTCATATCATAATGTCCTTTCATATGTCTCCCTCTAGATATGGAATTTTTAAGACTGTCTCCATAAAATATTCATAAATAATATAAAGCAAGTCAGAAATTTGTCTTGAAATAACTGACGACTCATCTCTTCAAATTTTGCAAGGACATATTTATACTTGGCACATACTATAAATAACAGCTGGTAAGTTTGCCACAACCATTTTTCACTCACTTCTGTTTTCTCCCACATTTATTCTTCTGCCCATATTCAGTCTCATTTAAACTCAAGTACCAGTTTAGAGTTTGCACTGTGTTGTTCCTATTGACTTGTTCTGTGTTTAAAATCCTCTTTCTCAACACATTATAAAAGGAGCTGTATATGACTACTTTCATAAAATTATTATTTTATAAGAATGTACATGCTTATAGACAAAAATATAAAGAGTTTACAATAAACCAAAGGGATAGATTTGTGACTTGTAGACCTCAAGAGAAGGGAAGATCTACTTTTCACAAAAGAATATCCAGAATAACAATAAAGTCTATAGAGATGAGCAAAAAAACTTTCACCATGTCTTGGAAACTTGTGATCTTGTGAAATGGACAAAAGGTGTAAAATTGAATATAAGAACATGGAATCTTGAAGGAGTTCATCACATCAAAGAGGAATGAACTAAAGAGTAGAGAAGTAAAGGAAAAGTTAGCATAAATTCTGATAGGGAGACTTTGGGAAATTCAATGACATATAAGTTGGATGCAAAGGCATCCCAGACGGCAGTAAACTTCTGTTATGGAAGAGAGACATGAAAGTTATAAAAATCAGGAGTCATGGCTTATTCATTTTGATCCTCTCCTTCTGTTTCCCCCACCCCTTGTCCATTCCTAGACAGGTAGCTCTAAACACTGTTTCTCTAATGTTTGCAGTGCATGCTGTGAATTATTTCATTCTGGTTATAATCTCAAGATACACTTTACCATTGGGTCTACTATGCACCTCTATGAGAGAAGGAACTATGTCTTTTTATTTTGTATACGCCAAACCTATCTTAAGAGAAACACTTAATAATTAAATATTACAGTAAGAGCTAGAATGTTTGGTTAATGTGAAGAAATGATTTGAGAAGTAGAATTAAAATTTGATGACATAAATCTGGATGTCTTTTGATACTAGTCTAAGATTGACTGTTTTCTAAAAACAACACGAAGATATGCCAATAATATCTTCTATTGATGTACCAGGACTTTTATGTAAGTTCTCCTATTCCTTCCTCACAACCACCCTGTTAGGGTGAGCATTATTATCTCCATTTAGCAGATTATGAAACCAAGGTTAGAGATGTTAAATCTGGTAACTTGTCCAAGGTCACTGAGAACCTAGTAAGTGACATGCACTGTTGTAGATGCTGCAGATAAAACTGACCTGCAAGACAAACCAGGTCATTGCAGTCTCTGAGCTTATGTTCTCGTTCAAAGCGACTCACCTTAAACAAAACTACCAAAAGATATATAAGAAAATTTGCACATGGTAATTAATGGCCTAAAGAAGACTAATATGAGCTGATATGCTAAGGAGTGAGTGGGGGTGATGCATAAGTCTGCCTTACTCAATGCATCATGATATTCTTAATGTAACACTCTGATCTTATGCTATTCAGAAGATGGGGGTAATCAAGTATGAGTTTTGGAAGGATAGCTAGTGGCAATGTGGAGGATTATTAGCAACAATATAGTTCAGCAGAGAATAAACGATCATCTAAAATGAGCTTCAGAAGGTAAATGTGGAGAAGCAATAGCTGTAAAAGAAACCACTGACATGTTAAATTGACTTGGCATAAAGAATATGGACAAAGGTAGAGGCAATGATGATGATGACGATGATGATGATGATGTTGATGATGATTGATGATAATAACAATGACATGTCCTGAACATTTACTTAGTGCACATCCCATGTTGTCCAGTTTTCTCTGATGGAAAAGTAATTTTTAATCACTGTAAGAATGTTTTGCAAAATATGGGACTCTCACCACAAGGTATCCAAGAAGATTTGAGGTGGTATTTAAGGTAATTTAAATTCCAGTGGAGAAGGCATTAAAGAATATAAACTATCACATTGGAAAAATGCTCTTTCCACTTAAATTTCTTTCAATCCCTCTAATTATGTCAAGAAGAAATTCTCAATTTGAGCTATTTGAGCTATTTTGACTTAACACCTCTCTAACATTTGCTAATCTCCTTTTTTAAACAAAGAGTGAACAGGCCTTATGTTCAGAGACTTCAGCAGCCAGCAGTATGTAGCTGAAATTTAAAAGTTTATTTTCATTGTATTTATTTTTACAGTTACCCTATATTTATGGTCAGTGATACTAGTTTACCATTTATGGTAGTGATATGTCCTTAACTTTTATAATAAATTTAAATAAATAAAAGAATGAGTGGATTTAAGGAAAAATATTAAGGAGATAGCAATGCAGTTAATTTGAGTATGTAGCAAAAATATTGATAGTGATAGAAGACTAGACTTTGACAATACTTCAGTAAATTACAAAGGCCACCTGAAACTGGGTGAAAGCTCAGAGGTTTTAAGCCACACTTACTGAAAAACGTGTGGGGTCACTTAGGAATTCCCTGAGAACTGGATCTCTGGATGAGTTTGTATTTCACAGACAATGATAGATTCTCTTTTAGGCATATTGAATTTTAGATGACATTAAGATATTCTCAAAAAGTCTGGCACTCAGACCTACTTTCAAGACTAAAACCTGAACCTAGGTCTGGGCTAGGCTTATAGGTTTGGAAGTCTCATTAGTTTTCTGTTGCTGCCTAAGAAATTGCTGTAAACATAGATTGGTTTAAAATAGCACAAACATAGTTCTGAACATCCAAGGTCTAGGTAGACTTTTCTGCAGGAGTCTCAGAAGGCTGAAATCAAAGCTGGGCTTTTTTCTGAAGGTTATGGGCAAGAATTTCCTTCCAGTCTCATCTGTACTCTTGGGAGAACATGATCTCTTGAGGTTATGAGACTCAAGTTCCTGTTTTCTTGTTGACTGTTGACTGGGTGTTGCTCTCAACAACCAAAGATCACTCTCCGCCCTTGCCCTCTGGCACCTCCATCTCAAAGCCAACAACAGAGAACCACCCTCACATGAATCCCTCTCACATTTTCAATCTCTCTGACTTCTTCACTGCTGTCAAATGCAGAAAACTCTGCTTTCAAAGGGCTAGATAGATCCCTAGTTAGGCCCACCCAGACACTCTCTGTATCTTAAGGTCAACTCATTAATAACCTTAATCAAATCTACAGAATTATTTTTGACATATAACCTAACATAATCAGAGAAGTAACATGATGAAAAACAGCAAAGATGAGGAAAGCCATTTTATAATTCTGATTACCATGGAAGTCATCTATATAAAAATGCATCCATGTATCTATTTATTAATTCAGCAAACATTTACTGAGTATCTGTTATACTATCAAGCACTTTGGTTGTCATTTGTGTATTTAACCATGGAATAATGTTTCTCATGCCTGTGATATGGAACATAATGTTCAAACAAATACTCTTTGCCAAGGGGATATGAGTGGGGCACTGAGAGTCTGTTATTATACACCTCTTGCACCACTCAGATCCACTTGTGCCTACATTCAATTGACTCTGTCTTGGCACTTCTTCTTCAAGATGGTGGTTAGTCATCATTTCTTTTAAAAATTTAAAAGTAAACTTTTTCAGTAGGAGCATCACACTGTTATAGTTGATCTTGAAGCCAGAATTAGATTTATCTTTTCCTTCCTCTATCAACATTCTGCATGTACATTACACTGACCAGGACAAGTACTGGTTTACATTTCCTGCCCTGTAGAATTTGGGATCCTGGTTACCTTGTCCTTTTTAGGTCATTGTTTAGGCAACTGTCCATTCACATTTATCACCGAGAAGAGAAACATCAACAGGCACCCTATGAGTCTCCTGAGTTCTACAAATGTCCTCTCTGTTTTCACTATGTAGCAACAACTCTATCTGTTCATGCTCTTCAGGGTCAATCACTTATGGCCATATAGTAAATTCTCTCTTTCCTGAGGATTTACTGGCATGAAGAACTCAAACTGTCAGTCAGTATCTTTGACTTAGACTTTACTGTGTCCCCTGGTAGATTTGATACCTACACCCAGGAAGTATAATTTCCAGTTCACTCAACCCAAATTTGGAGGAATGGGAAGCACACATTCTCTAAGGGGTCCCAGAAGTAATAATGAGAAACTTACTTCCACTTTTGTTACTAAATCTTTATATTCTACCTCTGGAAAATACAGTACCATACATAAGAGCTATAGGTGCACACATTTCTTGAATCTTGAACAGTGTCCCAAGCCTATAGGCTATTATCCAAAAGCTCCACTTATTCCTTCATCATGAAAATAGACCCAATAATAAGGTATATAGTAGGACCAAGAAATCACATGGGCATATGCACTTACCTCCCAATTTCACCACAAGGTGAATCCCAGGGTCTGAGGCTGTGTTATGTGGCACTCTATAATGGTAGATCAGACACTCTGTAAGCCTTCAGAAATTAGTGTTGACCATACCACTGCAGACAGAAAAGTGAAACCCTTTCCAAGAATAAATATCAACCCCAGTAATAATGGATTTCTGCCTCATCTTGAGTGGGGAGTTACAGTAGACTGAATAATGGTTCCTGTATATATCAGGTCCTAATCCCTGGAAGCTAAGTGTTACATCATGTGGGGAAAAGTCTTCGTGAGTGTGATTAAGTTAAGAATTTTGACTTGAAGAATTGTCCTGAATAATCCCAGTTGGCTCTAAATGCAATCACATGTGATAAGAGAGAAGAAAAAGAATATTTGACATGCAGAGAAGGCAGCGTGACCATGGAGGCAAATTGGAGTGATATGCCACAAATTGAGGAATGCCAGCAGCCACCAGAAGCTGGAAGAGACAAGGAAAGGATTTTCCCCTAAAGCCTCCAGAGAGAGCACATCTCTGCCAACATCTTGCATTTGGCTCAGTGATTTCAGACTTCTGGCTTCCAGAACTGTGAGAGAATAAAATTTTTGTTGTTGTAAGCCACTGAGTTTGTGGTAATTTGTTACAGTAGGCATTAAAAAACTAATATAGTGGACCAGGGTAATCTGCTTGTCACCAAGTGGCTAGTTGTACTCCTTTAAGGAACCACAAGGAGGGTTCATCGTTGTTCTCTGCCTGGATTGTTCTCTTCAGCTTGGATGAGAAAGGCCCATGCTCCTGCATCCATATGCAGCCTTCCTCTCTATCAGAGGTCATTACATGTTGGTAAAACTACTAGGGAGCTAAGGGTAGAGGCTGGCTAATATCAACTGGACAATTACCCTGTTTACCTGATAGTTCAGTGCCCTTTTCTGCAGTGACTGCTATTGAATAGGCATCGGCATGTAAACCAAAAATTTACACACCTTGTATATGCCCATTCCACGATCTCTCTGTGTGCCTTTTCTCCTGACCTTCTTTGTCTCTATTCTACTCATTTTTTTTCCTTTCAAGATTGCCTTGGCCAACCAACTAAACCTTTTACAACTGCCAAGGACTCCTTAGAGTCTTATCTGAGGCCTCATATCTCTCCACACTAGTTGGTGAGCAGATGTATTGTCCAATGCTCTGAACAATTTCATCATCACCTCTCTCATTTAAGGCAATCCTTCAATAGGACTTTGGTGTGACAGCAGTTCATTCCAACTTATACTAACATATCCACACATGTACTAGCTCATCACTGGGAGTATCCCAAGAGGTCATGGGAGAAATGTCAGCACAGAAGTATGTGACATGGGGTTTGGACTACTTGCTTATATAATTTATAGGTATCTTCTTGGGAAACCCGGTGCAGTAGCAAATTCTCTGGCTTTTCATAATGCTCACTATCCTAAGCCTTTCGATGACAATCTTAATATTCTGCCAAGGTATTTCCAATAACATCACCTGTTTCCTATAGGCTATTGTTTCCAAGCTTAAAAGAAATATCTCACCTAAGACTTCAGGATTAGCTCCACTGTACTTGCCAGGACATTGAATTCTGATTCAGGAGAGTGCCTTAACAAATTCTCCTCTATCCAGCCTTAAGTTTAGTGACTCTCACACCAGTCTGGCAGCTACAAGAGCCTTTCCCAGGCATCTTTTCCCATTTCCTGCTGGCACATATCTGCCTGGTGTAGCAGAAACAGAACTCTCTAGCTTGGGCCTTGCTGAAACTTGACCATAGTTATTGGTAGAAACAATGAGGGTAAGAGAGAGCAAGTCCATGGGCTCAAGATTTTTGAAGTGTTTATTCTTAATTACTCTCATCCCATTTGCTAGGGTTGTACTCTTTCCCTTTAAGGGCTTACCTTTAGCATAGAACATTTGCTGGTGACATATATTGACCCTCCTTCATAACTCTGTCACTTTTACAACCAAATCTTCGTAGTGATTCTCAACACATTCAGCCCTCTGGCCCTAGGGTATGAGAATCTCCTATTAAGCAGCCTGGTAGCATTCTGGCTTTCACACTACGCCTCCCATTGACAGTTGGCTGACCTCAGCTTGCAATTTTCTTTCTTCAGGGTTCCAATCATAGCTAACAACAGTAGTCCAAATCCACAATCCTTATAATTGTCCCCCACCCCCATCGCTAGGGTATTCAAACTATTGTACCTATATGCCATCCCAGATCACCACATGTGCAAGTTTTAGTAATCGTGATGTTACAATAGGCCAAGAGTCATCAACAATACCCTTCTCACCACCATCAATGGATATTTGTTACCATTTAGGCAGCAAGTGATCTAATTCCAGCATCCCATCCTGAGATTCTGCTTCCTAGGACCACTTCTGATATTAACTATATTAGTTTAGAATTTCCAAGAAGCAGATGTTGAGACAAAGATTTAAGAGAAAGTCATTTATTTGGGAAACCACTCCCCAGAAATGCCAGTAGAAGAATGAGAAAGTGAGAACTGGAAGGAAGAAAGCCAATAAGAGGTGTATGAACAAGCAAGCAACTCTGTGACAACTGTGGCTTGATCCTGAGAGAGCTCTCTGGAAGACAGTATTCAACATGGCTGACATGTATTTCTCTTGAAAGCTGGGGATGCTGGAGTGTTTTCCAATTCCCATCTCCTATTGGCTGAGGATTTCTAGAAAGCCAGCACTCCCAGCCAGCCTCTTGAACTTATGGGCTGAGATAAAGCCCTGGCAGAGGGTCACAGATGTCTGCAAGAGGACATTGAAAATATACTGGCACTCTAACAAAGTATGATGGGTTCTAACCAGGATATCAAAATTGCTATGAGAAAATGGATTCATTCTGTTGGGGAAAAATTCCGACAAAATTTGAGAAACCTGGTGCCACTCACCATAGCAGCTGATGTCATGAAGTAAATGCAATTTCTGAGGAGAAAAAAATGTAATGTGCAGGAAGGGATAAGATCAGTGTCAGGAATGCCTATTTCTGAGGAGTGGCTTGAGAAAGAGTAGACAGATGTGGAGTTCTGCATCAGTAAAGCTCAGTGTTATGGGTGGCAGTCAGTTTTCAGACTTTCAATGTCCCTGAAGTCATATCTACTGGAAGCTTTTAATCAGCAGAGAAAATTTATTTAAATGTCCTTTATCGAATTTGTTCAATAGGTGACATTATAAAACAAAGGAGATAGCAAAAGGAAATAACAAATATTAATGTTTTATGCCATGCATAATTTCTCTCTCTTTATAAGGTTTCATACAACAACAAGCTATTCAGAGGTTTTGAACACAAGCATGAATTTTATTTTGTTCTGACTTTTGTAACTGAAATAACTAAGTGATTTTCAATTCAGTAGTTATAAATCTTTCTATAAAAACATGCACATAATTTTTATTCCCACATTGCCACCCTCTTTGCCACTTTGCAGATGAATTATTAGAACAAAGTTATAAACCTGCAGATATTGGATATCTGTAGTAGAAAATACTGACACAACCATAAAAAAATGCTTTCATTTCTGTCTAGCTTTGCTCTCTTCTTCAACCTCTGCTCATCCCCTTTTCCCCTGGCCCTCTAAATATATAAGCTAGTAGCATTAGCTTTGCTTTGCATTTTTACTCTTGCCTTACTGCCTTTTCAAAAGAGGTTGACTTGGATTAGAGATACACTTTAACTCTGTGAGGTTGGTGAGGGAAATATTAGTGTTTGCTGAAATTGACTTAATGTCTGCATGTTACTGGTTTGTACTATTTGTTTTGAAGAAGCATGTGAGTTAAATCAGAGTCCCCATTTTTAAAATTAACAAAAAGATGGAATATTTGGCTATAGTCATCATGATTAATTATTTTTAATATCCCAAGAAAACTGCTACCAATTTTTTCTTTAATTCATCACTGTCAAAAAATATGTGTTTAGGGGTGCCTGGGTGGCTCAGTTGGTTAAGCATCCGACTTCTGCTCAGGTCATGATCTCACGGTTCGTGGGTTCGAGTCCCGTGTCTGGCTCTGTGCTGACAGCTAGCTCAGAGCCTGGACCCTGTCTTCGGATTCTGTGACTCCCTCTCTATCTGACCCTCCCTGCTCATGCTGTCTCTCTCTGTCTCTCAAAAATTTAAAAAAAACATTTAAAAAATTTAAAAATATGTGTTTAGTGGTTATATTGGTTAATTCATGGATGCACGCATCCTAAGACATTTTTTTTGACATTTTCATCAAATAGATGTCTTAATGACTCAGAACACATGTGGCAATGTCACCATTTCTTTATCTGAATACATATTTGTGTAAAAAACTGTGCTCTGTATAATATTAAATATTAAAAGTTAGGTCAATATTTTTGAGAGTAAAGGTGTTTTAAGGACTTTAGCCTGGCATGGTAACAACCTTTTGCAGAGCAGTAGATGAGTATTCACATTATATAATTTCAAGGACATTATAGAGGATTCTCTAATGTGTAGTGAAGAAAGAAAATTTATCAAAATACTTTGAATAAATACTAGGAGTAGGATTTTGTATAATATTCAAACTGAAGTGAATTCCTGATTTCCTCTGTGGGGGAAAGTTTTCATACCATGATTATGAATGAGCTTAAAGTACATATGATAATTATGACTAATAATATCTATAATCTATTAAGTGCTTACTCTTGACCTAGCAGTATGCTAAAATTTTTAAACAATTATCTTGTTTTATCCTCATAACCACCCTGACTCAAAGACCTGTTAACATCTTCACTTTACTGATGAGAAAACTAGACTCAGAAATGTAAAGTTCTCCTTCAATTCATATAGCAAGTAAGTGACAAACCTGATATTTAAACTAAGTCTGTAACTAAGGTACATTACCTCTCCAAATATTATCTGGGAGCCAGGAAGTATTGACTTAATTTTAAAGTGACACAAATTATTAAAATTAGATCCATTTTTGAAAGCAAGATATAAATGGGAGCAAGAAGCAGAAAAGCCCTGGATACTTGAAAATGGGAAGGTATTTGGATACACCAAAAATAAATGATCTGTACAATAGAAGGTTACAGAAAGACAGTCTAAAGTCACCCAATTTCATAATTTTGCTAAAGGCTAACCCTGGAAGCAGGGACTGTTAAAACTAAAAATATATATATTAAGACTAAAAATAATCCTATTATTTGACAGAGTAATTCCAAATCTAATACATGTTTTTTATACATAACTCAAAATTCCAACCATAAAAATTGCAACAAAGATGTTTATAATTACTGTAATATTAAAAATAAAACAAAAATATTTAAAAGAATACAGTAAATCAAACATTGGGAAAAAGTTAAGTCAAGTATAGAAAATTGTCCCAGTGGAATATTCAGTAATAATAAAAATTGTGTTTAGAATGCAATAAAATGATAAATGTTTTTGAGATTATTGTAAAGAAAAAATAGGGTTCAACATTTTATCTACATTGTGATTACAACTATATAAAACAAATGACACAGTCATGGAAGACTGTAGAAAATAGACTAAAATAATCGATTATGTTAAATGGCAGAACTACTAATGTTCTCTTATAAGAAAAATATAAGCAAGTAAAAAGGGGAGAGGGGAATGCACATGATTTCCCCTTACTGCATTTCCCTTTCTGAGGACCAAAAGCTAAATCCCATTTCTTTATTGTGACAGGCACTGCTAATTACCTACTCATTCTTCCCCTTGAACTTCCTAAAGGAAATTCCATTTGCTTTGCAGTTGGGGTAAGCAATGTGCTTAAGATTATCTCGTAGCTAGGAACAGATTTTGTGTGATATGTAAATAGAGTAGCCCTATTTTGCAAACCCCAGTACAGGATGCCCAGTTACATTTGAGTTTCAGATAAACAGTGCATAATGTTTGGCTTATAAGTACATTCAAAATATTATGTGAGATGTACTTACACTACAAAAGTTATTCATCATTCCATTGAATGGAACCAGGTGTCCTGTATTTTATTTGGCGACCCTATATGTAAGGAACTTGGGAAACGAAGTTTCTTTCTTTCTTTTTTTTTTAAGTTTATTTATTATTAAGAAGCAGAGAGAGAGACAGAACATGAGCATGGGAGGGGCAGAGAGAGGGGGAGACACTGAATCTGAAACAGGCTCCAGGCTCCGAGCTCTGAGGCTCCACCTCACAAACTGCAAGATCATGAACCTGAGCAGAAGTCGGACGCTTAACCAACTGAGCCACGCAGGTGCCCCCAAACCAAAGTTTCTCGGTGTAACGTTAATGAACAAAATACAGCCCAATTAGTTTGGAATGTGTTTCA
This sequence comes from Suricata suricatta, assembly GCF_006229205.1. Taxonomy (NCBI): domain Eukaryota; kingdom Metazoa; phylum Chordata; class Mammalia; order Carnivora; family Herpestidae; genus Suricata; species Suricata suricatta. The sequence goes on from NC_043717.1 coordinate 22,568,443, forward strand.
CTGCAGGTAACAGAGAAACCAGGCTATAATGGGGCAAAGAAATAAGATTTTGCTTTTCTCATATGACAAGATGTTTGAAAAGAAGCAATCCAGCGAGGGTGTGGTTGCCCAAGGAAATGAAGGAAAGAGGCTCCTTCGAGATTCTAGCTCTGCTTCCATAGCATGTGTCTTTGGTCCGAACAGTAGCAATATGGTGGCTCCACCTCCAGGTATCCTGCATGAACCCTGGCGGAAAAAAAGAGAGTAAAGATGATGAGCAAATGGTGATGACTAATAATATCTAGAACCTAATATTTCGTCTGCTTTTTCTTCTTTCCCTTATTTTTTATAATTATTTTATTATTTTTAATTGAGAAAACTAGTTTTGGAGAATGTTTACCTAGTAACTTGAGGTTACATTTCATTGGCCTTCTGACACATCATTCCCTATTTCTCATTAGAAAATGCTCTCCTTCCACGACTACCAACATCTACTTCCTATTCAATATTCTGCTGAAGCTTCAGTCCCTCCCCACAAAAGGCTCTCTGCATGGGAGTCTTCTGTAATCCCTGAATGTTGAAGGACATGGGTGTGTTCTTCACAGTTTAGTTCTAAATTAAACTCTATTGCTTCGTGTAATTGTGTTACCTTTATAGATGGAGTGCCTGGCTCTTGACAGAAGGAGCCATGACTTATTCACAATGTGCCTGAAACTCACCAGGCTCCTGATAAACATTTGTTGATGGGTTAACCACGAACTGTCACCGAATCATTAAAAAATGCCATAAGAAACCTTCAAGCAGAAGCTTTCTAAAGCTGTAGATAGAAAGGTTGAAGTGAAGCAGAATGCCTTTTACTCTGACTTTATTTATTTATTTAATGCTTCATTGCAAGTGTGGTACATTTACATGGTTTAAAATTCCAAAGATATAAAAGACCATACAGTGTGAAATATCTCCTCCCTGCATCCTTCCCTGAGCCACCTAGCTTCTCTCCCCCATGCAACCAGCCTCATCACTTTCCTGTATTCACCAGAGAGAACTTTTGTATTTACAAGCAAATATGCACATTTTAAAGTTTGTTTTGAATATTTAACATTAACTATTTGCTGAAATTCATGCCAGGCACTGTGGTAAATGCTTTACATTTAATCCTTCCATCAACTCAGTGAAGCAGGTTTTTCTCCTTTTTATTCCCCCAGCTTTACTGAGGTTCAAATGACAAATTGTATATTTTAAGGTGAGTAATATGGTAACTTGATATATGTATACATTGTAGAATGATTAACATGATCAAGGTAATTATCAGACTTTACATAGCTGCCTTTTCCTGTGTGTGGAGAGAATAGTTAAGATCTACTCTCTTGGGGTGCCTAGGTGGCTCTGTCAGTTAAATGTCAAAGTGTTGATTTTGGTTCAGGTCATGATCTCATGGTCATGAGATACAGCCCCATGTTAGTGTTAGGCTCCTCAGCGAGAGGAGTGGAGCCTGCTTAAGATGATTTCTCTCTCTCCCTCTGCCCCTCTCCCCTGCTTGATCGCTCTCTCTCTCATAAAAAAGAAAAAGAAAAAAAGATGGGGCACCTGGGTGGCTCAGTTGGTTAAGTGTCTGACTTCAGCTCAGGTCATGATCTCATGGTTTGTGGGTTCAAGCCCCACGTTGGGCTCTGTGCTGACAGCTAACTCAGAGCCTGGAGCCTGCTTCAGATTCTGTGTCTCCCTCTCTCTCTGCCTCTCCCCTGCTCACACTCTGTCTCTTTCTCTCAAAAGATAAATAAACATTAAAAACTTTTTTAAAATGATCTACTCTCTTAGTAAATTTCAGATATATAATATAATGTTATTAACTACAGTCACCAAATTATCAGAGAAATGCAAATCAAAACCATCGTGAGATATTACCCCACACCTGTAAGGATGGATAGTATGAAAAACACAGGAGGTAATGAGTGTTGGCAAAGGTGTGAAGGAAATAAAAAAGCCCTCAGACACTATTAGTGGGAATGCAAATTGGTACAGCCGCTATGGAAAACAGTATGGAGGTTCCTCAAAAATGTAAAAGTAGAACTACCATATGGTCCAGAAATTTAACTTCTGAGTGTTCATCCAAATGAAGTAAAATCATGTCTTGAAGAGCTCTGGAGCCCCATGTTCACTGCAGCATTATTCACAAGAGCCACAATCTGGCCAAAAACCTAAGCATCCACTGACAGAAGACGGGTAAAGAAAATGTGGTATTTATATAATAGAATATTTATTATTCAACCATAAAAGAGAAGGCAAGCTTGCTATTAGTGACAACATGGATGAACCTGGAGGACACTGTATAAATTGAACTAAGCCAGAGGTAGAAAGACAAATACTACAAGATCTAATTTCAGTGTGGAATTTGAAAAAGTCAAACTTTCAGAGGAAGGTTTCTCTATTATCTCCACTTTTTAAAAGGAAAAAACTGAGGCATAGAGTCATAGAGTGACACAAACCACTGCTGGTATTTGCACCTAGGGAGTCTGACTGCAGACCCCATGCTCTCAACCACAAAAATATAGTTCTTTTCCATACTGAACACTTTTATGAAAATTACACAAAACAAACCAAGTCTCAAAAGACTGTATAGCCCACACAGGAAAAATTATCTCCATATAGCTAGAAAGAATAGGATATGAACTTTTATAGTTCTTAATTAAGCAAATGTCACTGTGAACTCTTCAGATTTCAGATGTGGGTCCTTTATCTTAAGACAGAATTTGTCCCTCTGGCCATGGTACCACAGCTGGGCATGAGTACTGTCTGTCCCAGTGTGGTGTTGTAAAGAGAAAAAGTGTGTATCAACTAAACATAGTTCTCCCACTCAAGTGAAAGGACAGTTTGCAGGAAGATCATCTATCTTGTCAATGTCTCTTAATCAGAATTCTTTTCCTTTGCCTTTATTTGAGACTCAGCCATTTTCCTTTGATTTTCATCTTGCTTCCCTTCCTCTCCTGCCTTGAATCATCTGTCTCTGCTGCTCCTCTATGCTTACTCCCTTACACCTGTCAATTCACCCAATGAATTTAGCTCTCCTATGCTGTTGTGCTTTATTTACTAACGAAGTCCTGGCTGCTTTCATGGAATAGGGAGAAAATCTAACAGCTGGTACAAACAGGCATTTAATACATAAAACCAAAGTAAACAATATGACTTATAGTTAACTTGATGCTAAAAGTGCACAACCAGGTTATAGGAACTTATAGTAAATTTTAAATAGTTAATGAGTATGATTTTAACTCATTTGAAAAATTGCAGGGCTTTGCAAACTTAACACAATCAGTAGAAAAAAAGTCAAACAAACTCCAGTGTACCCAATCAACTGTCTCTGCTTGAAATGATGTTAACATGGAAGTTTTAGTTAATATTTTAATGCCAATTTAATCAAATGGTTGGAATTTAATACTTATGGTATTTACAAACAACATATGATAATCAAATGCTTCATAAGTCATTAAGTTAAAAATGAGTTCTATTACTGGTAGAAATCTGGGGAAAATTTTAACCTACTAGTAATACAAGATACGTTATAAAGAAGTAGTTCTTTTTCTAACTGGAAAGAGAAGACCGGTACTGTCATTGTTGGAGGCAGTTTACCTTGAGACCATCGTGTGAAAAGACAATTCTAGATTACCAGACTGCATTCCTTAAGACAAAGTGAGTTGTTCAGTCCCAATTACAGAGGCCTATGCAGTGCTTCACCAACATGCAGAGTCTGTCACAGGTGGTCTGGGGAAGACCTGAGGTTTTGTTTTTCTGTCAAACTCCCATTTGATGCCAGTCCTGCCAATCCCTGGGCCAGCATTAGAGCAGCAGTGTTCTAGATACATTTTTGTTGCCAAAACTTTTTTACCTAGAATAATCACCTGAGGCCTGAGTGATAAATAGCAAGAGAAACTGGTTTGTACTCAACCAGGTAGAAATATATGTTTCCCTGTTGCTTGACTGGAGGTGGGGGGCCATAGTCATTTGCGTGGGCCATCGATTTTTATAAGCCAGGAAAAAGCCAGATATTTTTAAAGCAAGCTACAGAATTGCATTTGGAAGAGTGATGGGGTGAGGCTTGCTCTGGGATAGAAGTGGAATTTCTCCTACAAATTTGATGGAGTCATAAATTCATTTTATGCTAATGATTTATTTATCTTTTCAAAGGGTACAAGCTTCCAGTTATAAAATAAATGCAATACGGGGCTGTAATGTACAGCATGGTGACTCTAGTTAATAATACTGCATTGCACATTTGAAAGTTGCTAAGAGTCTCTTTTTTTAATGTTTTTACTTATTTTGAGAGAGAAAGAGAGACAGAGTGTGAGTAGGAAAGGGGCAGAGAGAGAAGGAGACACAGAATTCAAAGCAGGCTCCAGGCTCTGAGCTAACATCACAGAGCCAGACCCAGAACTTGACTCACAAATTGAGAGATCATGTCCTGAGCTGAAGCTAGATGTTTAACTGACTAAGCCACCCATGCACCCCTCTAAGAGAGTATGTCTTAAATGCTCTCAGCACAAGAAAAAAATGTAACTATGTATGGTGACAGATGTTCACTAGACTTATTGTGGTGATCATCTCACAATGTGTGCAAACATAGAATCATTATGTTATACATCTGAAACTCATATGTTGTATGTCAATGAAACTTCCACTAAATAAAAAAAAAGAAGTTAAAAGAGATTGGGGTTGTGGTGGAGGGGTCAGAATGAACAGGCTCAAGATGTGCCACTGTGGCATGCAGATTCTTTCAAGCAAAAACAATCAAGGCCCTAAAGATTCAGGAAGAAACTCTGACCTCACACTAACTGCCTAAAAACAATTTAGATAGCGGACCTGCTCCTGGAAGGTAACTGTCATCACAGGTGACTGCGGTATAATATGAACTAGGTATGACTGACAGGGAAGATTTTAGCAAAGGCTGTTGGTTAAAATTCCTCTCTCTGTCCCATTACTTCTATATGTCCCAGCAAACATTGGTTTATTAAAAGTCACGCTTTCATCTTTCTGTGAATAGCTTTCTTTCCCTTGGGAGTCTCAGGCACCTACCCTCTTCTCCTTAGTTCAAGATGACACATATATATCTCATTTTACCTGACTGTCTAAGGAATCTTATATCAATGTGGATTCCCCACATGTATGTAATTAAATGTGATTTTCACCTGCTTACATGTGTCATGTAAACTTAATTCTTAGACCCTCTAGAAGAATCTTGAAGGGTAGAGAAAAAATTTTCCTCCCTAACTAAGTTTTTACATAGAGAAAAGAGAAAGATAGTCTGAAGAAACAAAGGAAAGACGGTACTGATAGCCCTGGACTTGAGAGAGAAGAGGGACAAGTAAAATTTTTCCTTTCATCCAGTTTTAGTTTCTGCCCAGATTCGGAAGGGGCCCTCCTGCTGGTTCCTCAAAGAGTTGCCCTAGGGAAGAACCTTAAGGGGAAATCAGTAAAAACAGAAGAAAAGTGTGAGAACCCCTTGTGGTATTGGATGGGGGAGTAGGCCTTTCTCAACAGGTATACAAGTACAGGTATTTGGGGTTTGGCCTGGGCTGGAAGTTACCAAATCTCCTTATGCGATGGCGTGTGGAAGGGTAGTGCTTAAAGAATACTACTCTAGATTCTTCTTTGTACTTGCCTTGTGCCTTCTCTATGTGTTTAGCAATCAGAGTGTGGGCTGAAGTGTAATCAAAGATAAATAAAACCGGAATTAATTAAAGCAGTCAAAACAGATTTTATTCAGTAACTATCACCTGTAGCAGGGAGAGCTGAGCTCAGTTCTGGTTTGCTCAGAAGAGAGCAGGTATTTTTTTAAATTTATATTTATTTATTTATTCATTTATTTATTTAATGTTTATTTATTTTTGGAGACAGAGAGACAGAGTGCAAGCAGGGAAGAGAGGGGCATACAGAGAGAGAGAGAGAGAGAGAGAGAGAGAGAGAGAGACAGAATCTGAAGCAGGCCCCAGGCTCTGCACTGTCAGCACAGAACCTGACATGGGGCTCGAACTCACAAAGTGTAGGGGCTGAAGTTGGACGCTTAATCAACTTGGGGCCACCCAGGCACCCAAAGAGCAGGTATTTTAAAGAGGGAATGTGGTAGGTGGGAGGAGGTCAAAAAACTAGAGAAGAGAGACTACAAAAGGCAGGTAAGAAGATTGGTCAGTGTAAATATAAGTAGGCCACCATTGGCATTTATCAAGGTTTGGCTTTCTACTTTCCCATGGAACCTGAGACTGAGGCTCTATCCTTCTTGGTTATTGCATTTCAGAGGAATGGCTTTTAGTTCCTTGAGAAAGACACTCAGGGGTGCTAAGAGAGATATATACATCTCAAAGGACAGAGAAAGGATTTACAATTGTATGCTTTTTTTTTTTTTTTTCAAGAAATCTTCAGGGGCCTAATATCACGTATTGGCTGGAACAATGTTAAGTTCTTTTGGCACCTACAGCTTTTTCAAGTAGGAATGGAGAGGAGACCTAATGGTCCCAGGGATGTGGCTGTGGGCTGCTAGAAGCTATGTTAAAGTTTAGTCAAGTCTCATAATTCAGGAGTTGAGATGGAATCATTCCTGAGAGTGTTCGCAGTTGTCAGTGTCCACAGGAATAAAATCGAGGCTGCTCAAAAGCCCTGTGCCCTTGAAGCACTGAGAAAATTAAGAGGAAGGAACTGAACTTTTGGTGTTCACTTCTCCACCCCTCCCTGTCTGAGCACCCAAGGTTGCAGTTTATTGCCTGAAGAGCGTCTCCTAAATACCTTTGCCTACAAGGGTAGAAGGAATGCAGATCGAGGCCAAGACCAAGGGGGCAGAGCGACCGCCTTGGTTGTGGTCGTGGGATATCTGGTGCTCTCCACCTCAATGCTTATCCAGTTCTCCCCACTAGATGCACTGGGACTCAGTGAATTGGGTGCTGGCCTTCTCCTGATGCATTGCCTCATAGGGCAGCCAGTACCCAAGAAGGGTGGGTGAGGGGGTGGTCACAAGCCAAGAAAACAAGATCTTCTGAGGAGCACAGTTAGTTCCAAAGGAAAACATGCCTTGGATTACAGCTTCCAATACAAGCAAAAAGTACTAGAATGGACAAAGCTTTTCCACTAGAATGGAAAAGAAGTTTTCAGTTTCTGAAAAGTATTGTGTGTTAAAAAATGGTTGAAACAGAGCAATAAAGAGCAGGATACTGAATCGAGAAAATGACAAATGTGAAGGAAAGATTGAGAAAATCCTCCAGAAGTTAGAAAGATAGGAAACAAGACTACAAAGATAAGCCAAAAGAAATGAAAGATGGACACAAAAGTGCTAATACCCAGAATAACAGGATTCAGAAAAAGAGAGAAAGAAAAGGAGATGGGAAAACTATTTGAAGACACATGGAGAATGAATTAAAACTTTTCAAAGACTTCAGATTGAAAGGGCCTAGAAAGTGCCAAGAGGAGGAGAAGAATCTTTTTAAAAATCCACACCTGGACATATTATAGTGAAATTTAAACAGACAAAGACAAAGACAAAACTCTAAACACAGAAAAAAAGAGCAGATGCCATACAAAAGAGGAAGAATCAGACTGACTTCAGATTTTTCAACAACACTGGATGTAAATGGGTGTTTTCAAAGAATTGAAGGGAAATTACTTTGAACATAGTATTTTATATCCAGCAAAATGTTATTTAAATAAGAATACATGATAAAAATATTCTCAAGCATACAATATTTCAAAAGCATTGCCATGCAAAGATGTATTTAAAACGCTTTTAGATAAGTACTTAAAAGAAAAGGAAAAGAAAGTCTGGAGATGTTGCAAGAGACATATTAAGTAAAGGTTATCAAATAAATACCTTAGTAATGGTTAAATAATAAAGGTCAAAAAAAAAGAGAAAATATATCCGTAATAGACAACTACTTACACTCTAGTTTAGTGACTAGGTTTGTTGCAGATATGAAGACATGGAGTTCTGTGAATTCTGATTCAGTACGTCGGCAATGGGACCCAACATTCTAGAATTCTCATAAGCTCCCAGGTGTTCCGATGCTGCTAGTCCTTAGACCAGATTTTAAGGAAAAGCTAGGGCATAGGTTTAACCAACAAGATGGGTATTGGAAGGAATGGGAGACAAGGAATGACAGAACTCTTGCTTTTTTCAGGGAAAGACATAGCTTCACTTAAGAAAAGATGCTAGTAAAAAGAAATGTAAAGAAAGAGGGGCATATTGAAATAAGAATTTGAATGGTAGCAACAATAACAAGGTAACTATAATTATGATAACTATAAATAAAACTACCAGTTCAAAGATACAAATGAATGAGTTAGATAAAAGCCCATATTTAAATTTAAATAATTTACATGAGAAACATTTAAAGCATTAGGACATGCAAAAGTTGAGAGTAAAAGAATGAGGAAAGAAGACCGATCAGGAAAATGCCAATCAAAGCAATATTAAGAGCTATACCATACTAAATAAAATAGACTTTAAGCCCCCCCCAAAAAAATCAGGACTGAAGAGAGCTGTGCCACAACACAAAGGTTCAACCCATCAAGGAAGTATAATCATTTTAAACATGTATATACTAATAAAATAGGCTAAAAATACAAATGTAGCAAAAAATTGATAGTACTCTATTAACAAACTTGCTATTATAGTGGGGAATTTCAACACACCTCTCTTAATTATTCACAGGTTACACAATAAACAATTCAACAAAGATATGGACAAAATAAATAATAAAATTAACAAGATTGGTTTAGTGGATATATGGAGAGAGATGAAGAGAGACAGACAGAGAGAGAGAAACTCACATAGTTCTGCGTCCATTAGGGAATATACACTTTTCACTTTCACATGTGGAATATTCGTAAAAAGTTGATCATATAAAGAAATCCTCAAAAAATTTCAGATCTCACAATATATAACCATGATATAATTTTGTTAGCTCACTTTAAAAATTAAAAGTATCCATGAACATATGGAAATTTAAAACACACACACAACACTAAATAACTCTTAAGGAAAAAAATCACAATGTAATTTGAAAATTAACAAAAATGATGACAGAGAAACATTACATATCAGAACCTATGAGATAAGCAAATATACTTTGAGTCACATTTGTAGCTACAAACACTAATATAAAAAAGAAAAAAGAGTTAATGACTTATATATGTATTTTAAGATATGAGATTAATAGAATAAATCCAAAGGAAGTAGAAGACAAAAGATAACAGAAAACAGGATCTCAAAAAGATACCTGCAGTCCCATGTTAACTGCCTCAGTATTAGAGTAGCCAAGACATGGAAACAGTCTAAGTGTCTGTCAACATGAATAGATAAAGAAGTAGTATATTTACGATGGAATATTATTCAGTCATAAGAAAGAAGGGATTTCTGCTCTTTGAGACAACATGGATGGGCCTTGAGGACTCTACACTAAGCAAAATAAGTCAGGTCAAGAAAGACAATTACTGTATGATCTCATTTATATTTGGAGTTTTAAGAAGCCAAACTCAGAGAAACAGAAAGTAGAAGGGTGGTTATCAGGCATTGGGAGTGGGGAAAATAGTGACATATTAGTCAAAGGGTACAAACTTCCAGCTATAATATTAATAAATTTTGAGTAATATACAGAAAAGAAAGAATAACTATGTGACAGGATGGAGATAATATCTCCATTAGCTAATTGCTAATGCTATAGTGATAATCAGTGTGCAAAGGATACATATATCAAATAATACAGTGTACACCTTAAACTTATACAATGTTATGTGTCGATTGTATCACAAAGCTGGAAAAATTAAACCTGATTTAGAAAGAAAAGGATAGCAGAAATAAAAATAAAGGACGAAAAATAATTAGAAGTTCAACAAAATATATTATGATTGGAATGATGGATATAATCAGAGTTAAAGAAAATATTCGAATCCAGTCCTCACTTTTGAAACTCAAGGGTGAGCCCTAGAGGTCAAAAACAACTTTGTGGGATCATTCCCCTGAATTGCTGTTCCTTGCAATCTTCCTGGTACCTTTCTATTCTCTGCCCCCATCCTATTTGCTTCCCTGGCCAGAAACTCAGGGCTCTAATTACCGTACACTGCCATACTCTTCTGTGGACTTCTGTGATTAGATTCATGGCCTGGCATGTGTGGAAGAAGGACAGAGTGACAACAAAACAAAACAATGGTTTGACGGATCTTCTTGGGACCCCAGTTCCACAGATTTCCTCTCTTGCAATCTTGCTGCTTCCAGTAACTTCTGCTGGTGCCACCACCACCATATTACCTGGGGACAGGGGCACAAAAGAATGGAGAAAGGGAGAGAAACGTTGTGGGGTAACGGAGGAGGGGAGATTTCCAAGGACCAGTGGTTCCTTTTCCCAGCCCTGGAGCCAAAGGCAGAGGGCTTCTCCTGCAGCTCTGTCTCTGAGCTCATTTCCATTGTTTCTGATGGTCTTGACTTTGGGGTGAGAGATATCAAAGGGGACAAAAATTATAAACTCAATACAGATTCAGTCATACTTCAAATGCTGGTGTTCATTCCTGATCTTCCTACAACTATTTCCTTTTCAGGGTTTTCAAATACTTGTTCCATGACTTCTGTCCAGGTGTTCATGCTGTATTTGGTAAAAGAGCAAGACTAATGTGTCCTTACTGCATTTTTCAGAGTTTATTTTTTAAACAAATTTTTAATGTTTATTTATTTATTTATTTTGAGAGAGAGAGAAGCCATGAGCAAGGGAGGGGCAGAGAGAGAGGGAGAGAGATTCACAAGCAGGCTCTGCACTATCAACGTGGAGCCCCACGCAGGGCTCGAACTCATGAACTATGAGATCATGACCTAAACCAAAATCAAGAGTTTGATACTTAACCAACTGAGCCACCAGGCACCCCTGTCCTTATTGCATCGCATCCAGAAATGAAATAAATATCCTTTTGTAAAGTTAAATCAATTGAAACATAAAATCTGTATTCTTTAGGAATACGTATAGATGCAATAAAACTATATGACAAAAAAGTCAAAAGAAAAACACACATGATTCTGGATGATTGTGTTCTTAAGTGAGGGGAGGCAGATGGGTAGGTTGACAGGGATACTGTGTCATATGTGTGGTATAGGTTATTGTCGACTTGCTTACTTTTGTTTTAGATGGTGCTTTCTCAAGCATTTATAACCTCGTGAAAGACAATTAACCAAATTAGTACATAAATGACATTGGGCTACACAAAGACCAAAAAAGAAAAAGAAAAAGACTATTAACCAAGAGTCATGAACAATACCATTTTGTATGCCTGACTTGCCAAAAAGAATGAAAAAAAAAGAGGAAGAAGAAGAAGAGAAACATTTTTCTTCTCGCCTTTGAATGGATCATAGGTTATAGATCAAGGTAAACTAAACTACATCCCTGTGGCTTGCAGTGCAAGCAAACCCCAGGGCTGCTGTTCTTGCTCATGCTGCTCTCAGTCAGCAATGGCTAGGATCCTCCTGTAGCAAGATCCTTCCCAGGGATTCAAGATCCTTCCATCATGATTCCACCATCTCGAAGCCCTTTCCTTTAGGCCATGCATATGAAGGATGTATACATGAACACCAAGACAGAGGGAAGGAGACCCCTTTGGAGATTTTGTGATCAGTTCTGGAAGATTTGTGTAACACATCTGTCCGCGATCCATTGTGGTCCCACCTAGATGGGAAAGGACTGGGAAACATAGTGTTTAAGTATTTAAGAAGGAAAAAAGTTCGGCGAACACATAGCATTGTCTCTGTCACAAGAGATTTTGCAATAATGATATTCAATATTCTATTTTTAATAATGCTGCTCTAGTACATGCTATGTTACCACCTATTCTAGTATATTTTAATATCCTTCTGTTACCTGCTAAACAGTTATACAACACACAAACACACAACACAAATCGAATGTGGGTATCTAGTGATTAACAACATCCACATTATCTTTCCCATTTCTTGTATGATTTACTTAGAGAGTTGTTTTTCTCAGTTTTAAAAATTAGTTCAGAAGGCCATACAGGTATTTACATAATGTTAACACACTCTTCATGGTACTATTCTTAAGTGCTTGAAAAGTTGAAATATTAACATTTTTCCTGAAAGGTGTAATTTCATCATTTTCTCTTCATTTAACAGAAACATAATAATTCCCTTAGATCTCCTCTGAGAAAAAGAGAAACAGAGCAGACTGACACACTGAATCAAAAGTAACACACTCTGCTGGGGAAAATCGCACTCACAATGTTGGCTGAACTGCTATGAACTCTTTGGTGTATAGGTGGCCATATTGGGAATATGAAGCCAATAAAGGCAATATACAACCCAAATATAAAAGTGATAATTTTGGCTAAATGTGGCAGAGAGGAAATAATCAAATGTTACAGCGGCAGATTAAGAGTAGTGATTAAGAAAAGGTACAACTTCTAACTTGGCTACATTGACACATTGAGCAAGCTATTAACAGTCTCTGTGCCTTGGTTTCCTCATCTGTGAAGTAGCCATGACCGAAGTATCCATTTCTTTTGAGGAGTAATTGAATTAGCATTTATAAAATGCCTCCAAAGGTGCTGGCACATAATAAGTACTGAATAAATGCTAGCTATTATCGTTTCACAAAAGAATTAAACAAAGCTTTGATTGACACTAAAAAGTCAAAGGCATGATTATCTTAATTATCTAGTTCCTATTCTATGTTAAATTATACTAAATTAATTATGTTTCAAAAAAAGAACCCCGTTTATTTCCTGAAAACATCTTTTAAAATAAACAAATGCTGCTTTTTCATATCCATTTCACAGGAAGACCCCCATACTTTAATATGATAAACAATTTAACTTTAACAAATATCTGCCAACGGCTTATTAATTTCATTGATTATTTTTAATAAAGTATTGTTGCAGTGGGAGTTATACTTTTTATTTCTGGCTTTAAAGCAAACAGTTTAAAAACTCATTACTGAAATATGAAATATGTACAAAAGTTCACACATTATATGCATACAGCTCAATGAATTTTCACAGTATAAATACATTCAAGTAACCAACATCAGAATAAAAAAAAGAGAGAACCCAAGAACTTTCCCAGCACTTCCAAACCTCTCTTTGTGCATCCTAGATGAGATTCGTTTTCTGCTTCCTATAAATGCAACCTTACAGGATGTACTCTTTTGTGTCTGACTTCTTTTACTCGACATTATATTCCTCAGATTCAAATGCATTTTCACAAAAAGCCGTAGATTGTTAATTTGCATTCCTGTATGGGAGCCTGCAGTATGAATATATCATATTGTAGTCCCCGGCTCCAGCATTGATGAGCATTCCAGCAGTTTCCAGTGTGGAACTTTTTTCAATAAAGCTGCTGTGAACTTTCTAAAACATGTTTTTGGTAAACCCATGTATGCATTTCTGTTGGATATAAACCTAGCCGTAGAATTGATGGCGTCATAGGTTATATGTAGGTTTGGAATTAACAAGCACTGCTGAAAAGTTTTTCACAGTTGTTGAAGCAATTTCTAATTTCGCCAAGAGTAGATTCCAAGATTGCAGGTGCTCCAACTCTTTCCACATTTATTATTGCCCATTAGGTTCATTTTAAACATTCTGGGGAATGTGTCATGATATTGTATTGTGGTTTAAATTTACATCACTATTTTTTCTAATGAAGTGTGTTACCTTTTTATACATTCGTTTGCCATGTGAGTATCCTCTTTTACAACGTGTGTATAACAGACTTCCTCAATTGGCAAATGTGTTTCAGTGTCATGTTCATTATCACTATAACTAGTGGGTTAGAGACGCAGACTCATCTACTTGGCTTTTCCTGAACAAAGGTGGACTGGTCCTGAGATGATTGATACTCACATATTCTAGTCACAGACAGGGCTTTTCCTAATCAAAAACACCACCATTTTATTAAAAAAAAAAAAAACAAGCAAGAGAGCAAGCAATCTCACTTGAAGTTCTGCCCCCCTTGAGCCCTATAGCTGGTATAACAAAAACAAAACACTAACAAAGATAAAAACATTAGGGGATGCTTGGCTGGTTCAGACAGAAGAGAGTTGGAGTCTGGATCTCATGGTCATGAGTTCAAGCCCCAGGTTGGATGTAGAGATTACCTAACTAAACTTAAAAAAAAAAAAGAACAAAAGTAAAAACATTCTTGTCTCCATTTACACCACTGTAACACTCTCTGATTGGAAAAGAAAAGGAATGGAACCAAATTAAAGAAGGTAAAATGAAACAAATCATGCTTCTCTCAAACACATACTCTGTCCTAGGCTCTTTCCTAGATGTGCATGCTGCACGAGCCCCGGGAGAAGGTGACCCTATGAAGTTCTTGTTTTATAGGACACTGAGACTTAGAGAAGGCAAGGAACTTTCTCAAGTCCAGACAGAGATAGGTCAGGATTCAACCCAGATCTTATTATATCCAATATCTCTCTTATGTCCTCAATTTATCTTTTTACAGGAAAGGCTGACAGGCAATATGGCTGAGTCATGCCAGAAGAGAACTCCTACCACTTCCTAGCTTTGTGAGTTTAAATAACTATGTCATTTGGCCGTGTGAGACTCGATTTCCTCTGACTAAAATAAAGAAATTATTCAAGGTTATCTCCAGAGCCTCCTTCAAAAACTGATTCTATGATTTTAAACACTTTTGATTCCTATTACTAGGATCAGTGCTACTTCTTTCCAGGTAGAAGAGAACTGGTCTACTTAGATGTTGCTCTTTATTCCTGGTCTTCACTCATTTTCTGAGTTTTATTTCGCTCACCCCTCAAGGTCACTGAACTAACACCTACTCTGTTCGATCTTGCCTGCTTCTTTGAGGCTGAAGTCAGATCTCTCCTATAGTACTCCTCGCATTCCCTATCACATGTGTCGTTTATATGTCTCTCTCCCACTTGACTTGAGGTCCTTAAGGACAGGCACTGTGTCTCAGTCATCCTTACAGCCGTGACACCTAGGGCTGTCTGGCATGTGGTAGGACATAGAGAAATGGAGAAATGAACGGATTACCTGCTTCCACTTACACAGGTTGACTATTTAATAGCTAGAGATGGGACCTGTATGATTAACTCTTGTTACCCTCTGTCTTAGGTTCCCAGACACCAAGCAAGTGTGTGATTACAGGAAAAGTCCCAGCTTCAGCTTGATTTCACAATGGACTTTTAGAGTGTATGCCTCAGAGTTTTCCTGAACTATAGTCAAAAGAGCAAGGGGTTCATCCTCCTCTATGGTTCAGTCATTGGCTAAAGTGGTGGAGGGTTGTAAACTTCAGACCCTTCCAACCCTAATTACAAGCAAGTCAAGCAGCGCCTGTAGCCCAAGAAGTTCAAGTAGCCAAGTACTGCTGGCTTTTAAATGCAAACCACAGAAAAGAGAGATATGGCTTTGAACATAGAGAAGTGCAACCTGAGGGGTCTGGGCTGCACTTTGACAGCGCCTGCTTTACCCTTTTCTCCTGTTCTATTTCCATTTGGAAAACATTCTAAATCTAGTAAATTTAGGATACACTGGTATTTGATTCCATACTTTATACTCTGAAACATTTGCTCATACCGCTCTCCTCCTTCGCTAAGCTATTTTATATGCCTTAATTACCATGAAGTGGCCTTAATCATTTCAGTGGAAGCGGTCTTCCATGTATGTAGAGTAATACCATTTTCATTTAATTTCCCAAACCCGGAAGACTTTTCATTCTGCCCGGCCTCTTCCAAATCATTCTATGCAGGAAATGTTATTGTCGTTTTATCTACTTTGGCCGTAATATCCAAAGACGTGTGTGTGTGTGTGTGTGTGTGTGTGTGTGTGTGTATGACCAATGTGAAGGAGAATACACTGCCACAGGTCATGTGTCCTGGATAGCATGACGCCTGATATAAATACATATAAAATACACATAAAAAGGAGCAAGTGGTCTGTTGCAGTAGAACCATATGCAGAGATCAGAAATTCACCAAGAAATAGGGCTTTTGACTCCTGAATTCTTGTCAGATTTCACTAAAACAAGCTTTAGGAGAGCAGCAAACGTGCCTAGACACGTCCACAGTGATATCTTCGGGATCTCCAACCATGCCCAACACATAGTGGGATTTCATTGCACATGCCCCGAATCAATTACAATTTTACCCACCTGAAATATTGCTCTGTGGGTTTATTTAAACTAGTTGTCAGCATGGAATGACTTCTGCACTCCCTTCTGAAAGTGGGTGAATTTCCATGGTGAGCAATTCCTCTATATACAGTTTGCAAATCATTTTGGGAACCTTCCAAATGAAAGGCACTGTATAAATATACCCTCCCACCGGCAGCCAGCCGGCTTTCCACGGGGATTCATTTGCATCACTTATGTACATAGTGTTTCATTTGGGGCATTGCTTTTATTTTTATGACCATAAAAGAAATATTCACAGTATGAACAATAATGTAAAGTGCATTCAAGAAGATATATATTTGTATATTTTTATGATTGGAAACTTAGAAATCTGAAAGAAAAGCAGGCATGGCATTTTTCTTTCCCATTGCTGTTTGCTTTTTCATAGCATTCTTTATTATTTCTGAACTTTATGGTAGAATTTTGCTGAAATGCTCAAGTCTTTGTACATATGTGGTGGTGAGTTCAAATGAATGTTGCTGGCAAAAGGCCTGAAAACAAAGGATGCTTGGTTTTTCATTTATTTGTGTCTGTAATAATAGTTTGCTTAAGCGCTGCCTTTTTGTGGATGGAGTCCTCTGTAAGGAGGGAAAGAGAAAAGTAAGCAACCTTATGTATAAAATGCTTTCTAAGTAACTTAGCATGATAATGGGGACGTTCAAAGAGAAAAAGACTTTGAAGAGACATTTTAGCCTTTATAACAAACGGGGGGGGGCTGATTTCATAGTACATTACTGGGGAGCTAGACTTTGAATTTATCTCGTACAGAAAATGTTTAATGAACTTTGAAATAAATTGCCAACGGAGTTAAATCAAAACCTCTATAAATTATGTATATACCCACACAGAATCATCTGCATACAAAAGATGAATGGAATTATAACTCCTTAATTTATATATTTCCATAATTAATTAAATCTAAACAATAAAATATCCTGTTAGACCTATTTTCCAAATAGTCTAGCCTTAAGTTCATTAAATTTAATTTCATTAAAAAGAGGAGCTACCCATAATATTCAGAGTATTTTTTGTATTACAAAATATCTAAAAAGGTAGATTAAATAAAACTCTTGTTCACGTCACTGAAGGATGACGTGAAATGTGGAAAATTGATTGTAAGATACCAATGGTTAAAGGCAGACGCAGTAAGTATTTGAGTTCATTTCCTGTGTTCACAATTCTCTTTCGTAAATGCAACACCTGGTAGTTTCTCACTTTTTACTAATAAAACAATGAAAGTGATTTTTGAAACCTTAGCTATAGGATCGTAATGTTAGGAAACAGCTCGCTCAGGTTATTTGTGGCTTATAAAGTAGATGTTATTGCATTCTCCATCTCCTCAGTCAGAATATTATTGTAGCTAAACTCTAATTTCATACTCCCAGTAATACCAACTTTGTTTCATTAAAATGAATCTCTTATTTAAAATATCTTGACATTCTTCTTTTTTATTAGCAGAAAGTAAAACAGCAGTTCCTTCAGTTGAGAAAAGCTAGAAGCATAGAATTGATCTGCAGCCAGTTTTTACTACAAACCCCATAATGCTTTGGATTATAGCCTACAATCCCCACATTGCAGCACCAAACTTACTGTTAACCATCCTGATACTGGAAAAGAAAAAGAACAGGTTATTTGAGAAGAACTTTGTACCATGCAAGGATTCTGCTCGAATAGTCAATTATTAATTTTTTCAGAATCTTCAGACATGTCAGCCCGCCCTTTTTTTCTACTAAAAAGGTCATTATTATGAATAGGGAAACTATTTTTTCATCCTGAATGTAAGGTCATTTATTCTCAAATAATGTGCCCAGGTATATACTTCCCTTGTCAAAGCTTCTTTTACACCCATCATTGAATTGTGTAGTATTCTAGACCCCCTGCCCAACTCCGCTTTGGAGAGAGGTCAGCTTTTTCAGATTTGAAAATAAAATCACAATGTATTGTTTAATGCTCTAAACATCTGCAAATGAGAATTTGGTGAAGTAATTAAATTCTTAATTAGATGCACCTTGCAGCTGCTGTTAGTCTTAATTGGCAATGATGCAGATACGTTTTGTTCTGACACCTATCTTCAGAAGAGTTAGAGAGAGAAGTGAAGGAAGGCAAGAGGAAAATGTTCCCACACAGTTCAAGAGAGTTCGCACAAAGAGGATCCCATGGCAACAAACAGCGAGGCCCACAGTTGGCTCCGTGAGATCCAGGAATAGATGATGCTTCACCTCGGATTCAAACAAATACTTCCCTTCCTGGGGGGAGAGAAAGTGTTTAAAATCTTCTCTTGCAATAAGATTTAAAAGGTCAAATGTTCACCTGAGTAGAGTAACAAACTGACTGGAAGAAGCCTTGCAAATAAGG
The DNA here is from genome assembly GCF_006229205.1 of Suricata suricatta. Lineage (NCBI taxonomy): Eukaryota > Metazoa > Chordata > Mammalia > Carnivora > Herpestidae > Suricata > Suricata suricatta. The sequence continues at coordinate 22,586,939 of NC_043717.1, forward strand.
GACTTGAGTTTTGTACCCAATGGAGCTGGAGTAGACCTTGGCAACCTGTCATTTTAAAGACAAGGAAACTGAGGCCAAGAGAAGTTAAAGTGATTCCCTCAGGTAATTATGGCTACTTAGGAGTAGAAATTAGACTCAAATCTAGGATTTGAGCCTATAGTCCAGGACTTTTACTTCTAAACTTTGCTAGAAGCAATTAAATTTGCTAATTGTGCCCCTCCCAGTCCGCTTGAGGTCTAGTTCTTGACTTAAGTGGGTCGGTCAGCTGAAGGATTGTGGTAGGTGTTGAAAATATAGATCACTGGTTATGAGAAGAGAAGAATGCATTTCCCCTTCAAGGCTGATCCTCACTTAGCTCTGGATTAGAGCATGCGGGGAAGGAGCAGCAAGAAGAGCACTGGCTCCCAGGAGGTTAACCTGGGTGAGTTACCACCAGGAAAACCACATTAAGATTCACACACACACTGGAACCAGATCTGTGGTCACCTTAGATTGAAGCGTTCCATATAATGCTCCTTCCTTACAAGTACATATTGACAGCTCTTACCAGTCTCCTAGTCCCCATCAACCTCACCTGTGATCCGAGTTTGACTCGCATTCATTTTGCTCTCATGTCACCGAATATGAGATGACATATTTATCATGTGGGTTCCTGAATCTTCAGTAGTGTTTTACTCTCCAGATTAAGTGAAGATGTAGTTCCCCAGGACCCAGGCTGTTTTACCTATTTATTGTCTTATGTTTGGTTTATCCTCTTAAACTTTACATTACAAAAGCTCGTGGGATGCGCTGTGGAGTGGGTCAGGGTTCTCTAGAATGGGGGCTACAGGTGGTGTATGGGAAAGGTTGAAGAGTGGGGAGAGGGAGGGGTGGAGACTGCAAAAGTGTTTCTCAGTCTTTTCACTGCCCTGCCAACCCCACTCTCAGAAACGAACACTGTGGTTGCCCTGTAAACATTAACCCTGCCCTAGAGTCTTTCTTTTCCAAGTGTGGTGCCTGGACCAGCAGCATTATGATGGCTCATGGGCCACTTTATTAGAAATGCAGACTCCGGCCTCACTCTAGACTTAACTGGCTCAGAATCTGCGTTTTACCAAGACACCCAGGTGATCATGCCTATGTTCAAGTTTGAGTAGTACAGAACCCCAGGTGGGTATTATACTATCCCAAGGTATTCTAAAGGGCAAGGAACTTAAAGTGAGCAAATTTCCCCATTTAATTGACCGGTACCTACTTGGTCCCTCTTTTCCCATAAGAACTCCATCTCACAATCCGTTAGCGAACTACGGTAGAGGGGAGGAGGATACAGTTCAATCTCCTCCTCTCTGTGCCCCGCCCCCACCCCCACACTCCCAGTGAGCCAACCACCGGCACCCGTCTCCCCCAGACCCTCTCACCTAGAGGGAGATAGTGCCCCCCCAACTGAAAGAGCAGCGGCCCGGAGGGTAAGAGCCCGACGGTCTCACAGTTTACATATCAATACAGACTGAAGCACTTTGCAAAACTGCGCTTTAGAAACAATTACCCCCTCGCCTCCTGAGGTTGGAGCAGCCCCCTCCCTTCCCGCACCCTGCTCCCTTCTGAAATCTGCCTTAAAGTGGTAAAGAGCATGGCTCTGTGGGGGTGGAGGGGGGCAGGAGGAGAGAGAGATCGCGCGCAATAACAAATCTGCTTTAAAGAGAAGAGATGAAAAGATTACTGTCAGCGTGTCAGTTTAGGAATCGCTCTCTGTACCTCTTCGCTCACTGAGAAATGGAATCATAATTCTAAGGTGGCTAACGCAAGAACGGGTCAGCGTCCACATTTGTCGTCCGTTTTTGCCTGGAAAGACAGGTTCCCATTATTTGAGGCCCTTCAGGGTCTTTCCCAAAAGATTCCGAGGCTACCCTCCTTCCTCCTCAGTCTTCTGAAAACTAAAACTCGCAAAGCGGTGGCGTTCTGTGGATTGGCTAGTACTAAAATATCCATTGGGTGGCAGTAACACTATCCTCTTTATGACTTGCAGCAAACCGGAGAATGCATTCAATCAAATGAACCGATCTTGTAGAAACACTGGAATCATTTATGCATTGCAGTTCCTCTTTCTTGTTTTCTCTCCTTCTTTCCTGGGATATTGTGAGTGGATTGTGGCTATTAATCAAGATTTCGTGCTATTCGTGGTTTGCTTGTCGTTTTCGGTCAGGATTAGCATCATTCAAGGCAAACGCAAAGCTGCCTTTTTTCCCCCACTCTTTTCTGAAAAATCATTTTTGGGGGCTGCTGAAGAGAGCTAGGACCCAGGAGACACCTTCCCAAACAGCAGGGGTTGTGTGCTTTCACACAGCAGTACTGTACAAGGAAAACCCCGTCGGATCTGTTATTGCGGGATACTTGTGAAATATACATAGGATTCTTTCTTATGGCTGCATCCCGGATCTGGAAATTTTACTTGGGGACCAAGAGGATCTGAAGGGCTACATGTATACAGAAGATTTGCAAGCAAGACTCCGATTCTTGTCATAGAGCTTTCAGACTTCCTCACTTACCGACCTTTTTTCCTTCCTCCTTCTTTTTTTAATTAAATTTCTTCCCTCTTTTTCTGCTCTCTCCTCTCTCAGTGTCTCCTTTTCTATCAGCCTCTTCTTTTTTCTCCTAGTCGTCTTTCCCCCCCTGCTCTGCACCTGGATTGTATCTTCACCAAACAATCGGGCACTTTGAGAACTAACTGGAGGCAGTCTTGTAGGGAAGAGCTGTATGGAATTATCTGCTTTTATGGTGAACTTGGCATTTGTGAATGGGTATCTTGTTCACGATATTAATTGCTAGCAAAAGCAAGAAAAAGAACACAGGAGTAAAACGTGGATTTTTCTGAATACGCATTGTGATGACCAGCAATTACCTTACCGACTGATATCCAGAGGAGAATAATTTGGAAGACTGTTGTGGGTAAGGTCATTTTATATATGCAAACCCATCAGTGGCGTGAGCAAACTTGGGCGTTTGTAATGGGAATGGGTGACTTGGGTGATTGCTGCATCGCATTGATGGCTGTGATGTGGCCGTTATTGGCACTGAATGGAAGAACTGCAGTTGGGTGTGTTGGTGTGTGTGCGTGTGCGTGTGTGTGTGTGTGTGTGTGTGTGTGTATGTAGGTCTGTATTCTGAGTGTAATTGAAAATAAATCAAAGCATCACTTCCCCCTCCAATTATTTTGATATGGAAGAGTGTCTTGAATTAATTCCGGGTAGACACTCTATTGTTTGGATGCAATATTTGTGGCTCCTGTGTTCTGGAAGGGGTAGCAGCACTGAAAGGAACACTTACTGAAAAGCCCTATTTAAAATGAAACGAGGTACTCTTTATTCATTAAAAGAAATATGTTTTCAACTCAGTGCAGCATTCTGCTGCATTTCACAGCCGCAATGGGACCAGGGACATCCCACTTGTCAAGTTCTTAAACTTTAAGGTGATAATCGTTGTTAATTATTCTCCAGGTTGTGATTATTGGAGATTATTAAGTACGCCGGGCTACTTTTTTATCCACTGGATTACCATTCGGAAAGAAAAGAAAAGAAAAGAGAAAGCTGGAAATGATTAGCAAAATAGAGAACAGTGCCGTATTCTTTTAAATGTCACCAAATGCTTTCTTTCTCAAGTTCAATAGCCCAATAATATAATTATTTTCCTAATACCCTAAATAGCTGAAGCTGCGACCCACGTGCAGGGGAGTTGAAGGTCTGGAAGCGGAGACCATCCTTTTATTGCAATGCAGCCAGCTTTGGAAATGCAGGCAATTACACACTTCCCTTAACCTTAAGTTGAGGATGTGTCCTATCTGCTACATCTATTTTACCCCTTCAGTAAAAAGTTAGAGACTAGAGCACGAAGGATGTTTAAGCATATTCTTCCTGGGAAATGGGACCAAAAAAATCAATATTGATGACGTGGTTCAGTGCACTGTACTGCATTGCTAAAGTCCCATATTCAGTACCTATGATGAGAGAATGGAACATTTACATGTGTTATAAATCTCACCTGGTAGATTGATCTTAAGGGGAGGGGAGAAGCTATGTGGATATGTAGGAAGATAGATGGAAGTCGTGCATAATCGGTGATTATGTAACTTCATTACATCAGCGAGCTTCAGTCAACGATAGTGAGATGAAATGATTGTATAGAGGGAGGCTCCATTACCCTGTTAACTTTTGAAGGCTTGTAAAGGCTAACAGAGGAGGAGGAGGGCAGACAGAGATTAGCTCCAAGGGTCCTGTAAACCCTGATCTTTGTGGCAAATTTAGCATGAGTTTTCTCATAGTGAGTTTCTGAGGGACAGCAGATCTGTGTATGCTTTAGAGCTGGACGGGAGCAATTTTAGCCACACCCGTGGAGAGGCAAAATGAGTCCGCAATGTTTCACAAGTGCCCCATTGAGTAACTGGGGGTGATGAGCCCAGCCAAGGTCATCGTTCTGTATCCTATGATTGACATACATGACCCCAACTGAGTAGAAAGTTAAATCAGTTGAAATAAAGACTCTGAACAGAGTGGCTATTTGGGGTCATCTTGCATTTTTCCTGGTAGACCTTAATGCAGATCTCAGCCTGGGGTTTCCCTCATAAAAGCGATTGCTTCCACAATGTGTCAGAAATGAGGGGTTTGTACCTGTACCTTTGTCTTGACAACCTCTTTCTGGGCCATTTTAACCCGCCAGGAAAAGAGAAGTAAAAACCTTCCAAGGTAATGGTATCTTGTTAAATTAAAAAATGAATGGCAATGAATTCATTGTTAATACAAATCTCGGAAATAAAGAGCAATCCATTTTCAAGTTTTACTTATTGAATGGCCTACAGGACATGTTGCAGCTGCCTGTGACTTTTACCATGAGATGAGATAAATGTACTATGCTCACTGTACAGAGGAGGGAATACTGCAGAATCAAATGTCATTTACCCTGACGTTTTATTAGGAATTGTGAATTTTTTTTTAAGAAAGAAGCTACACATCAGCCCCTTTTGGCCTTCTAATGTTTCAGGAACTCTTTTTCCCTCAATAGATTAAAAATTCCCTCAAAATGCAACTCTGCTGAAATCCTAACCCTGTTGAATTAAATCATCTTTCCATCTAGTTGTTGTATTTTCAATTTCCCTTTATGTTTATTTTACAAAGAAGGCTAAATGACTTTTCTGTCGTGGAGATGAGCTGATTCTATTTTTCCTACGGAGTCAGGTGCAGGATCTAGACATCCACTAAGTAACTTTGAAAAGATCTGCTTCCCCCAAATCAGGATGGTGGAATGGTGGAATGAAATTTTGAGCTGTGATTTTTGCGACGACTTTCTTATTTCTGCAGGACATGCCCAAACACTGATATATTGTGTCAGTGGATTTGGAGGTTTGGTGTTCATATTGTATAGAAAATTGGATGTGAAGTTAACTCCTGATTCCTTCCTTCAGGGGTCAGGGTAACACTACAGCTGCTTCTAGGCGGTTAGTCTCCCAACTATGTACGGAAATATCATCTGCAATGACTATTTCCTGTAGTCCTTATTTTAATATTTTATAAATGACTTCCTCAGTTGTTTTCTGATATAAGCCACACATATGTTACCAAACAGGGCATATTCTAGAGGCTTTATAAGCTCGGTAAGGGATGGAAATAATACTAGAAAGAAAAAGAAGTCTCTGAAAAAAGACACTTACCCTGAAACAGATGTACGCATGTAAATGCCGTCCTTTTACTTGAAGACTGCATATACTGACATTAGGAAAGATAGTTTCAATCATTTTAATGACACTTTGTAACCTGTTAATTTCTTTTGAAAGAGGATTATGTAACCGAAGTAGGTTACAGCATTTTTCTTCAGTATCCTACAAATCAATAATACAAAGCTTTGCTTAATAGGAAAACACTTAAACATGAAGGCAGTGAATAATTTTAAATATGCTATCTATTTCACTATTTCATTACCCTTGTATCAGCTGTAGGTATGTAGTTAAATTAGAAAATATTTGAGAAAAATAGGAGAAGAAATATCATTTACAAATATGGAAAGTACTGATTTTGTTTCCTGACTACTTGCTTCAGCAAAGTCAGGAGATTTAGCTGATAAGTAATCACAATATTCCTAAAACTAGAAAACAATTCAAAAGAGATGTTTATTATATTTGCAATGTATGTGAACAAATCATGTTATTGTTAAAATGACTGATGTATGAAACATTTTTAAGAAAAACTGAACTCGCAGGGTTACTTTAAGATTTATATATATTTTAGAATCTTTTAGTCTGTTATAAAGTGACGTCTTTGGAGTATACTTTGTCCTACAACAGATATGATCTTTGCTGTTTGACGAATCTCATGATTTTATAAAGCCGGCTCCTCTAAAATTTGTGGCACTCAAAGCACCCGAGTGTTGATTAATAAGATGTAAAAGTAGCAAGTTTTTTGGTAATGCTTAACTCATAAAGCATAATTATAATAGCACCGTTTGGGAAGCTATAAATAAGGTCATGTCGGCATTTTTATTATTAAATTCCAATCCTATTTCCATTACTTGTATCAGGAATCTTAAAGAGGAAGGAGCCCAGCTCTATGATACAGACAGGTGGTGTGGAATTTGGGGCTGAGTCAGAGGGCCAGAGAGGGCTAGTTACTAGCCTTGTGACTTCTGACCCTGCATTTTACCTCTCAGTGTTCAAGAGAATCCTTTAAAATCAAGAATCATTTAAAATAGGAGAGTTAACATATTGCTCTAAAGAAATGAGATGGGTGTCTCAGGACTCACCATCATGGTATGTCTTAGAAATATATGGAATTATTATTATTAAGGGTTCTCCAAAGTTGTATGAATTTAACAGTGCATTTTTTCTCAGGCTACCTTTCTTGTAAATCTTTATAGGCTCTTCCTTGTCCCAATTACAGTTAGTTGGTAGGTAATATTTTTCAGTCAGTAAGTAACAGACAAATTAAAGGCTTTGGTTGCTAACTTTCCCTCAGTACTCAGTTTTTTTCAGCAGTGCTGATATGGGAGTATAGTTGCCTTAAGTAACCAAAAACAAACGAACGAACAAACAAAAAATAGTTGTTTTGAATAACATTCAAAGCTAGGTAACTGAGGGTTTTGGGTGTGAGAGTGTTTCAAGCTGATTACTTGGTTTTTGTTTTGGTTTGCTTTTAATGCTCCGGAGTACTTAGGCATTTCTGTTTTTGGTACCAAGACTGCACAAACAAACGTTGGGAAACAAACCTGATGCTCCCACTTAAATTGGGTTATTTGACCAAAAAGGTACTCTTTTCTGTCACTTTGTTAATGAAAGCATAATGCATTTGAATACAAGTATAATAGAGGCCATAAGAATATAAAGATAATAGTTCAGCTCGGGAATTTGCTCACTGCAATAATGACTAACATTCTTTAGGGGGAGGCAATCCCCCACATGTCACCACTAATACTGCGTTTCTTTAGTGTGCTTGTATCTTGACATTAATATATTTACATCTATAGGAAGGGCATAGTTAGTGATATGACCTTCCATGTATGTTTTTAAGTGACTGGATAATCAGGTGAAAAAGCAAGTGTTTATATTTTGGTTAAGGTAAAATTGGAAAATGGAAAATTAACCCTGTAAATACAAGTAAATGTACACGGACTTAAACAACTTTCCTGCTATAGAGCAACCTTCCCTTCATAACTTCCCAGTGTTTTGCTTTTTATGTTAAGCATCCCCGATATTTCTTTGTTTCAGAAGAATTTGATCATGCATGTTTATCGGGCTTCATCGATGCCTACAAAGAGCCAGTATTTTCTTGGTTTCCTATATTTTTAAAATGCATATTCCTTCATGTCCTATGGAAATGCTTTCGATTTGCCCAGGCAGATTTACAAAGGAATATTATAGGAATGTGGACAGGCTTGTTTATTTGACAAATTCTGCTAGTCACCTTACAAATATGCTTTTAATTTTCACCCGGAGAATGCCACCCTGGAGTATCTTATGCTGCAGACAGCACTCCATTATAGGCCAACCACATGGCTCAATGGACATACCCTCGCTGCTTACCCTGACCATTGGCTTACAATGAAAGATCCTTAATTGACATGCTTTTTCTGGTTCCCCTGTGTAAAAACAATATGCAGGTGTCAAAACTCTAAGACTCTTAAGGCTTTTTTAGCTTTAGCAAAGGGATGCCTGGCCAGCCTGGCATTGCTTGCCTATCACAGGATCTGAAATTGCCAAGCAGTGAGCTGTGGATAAAGCAGAGGGAGAACGCAAAGCACTTTAAAATTTTTCTTCTGAAAATCTTCTCTTTCCTTTGTTCATATTAAAACGTTAAGAGTAATATTTTTTCATGACAAGCTATTCAAAGAGTATGTTATAGTTATATTATTCATCCATATAAAATACAATAAACAGCACTAAATGAGCTATTTTGTCAACACAAGAGCTACATATGTAAGAACATATATTTAAGACTGAAATTAGATGGTATTTTGTAATATTTTCTAAGTCAGGGAATACTGTGTAGAGTTTGGACTCAGCCAAAAAAAATGAAATGGACTGTGAATTGTGATCATATAATTATAGAGTATCACTCTTTCAATGTGTTTGTTAATTATGTAGCTTACATTTTACATGAATTATAATTATAAATAAATCAGTATATGAATAATCATAAAATTATTCATAGTGGGTTATTTTGTCCTGGACTGATCAAAGTAAATTAATTGGTAGGTTCTTGCCCTATCAACGTTTATGTGTAATACAACTGTGAATTAGTATAGTGATCTTTATCATTTTCTGGTATAAAACTCCGCTTTGTAATTTAAAAAAATTAGAAGGCCTCTTGATCATATTTGTGCATTCTGTATCAGTTGATTGAACAAATGCATAGTAATAATGATAAATGATTATCAATATGATCGTTCTTTTAAAAACTAATTTGATTGTGTAGAGTCACAACCAGGTCTACTTATATCTTTGAAATGGATTATTTATCTACAGAAAATGTTTGGTGTATATTCTACATTCTAGACCTCTTGGAGTAACTCCTGCAACCCTGATAAATAAAAGGGCTGTATATCTACATCCAGATTACTCACACATGCATCATGTTATCTTACACACAAAGTAAAAGGCAAGTACATAGCCTGCTGAAATGCATATCAAAGGGATTACATTTTTGGCAGCATAGAGTTGAAGTATCTAATTTCCTAAGAATATCCATTTAAGGTTCCAACACAGGTAAATTCACTTTCAAATTTTAGGATTGAACTATTATACCATAAAGTGTCTGATATTATGGAATAGTTGCATTTTAAAATCTAAAATAAACATTATTTTTATCACAGTCAAATCAAAACAAATTATTCTAAACGTAGCCAGAGCCATTTATGATGGCTCTGCCTCATAAAAATCTAGTAAAATTATATCAACTGTAGAAGTATAGGGATACCCCACTTTGTTATTTTATCCAGTGAGGAAATTCTGAACCAGAAGAATGAAATTATATTTCCGAGATTTAACAACTCATTTGCTCTCTCAGGAAGCACGATTCCACTTTCCTGATACGATACAACCCCTCAGTTGAGTATTTATGTCCTGGCATGAGATATTTTTTAGTAGTGTGAAGCATAAGAAAAGTAATTGTTCTTTTTGAGGCTGATTTCAGTGCATCTAATGCTTCGGCCTCCATGTCACTTAATTAACTTGTGATCACTCACATGGAGCCCCCACTTGGAATCTGTGGACTTTATTTATCCTTTATGCACACTGTACATTCTTGACCTCATTTTCTCTCTGGAGATATAATACAGGGAAAGTTGGGAAAATAGGTCACAGGTGGGACCTCCTTGCCTTTCCATACTGTCCTCTTTCCCATTAGCTTTGTATCTTTCTACTTGCAAGGGATTGCTCTTCTTTGGAGCCCCTCCTTTTTCTTGACTTTCCCACACATCCCACTCTGGACATCTCTGGCATGTAGGACTGCCATCAGTGTTTTGTGCTGCCTTATTGCTTCCAAAGTTATCTACCTAGAGGTCCTACCAAAATATCTTTTAGTCACATTTTATCCCTCTTTGAAGAGATGGAATTCCATCTTTCATTTCTTCATCAACAGTGTCACTCTGCTTACATAGCCAATAATAATGAACTAATTTGGGTGTAATCACGGCAATATTGTTTATATCTGGTTTACCAAGCTACCACCACACAGTTACTAAGTGAAGGAGATACAGCCATATCTATATATGATTTTTGCCAAGGTGATTAACATATGAACCACTGTTAATATGCTAAAAGGAAAAAGTTTGGAATAATAGATTTTATCCTTTGTATTATGATAATGACATTTGGAGAAAATATACCATTATTTGATTTCTGACCCAGAAAAAAAAGGGCTTCAGTAGACTGCATTGCATATGAAAAGGTGAGGGGGCTGTGGAGGACATACTTTTATTCTGGTTGAATCTCGCAGTGCCCTCTTGTCTTGCTGAGGAGGCAGCTGCTTAAATACCTGTTTGAAGAAATGACACCAGCTATGGGTACCACAATGTTCCCAGCCTCTTGCCAACTTTATTTCAGAAGGAACACAGTCAGAGGAGCTAAAAACAGCAGTAAAAGCGGAGAACTGAAAGACTTAAAATGGTATCAGGTATTTTGTGTAAACAAAGCTTCATGTGGCCAACGGAGAAAATTTGAAGGTAACAAATGAATCTGGTGGCTCTCAGTGCTTGGTTTTTGAATACCCCTGTTAAAGCCCCTAATTGTTCTCACCATGACTGAACTCCTGAATGGTACTCAAGAGGTTCCCAGCGCCACAGTGTGTAGAGTGAATGCATTCAAGGGGTCTCAAGGGGGTTTGGACTCTGCTGCTTTCCCTTGTCGGGGTTCTCCTCCAGGCCCTTAATAACACAGTCACAGAGCAAGCTGTTCACGTCAGTGGGGGTGCTCATTGCAATGAGTGAACAGTTTAGCTTAGCTCCAGGAGGCCACTGCCTGTCTGTTTAGTATTTCCAGGGCCCAGCATTGTGCATGGCTTGTAGTAAGTCACCAGTACATCATTGTGGCATGAACAAATGATTAAGCATTTAGTGACAACAGATCAGTTTTAGGTCAGAACTCTCTCCAAACCTATGATGTGTGGTAAAATGAGACAAAGACTGCTAATTGAGGAAAGCAAAAAAAGGAAAATTGAGTAATAAAGAAAGGAGAAAGGATTAGTATTAGTAGTTTGTAATCTACAAACGGACAGAAGGAGAATGGGCAACACTTCTTTCCTCATTCCCTCCCTCCCTCCCTTCCTTCTCCTTCCTTCTCCTTCCTTCTACTCCCAGTATAAATCTTTGAGTGCCTTCAGCCATAATACATTCAAGGGATACAGAGAGGAGCAATGGCATATATCTGGCCCAAAGATGGTTAGTCAGGGGCAGGGGTACTAAGTGAAATCATATATAGTTGTAAATCAAGATAATCTATTTCTGAGAGCGGTGTCAAGTATGGTACAGGCTTGGGAAAGAGTCAGAAGACAGGCACTTGCCGAGGTTAGGAGAGGCTTGTTAAAGGAAATGAGGTTTAGCTGGACTTTGAAGGAGCTCACATTGGTATAATAAAGAAAAACATTCCAGACACAGGAGAATCAAGAACAGAGATACCATAATATCATGGGTACACAATGTACAGTGTAAGAAGATAAGGCTGAAGCCCCAAGTCTCCGGGTCTGGCAGCCTGAAGCAAATGGAATGGGGTTTCATGAGAATAAGGAAAACAGATCATCTTATGACCTACTCAGATTTATACTTTAGGGAGAAGAGGAACAAATTAAGAGTCTATATCTTCTGGGTATCTTTGATTCCCAGTTACCTGAATTTCCCAAGGACTCCCAAGTTCCATCTCTATTACAACTTTCTATCCATTGAACCTCTGTTCTCCAACAGCCATCATGGGCTCGGTTTCCTTTTCTCATTGCTCCTAAGACTAAACCACTGTTACCAGTGGTAGCTAAATACAGAGCCAAAGTTTAAAATTAACTTCCTTTTAAGCAGAAGGCAACATTCTATAATGGAATGTATCCATTCAAACTCTCTTTGCTTAGTTAAAAAGTTGCCACCCACCCTAGCAAAAATGCTGTGGTTTATATGCAACTCTTCAGTGAGAATGTTTGGCAATTCATTTGGGAAGAAGGGGAATTTGGAGAAGGCAGCTGGGGAGAAAAAAGAAAAAAGAAAGTACTTTATATAATGCAATGGCAAAGTAAAAATATAAATTCCAAAATGGTTTTATATTAAGATCGTGTTGGAAAAAGAGTATGGCTTTAGAGCATAATATACATTCAGTAATAAGAAAATAGGTTTTATTCCTAGCAAGTATGAACTATTTTGTCAATTCCCAATAATTATAATACTTTGAAACTCTAGAAGGACATAAAACCCCTCATTTTATCTGAATTATGTTCTTTCTCTTACCAAATAGCTTGTCTATATTTCTAATAAGTGGAATGAAACAAACACATAAGGATTATTTTTTCCATACTTTTTCTGATCATTCTATATTGGAAGTTCTAGTACATTGGGAAATGGCCAAACATTGAAGATAAAACGAAAAGCAATACAATTTACTTAGGCACAAGCTAAAAATTATGTGCATGGTGATCAGAATTGCTAAAGGAAGAACTAGCACAGTCTAGTTGTCAAATCCCACTCCCTTCCCCTGAGGATTTGGATTCTTTGGTGGAATTTTTATTTTTAAAAACTGTTGCGGTCAGTGGGAGCACCAGGGTGTGCCTTGGGAGAGTTTCAATAGAGCCCTCTCAAATCTGTCAGTATTCTCCCCACCTCATACTTTATTGTGGATATTGAATGCTTTCTCAATATTCTCCAAAGTAGCCTACCAACTCAACTTCAACTTTGCAAGTTTGAAGCTCTTGACAACCATAATGGCACAAGCTAAGACCGTCCTATGCTAAGATGTGGGTGTGGCCATTCTCTCAGGTCATTACTGAGGGGCCAGTGCGGCTTCTGCTGGCCCTTATCTCTGTTCTTTGATCCTATTCAGTTAGCACAACTGCTCTTTCTCATATGCATTTTAATTGATTAACTCCTTCCTGTGAATAAATGAGAAGTCTTTGAGGGGCCTATCTATTTTAAGGATTGTACTTAACATCAACTGAAGATATTAAAGAAAATTCTTGCTGGCAAAAGTTTATGGGCGAGTGGGGAAGATATCTATGTTCTGTTGGGTTCGTTCCCTAGAAACAGAAGGTTTAGTTGCTTCTGAGGCAGAGGAAGAAAGTGATGGCAGAGAGATTGCAACGGAAGCCTCAGCGTATCCTAAGGGTCTTCCACAGTTGTCCAAAAATGAGTCAAAGATCAGGGCTTTCTCTTCCTCTATCCAGCAGTAACTGGCTATATATGGGCTGTTCCATGGGATGTGGCATAACTGTGAACATGACACTTCCCCACAGCTGAGGGCAAAGCCCAGTGAGGGACTCAGCTGTGAGGTGTCAGCTGCAGGATGGGCACATAGGCCGTGAAGAAGGGAATGGAAGCCATTTGAAAGCTTTGGTAAGAACATTTTATTCCTTTGCTTCTTGGGACATCCTGTAGTAATGCCATAGGAAGTGACCTAGGAAATACTGTGAAATCTTAAATATTTGTTAAAAGGGGTAAAGATGCTAAATATTATTGAGTACAAGGCTTTGCTCTATGTAGTTAAATTTTAGGAACTGGTTTTCTGAAGAATGTAGTTGAATCCATATCACAATTACCCCTGTCACCAGACCATCGGTATTTAATGCGCACCTCCTATCTGTTTTACATAGGGTGAAAGGAAGGAGTTGAAAATCCAGGCCTGGAGTGTTTACATAGGACCTATTTTTCTTCAGTGGTTTATGTGCTTGATTCCAAAGTCAAGGGGAGGAGTTGATGAAAGGTCATGGAAGGGACAAGGAAATGGAGAAGAGTAGTGTGGGGCCAAGTTCTCTGAATTCCAAAGATAATAAGACAGTTGTGACACAATGAGCTGAGTGGTAGACGAATGAGTTGAATGTAGATTTACTGGTATAGAATAAACATAATAAAAGCAGTGTTTCATTAGCATTAGCCAATCTGTGATTTGGACTAGTTGGGGGGGACTAGTTTTGAATATTAATTAATTTGAAACTATAAACATAATATATCCTAGAGCTCAATATTTACTGAAAAGAAGAGATTCATATAACACTATTCACTTTTATTTTACTTGAAAATATTAATTTCTTTCCTAAATTCAAGAGACGTGCTACTACTTTAGATTTTAAAATGCTTTCTTCAGCCGTAGTGAGTTGATCGAAGCACCTTCTGTTTTTTATTTCCTGAAAAGATATTCAGCCAAGTTGAATACACTGAGACCATAGTGCCAGTAATTTTTTAAAGTAGTAGCTGTGTCTAAGTGGACAGCCATTCATTAAATCAGAGAACATTTGAATAGGAATGAACTTAGTACACCTCCTTGCAGACATGTAAAATCTCTCTACTGCAATTCAAATAATTATCCATTACCTGGTGTTCACTTTAATAAAAACTATTTCAACTGTTTTTCTCCTCACTTGACCTGACATTTGACTAGATGATCAACTCAATTCAGTTCAACAAATGCTCCCAATTATGTATGTTTTCCATGCTAAATGTGAGCACTAGGCTGGAATGAGCAATTTACTTGTTGCCGAAGCGATTAAAGGTGTACACTGCTAAGTATTTTTAAAGATCTGTCATAAAAGAAGCAAGTGGTTCTCACCACCACCACTAGGTCTGCTCTAAAACACTGGATCCATTTCTTCTCTGGTCCTGGCAAGCCTTTGGTAATTAAAAAAGTTTATGACAGTTTTCAAAGACCAAGAATTCAGTGAAACTGATATTCCTTTTCCATTACAAGACCGACTCCCATTGTGTTTACGGGTGTGTATGTTTTACCTTTAAAATACATATTATTAAGCTTATTAAGGGGATTTCAGCATCTCTATATATTGACTATTTTTTTTAATTCAGTATAACTTCAAGGCTCCATAAGTTGTTCTACTTTTACTGTTTGTATAATGCTGTTTCTGCACAGCACATTTTTCTTTTATCCTCTCAATTGATTTTAGCTTTGCCCCACAAAGTTCCATATTTCTTAAAGTAGGTAAGTCATGTGATTTTAAATTTCCTACTCAAGAGCTATGTAGGTGGTATGGGAGATGAGTGATGCCTATTGAAATGGACTGCATCAGAAGTTATTTATATTTCATCTATATTTGTAACTAAAGGAAAAGAAATACTATTTCCTGTTCCCAATATTAAAATTAGCTTTAATTTCTTAAGATCATAATCAGTGAAGGTGTGGGTTATTGCTCTAAGTAACGTCCTTGGCCTCACCTCATTTCCTGGAACCAAAGATTCAAATCCTAGTAGATCTAAACTCATCCTATATAAGTTTTGGAACTCATGCTAGTCATATTATTAGTCATATTATTTGTTTTAATGTTATTATGGCTGTGATTACAAAAGTATAAAAAGAATACATATGATAAAACTTCATCCTGTGGCTTCAGTCCAGATTTTTGGATCTGAAAGATATTAAGAAAATTGAAGGTTCAATTTAACTTCACTGGAATCATTAGTTAAGTCAGAGATGTTAAATATACCTAGCTATTATAATTAAGTTATTACCACTCAAAGAAAGAATTACAGTCCCCAAAATATATATTTGTAATGCACAAATTTATGAGATTCTTAAAAGGTGAGTGGAAATGATTTAATACCAAAACATAGTATCTAACAAAACTTATTTGTATAAGACCTGTTCTAAGTTTATGTTGGGAATATTATAGTGTGCGATAACTTAGGGCAACACACAAAATACATTGAGTTCTAACCTTAGGGTTCAAAAAAAATAGATATGTAGACCAAGATACTGGCCATTGATAAAATAAGCTTAAACCCACAATTACATGGCCCCTGACAATACTGTTAAGTGTATGTGTTTGGCCTATGATATTCTTTTATATCAATTTAACTAACTCTCTATTTCTTTGACCACTATGCACTAACTGAAATAACTTTGATTTCTGAATGCTAAGAATTCCCCACCATGGAGAAGACTGTCCTCCTAAGAATATTATGTGCACCCAAGTCACTGCTAGCTATGTCTTTTTATCCTCCAACTTATCATTAAAAAATTTACTTCTGTGTGTCCCCCCAACTTGAATGTAAGTGTGAGATGGTGGGACCTCATCTGTCTGGGTCACCACATATCTCTGGTGCCTAGGAGAATGTCTGGCACATAGTGTTACTAAATAATGATCAAAGAAAGGGAGGGAGGGAGGAAAGGAGGAAAGAAAGAAAGGTCTCCCAAGGTATCCTGGTCTCAGCAAGATAAAAAAAAAGGGGGGGTTGGATAAAACAAGACATCTCTCAGGTTAGAATACAGGCTCCACCACATGCATTAAAATGTCACATCAGTTGATAAAACACCCTGAATACCATGCTGAGAGTTTAGAACCTATATCCAAAGGTTTTGGTTACATCAATAATGCTGAGCACAATGTTTTAGGACCACTAATCTGACAATAATATTTAAGATGAGTGAAGCAGAGATGGACTGGAGACTATACTTAGGTAGCTACTGTATTTTTTATAAATTACAAGGTGATAAAACTCCTCCTACGTTTTAGCTTCGTAAGTTTTCTACAATTTTTCCCCAACATGTAAGTATTAATTAAGAGGAAGTTTTAAAAAACCATTGAATTTTCATCTTTACTCTCCTTGGTATTAATATATCTTCTCTGAATTGCAGAAGATCTCAGGGTATCCTAAAATTGACATTAGGATCAAGGCAAGTCTGAGTTCCAATTTTGGCTCTAACATTTGCTAGCTGTGAAAACCTTTGACCAGTCACTTAGTGTTTCATGGCTTTGGTTTCCAGATCTCTAAAGAGAAACGAACGCCCACCTTTAGGATTATTGGGAAAAGTAAAAATAATATTTGTGAAACATATAGTACAGTGATAGATAAAATAGCTATATAATAAATGGTAATCCTTATTATTTTAATAGTTTAACATATGTTGTATCATTAAAATATAACAGCTAAGAACATTATATAGTTTTCTCACTATACTCAATGGTCAGTTTTCCTTAATCATCTCAACTGATCTCTGAGCAGCATTTATACAATGGATCATTCCTTCTCCTTGGTACATTTTCTTCACTTGTTTTTCAGGATAGCACACTCTCCTGCTTTAAGTTCTCTTTTATTGTTTGCTTCTTTTCCGGCTCCTTTGCTGGTCTCTTTCCTTTTTTTTTTTCTTCTTCCTATTGGAATGCCCCATGACTTGGCTCTTGCTGGTCTTCTCAGTCTACTCTCACCCCTTCATGATTTCATCCATTTGCATGTCTATAAATACCTTTTTTTATCACCACTTATTACATTTATACCCACACCCTGGTCTCTTTCCTAAACTCCAAACGCGTATGTCCAGCTGCTTATCTGACATCACCACCTACTTAACCTTTGTCAATTACCTTGTCCAAAACTGAATTTATCTTTTCTGACCCCAATCTACTCTATACTCCCATCTCAACTGATGTCAGTTTTACCCCTGTATTTGTTTAGGCCAAACATCTTGGAGTCGTTCATCATTTGTCTCCCTCTCTGACATACCACATCCAGTGTGTCATCAATCCCTGTTGGTACTATCTTCACACATATCCAGAATTTAAGCACCTCTCACCGTGTCTAATACTGTCATCTTTGTTGACACCTCCATTATCTCTTTCCTAAATTGCTGCAGTAAGCTCCAAACTGACTCCATGTCTCTACCATTGCCCTCTATAATCTGCTCTCCATACAACAGTTATAGTTGTTTTTTGAATATGGAATGCAGATGATGCAAAACTTTCTGGTTTTACTCAGAGTAAAAGCAGAGTACTCTAAATGGTCTAGAGACTGAGGCCTACTTTAATTCTTTAACTTCATTTCCT
The DNA here is from genome assembly GCF_006229205.1 of Suricata suricatta. Lineage (NCBI taxonomy): Eukaryota > Metazoa > Chordata > Mammalia > Carnivora > Herpestidae > Suricata > Suricata suricatta. The sequence continues at coordinate 22,604,908 of NC_043717.1, forward strand.
CCATTCATCCAGGCTTTTCCAACCTTCTTATTTCTCTCTTATTATCCTCAACTTGCTGTTCTTTGAATATGACAGGTAAATTCTTGCATTAGGACCCTTGCACTAGCTGTTCTCTTTATCTGGAGCATTATTTCCCAGAAATCTCCAGTCTAACTTTCTCATCTCTATCATTTTTGGCTTTTATATGTCATTTGGCATTTATGTATCATCTTCTCCATGATACCTACCCTGATCACACCCTCTAAAATTGTAACACACCCACTTCTACATTCCTGATCTCCTTGTCAGCTTTTGCTTTAATTTTTTTAGGCACTGCCTAGCTTGTAACATTTTTTTAAAAGTTACTTCTTGGGGTGCCTCGGTGGCTCAGTCGGTTGAGCGTCTGGCTTCAGCTGAGGTCATGATCTCATAGTTTATGGGTTTGAGCCCCACATCGGCTCTGTGCTGACAGCTAGCTCAGAGCCTGGAGCCTGTTTGGATTCTGTGTCTCCCTCTCTCTCTGACCCTCCCCTGCTCGTGCTATCTCTCAAAAATAAATTAAAAAACATAAACATTTTTAAAATAAAAGTTACTTCTTTATTATACTTACTGGTTATCACTACAATTATAGCTTCACAAGAGCAGGGATCTTTGACCATTGAGTTCACTGTGGTGTCCCAAGTACCAAGAACAGTGTAAATTTGGTGAAAATGTATTAAATGACTAAATATTGTTGTAAAATAGAGACAGTAATAATCCATACCTAATGATGCTGTTGTGAAGATTTAAATAAGATGATGCAATTAAAGTATTTTAATCACAAGGCCTGACACATATTAAGGACTCAGTAAATGTTGGCTATTACTAAGTGTCTCGTGGTAGTTAACTTAATGATGTACAACAAAAATCAAAAGTATTACAACATGAACTCTTTTTTCCAAATTAAAGATTCACTAATTAGCACCATGGGAAGAGAATATCTGCTCTAGGTATAGACCATCATATCCCATATTAGGTTCTTCTAGTAAAGGACAAAGGAAAGTACACAAATATTCAGCAATAGTTGATAACTCATATCTGTCAGTAAGATCGATTAAGATTGATCTTTTTACTTTATACAAATTAAACATCATATAATTTAAAAAGTTGGTGGCTATTAAATATTATCCAACATGGGAAATTTTTAAAGTTTATTTATTTATTTTTGAGAGAGGGAGTGAGGGAAGGGCAGAGAAAGAGAGGGAGAGAGAATCCCAAGGAAGCTCTGTGCTATCAGTGCAGAGCCCAATGTGGAGCTTGGTCTCACGAAACATGAGATCAGGACCTGAGCTGAAATCAAGATTCACGCACTTAACTGACTGAGACACCCAGGTCCCCCCAACATGGGAAATTTTTAAAATATTGCAATAAGATGGCTTACAAGATTATTGAGATCTCCCCAAGAGTTAAGAAGCTGACAAAAAATTATATTCCCAGTATGCATTTTAAGGAATAACTAATTTTATTTTCTTTTACTTTTATAGATTCCAATGGCAGTTTGAATTATTGAACATATTTAAAAATTTCGGTTCTTTCCCACATTTCATAAATAGAAAACAATAATTGTAATGAGGTATTCATATGTGTATCACAAATGTAGGTTATAGTGTGTAGGATTCAATAGAAAACAAATACTCGATTTTTCTATCTTTATTTGTGAAAACATTGAGAAATAGTTATAACTGGAAGCCTTTTGTAAGTCAAAACAAAAAGTATTATTTCTGACTATTGAATGGATGTTCTCATTTTGTCTCTTTCCCAATCATCAGTTGCCTATTCTAATAAAATGCATTCATTCTTCTATATTTCATTCATATAGCTTAGTCTTTTCCAGAGAATTTACAAATGTTTTACTGCCTGCCAAGCCTTGTGTAATTAAACTAGATGACAGAATGTGCCCATAGTTTATTCTGTGGATCTCTGACTACAGATGCAGAGATTTACATTAAGTCAGGGGTAAATGATACATTTGTATACATTTCTGCTTCCACTAAAAATACTTTAAGGATGTTGACTCTGGAATTCACTAAACAGGAAAATTGAGAATAAATCTACTGCCATTTTTGCTATTCTTTCATTCTCTTGGGTGTTCTTCATACAACTTCATTTCCTTCTCCAAGCTTTATATGTTCAGATAGTCACCTCTTTCTGCCAAAGTTCATTATCTTTTTACCACTAGAAAATGGGTGAGAAATGGAATAAGGAGGGGAAGAAAGAAGAATGGCAAACTTCACATTATTATCTAGATGGTACTTAGATCAAACATTGTAAGTTTTTTCTAACTATTTTAGAAGAATCACTTTTTCTAGCATTTTTATTGCCACTCATGCCTACTTCACTTTGTTACTCCTCTGCTGCTTGTGGGTGGCTGGAGTTTGACTATTTCAGAATAGTTACTGGTGGGTGGGTTCAAGAATCTCTAGTGGGTTGGGAAAAAAGCCATGTTTATATAGATAGTGATCCTTCTATTAAAATCCTGAGAGTGAGTAATATTTAATGGCTATGTTCACCACGCACATAGGAGAGTCCATCTGTACAGGAACAAACACTATCTAAAGAGAATTCCATGGGGTCTTTGTATTCCTATAAAGGTCTTGTGTGCAGGGGTTCTAATCTCCAAAATTTGATTCATTTACTTGGGAGACAAAGTTTCTCTCCTGAAGGTATGACATGGGCCTAGATGCCTACGGGTTTGTATAAGTACAGGATGCTATAGATCTGTCAAGGCTTTGCTTTCCCACTGCAGCAGATCAAAGCACACAGCTTTAAGGCCTTGGATACATTGCTTTGACTATAGATGTAATGCATTTATGTTGATTGGCTTTATGTTGTGAGTACCTGTGGTAGTCACATGATCTGCTTAGATGCCAAGTGAGTGTATTCTCTTCTTTGATTTGAAGTCTAGTTCTTTCGTATTTTGCAGTACATCGCTGGTAGAGACAGTGATGCGGTGTATACATCAAAAGCACCATTAAAATTAGCAAACACTTTCTGTATGTCCAAGTCACCAGAAATAATGAGGCTCTCAAAATATAGAATATTTTTGCTCGTAGTGCCTGAAAGACCACTATACTTAAAGTGATATTTAGATTATAGTAAATTCTAAATAGGTATCATTATATTCTCATTTCCTGTCTTTTCTGTATCTGAGAAAATGTCTTTCCTTCATCTTTACCACTTTCCTTAATCTTCAGATATTGAGTAATCATTGCTTTTCATGACCTACTTTATTAAAACAATACTACTATCAAAGTGTGGGGTTTGGATAGCTGCAATAACGTGTACAGCTGAATCACAGCTTTTGTAAATGGAGAGCCGGTAATCAAATCACTTATATTATGTTATAATTATCATTCCAAGACTCAATAACTAGGGCAGTTAAATGTCTAACTGATTTGAGATAGAGAGCCTATTTAAAAGAACATTTTACTTTCATTTTATTGGCAAGTTTTAAGACCAAAATTTCAAAAGCCCAAAAATGGACATAATTTAGGATGTGCATTTTAATGAGGAAAGTAGAGAAAATGCTAAATGATTTGGGGAAAATGATATTTTATAACTTCTTTAAGTGATGCAACTTCTATAAGTGCGGATTATTTTCCTGTTCTTTAAAGAATGAAATAAAGTTATATGTAATGGACAGTACCAAATTCAGACTCACACTGAGATAGATACAAATGTTTCCAATAAGTGACATATTTTAATTTGAAATTTTGAATCTAATATAACATGCAAATTGCAATAGTCCTTAATGTAGAAAGGGGAAAAATGTAGTGATTGAGTTTGGGGAAATTGTAAATTGGGCAGAATCTAGCCAGCTGCAATGATGAACAAGGCTTCCTTTATTATTGCTTCAAGAAAAGCTATTGAGTGGCTAGCACAAAGTAGTTGCTTGAATGCAGGAATATCCAATATCCCTTTGAGAGACGTATTTGATTATACATTTTCCCTTTACCCTCTTTTTTCTCTCTATCTCTCCAAGTTCCACAAAAAGTTCCCACGATCACTGTTGTTGTTATCCATGGTTTTGTTTTTCAACTAGTAGGTGATATTACTAACAACTGTTATCTATGTAAAATGATCTTGTCAGTCTTTAAGTTTATACCTGATCCTGATGTTTCTTTGTTTAAAATCCTCCAATATGTCCTTGGTGCTTACAGGATTAACTGTAAAGGTGTTCATCTGACAGGAATTTTTTTATTATTATCTAGTTTAAGAATTCTCTTTTAGCTTTGTTTCACACTCTGGTCAAAATGACTTTTCATCATGCATATTCTTTCTTTTTTTAATGTTTTTAATTTATTTTTGAGAGACAGATAGAGACAGCACGAGCAGGGGAGGGTCAGAGAGAGAGGGAGACACAGAATACGAAGCAGGTTCCAGGCTCTGAGTTAGCTGTCAGCACAGAGCTCGATGCGGGGCTTGAACCCATGAACCGTGAGATCATGACCTGAGCCGAAGCTGGACGCTTAACCAACTGAGCCACCCAGGTGCCCTCATCATGCATATTCTTTTACAGTGCTAAATACATACACACACACATTCCCACTCCCACATACACATCCCTCTGTACTATATCCTTCCCACCAATTTTTACCTGGAAAATTCTTACTCATCCTTTATTACCCATCTCCGGTATCTCCTCTGGTAAGCCTGACTCAGCTTCTCTGTAGAGTGTGCTATCCAACAGCACTCCTCATCATCCCTAATGATCAGTATACAAATTCCTGCTAAACCACTTATTTTATTGTAATTAGTTTATCTATCTATCTCTTTCTCCTCCTAGAATAGAAGCTTCATAAAGACCTGGTTCAGCTCTGAAAAAAATTAACCCAGCATCTAAGGCTCATAATAACAGATCTCAATGAATACTTGATTGAGTGAACGGATCTTGTAACTTTTGCACAACCTGCAGTTGTGGGTGCCAATTCAATGTGCAGAGTTGGAAGCTGTCTGCAGCTCTTCCAGTCAGTTTTATGGTCTGCCAACACATCCTTGGTTGTTGTATATTCCTCACTGATAGGATTTATTCCAACAGTACTTGGCTTGGTTATAGTGTTCAAAATTGTGTGTGTGTGTGTGTTTTTACTGTGTCTGTTTTTCCCCCCTGCTCGACTTCGTTCTCTCAGTTTCTCTATAGCAGAGTGCTGAGACATCTTGTTGTTACCTATTCCCCTCCTATGCCTTGCCCATCCAAGTATCTTTGTGACAAGAAAGGCTCAGAGACTGGCCACCTTCCAGCATCTTGTTGCTGGTGATCCTGTATTACAGTAGGCATTTGAGTGGTGAACCTGGGCATACTGCCACCACCAGCAGTGAAGGTGAATGCATTCCAGTGCCAATAAGGACTAAGGCATGAAAGTAAATCCATGCAGAATTGACTTTGTCAGTGCTTTCTAGTAAAGGAGATTATACATGCAAAGTGCACTGGTAGCAGAAGGCATTATTTTGTAACTTGTAGTTCTAGATGAAAGAATACCAATATTCTTCACCTTAATTGGTGTTTTCGCAAGAAGTTGATGTTAATGGGAAGTACCGTACCTTGTTGCACGTGTTGCCTTGCTCTGCTGAGGGATAGAGAAGTGAATAATACATAGTCCTACAGGTCAGTGCTTCCCCAACTTGAATTGCTTATAAATCACCCGGGGGATTTTGATTCAGTAGAGCTGGGATACAGCCAAGGTTCTGCATTCCTCACAAACTCCCAGGTGGTAGCACGATGATGCCAGTATTGCTGCTCTGAGGACCTCACACTGAGCAGCAAGGATGTAAAAGGAAGAGAGCACTCTTCAAAAAGCAAAGCTGCCTAATGGGCATGCCCTGTATATTTTAGTGCCTCAACAGTGCCACCGGATGACAAGAACATGCCCTAATACAAGGCATCACCACTTGATGTTAGTGCAGATTGCTCCTGACAGTGGAAACATGCCTGACTTAGTAGTGTTCTCCCTTGCACAGAGCCCTTTAAGTTCTTTGTGGAGGAGAGAAGAGGTTGGCTACCCCCCACCCACAATCTTTGATCAGAATGATTTAGTACATTAAAAGAACAGATTATTCTCTCAGGGTTTGAGCATCTTAGCTACAGAGAAAGTGAAGTTCAATTGCTGAGAATTTAGGGAGTTTGCTGAATTGCCACCAGGTCAACCTTTTCTCTTACTTCTCCAAGACAGCAGTAGGAAAGCTCTCATTTATTGACCTCCTGTCATATGTGGGCACTGTTTTTTAGGTACTGGAGGTACAGAGGCATAAGAGATAGTCTCTTCTCTGAAGGAGTTTACCATTTACTCCATTAAAGGGTCACTTTTTTAAACCTATTTTTGTCTTTATATTAATAAAAGTACACACTTAATTGTTTCTTATTAACCAAATGTTGGTAGGACACCAACATAAGGAGGATATGTGATATTTTTAAGGCTAGATCATGACACACATTTACAATATGGTTAATAGAGTTATAAGCGGCAATCACATGCCCCCTCCAGTCTGAAAATCATAGTTTCCTAGCCCTGTGTTAAAAACAAAATGTGGCCGTGGGCTAAAGGTTGTGTTAGCACAAGGAACACTCTTCTTATTAAAACTCAAAGGTCATCCCAGCATTTTAATTCTGTTTCTATGTGTAAAATTATATACTCTTTGGATAGCTACTAAATTTGTCCATCCATCTAAACTTCTCAGAGTAGAGATGAGAGAGGGGAGCAGATAACTATAGACCATGAAGTAGAATGCAGTAAATGCCAGAGAAGTGAAACACAGATAATGTCATGGTTAGCAACCAGCCCAGGGACCAAATCCAGCCCACCACCAGGTTTTGTAAATAAAGTTTTATTGGAACCCATTTGTGTCATCTGTGGTTGCTTTCATGCTACAACCACAGAGTTGAGGAGGTGTAACAGACATTGTATAGCTTGCAGAACCTAATATCTATCCTTGTAAGAAAAAGTTTGCTGACCCCTAGAGTCTAAGAAGTAAGCTCACTTTTTAACAAATTATAAATTGGCATATAACATTTATAAGTGTAAGGTGTACTAATATATGTGGGGTCAGGGCCAGGGAACAAAAGGAGGCCCTGCAACTCTGGTCCACCACTGCTTTTCTCAGTCTCCTGCACTTTGATTGACCTCATATGCGTGTTGTTCATATCCAAGTCCCATCCACCCTCCCTAAACTGCTGCCTCACAAACACCTGTACCTTGACCTTCCTTCAAGGGTAGTGGTGCACACAAAAACCCCAGGGAGTCTGTCTCCAAGGAGTCAACCAAAGGAGAGGCCCATAGGGCCTCCTGGGCAGGACACTTTAAGTTTTGGAATACCATTTTTATGGTCTGGAAAACAGGAAACAAGGGCTTTGGGTGTGCACACCTCCTCAAGTCTTTTAGATACTTTGCCCCATGGCCAGTGGCTTGGTAGGAATAGGGCCAGAGTTGATCCTCTAAAGGGAATGAATAGCACAGGGCCTCTATGCTTGGGTCTAAGGAAAATGCCTCTAAGAAGTCCCATTTAAATGTAATTTAAATTAGAAACTGGACAAGGGAAATATTAAGAAAGTCTTTTAGTTAGGTATGATATTGTGATTTATGATAAGAAATATGTGTGTGTGTGTGTGTGTGTGTGTGTGGTCTTCCTCCCTATTTCTGGCACAGAACTCCTAAAATCTTGGAATTTCCTAAGTATTGAAAGTGATAAAGGTGTATTTTGTTATATTCATGAGGTGACTTTTGGAAGGCACCTAAAGGTGCGGGCTGGTCACCAGGAGAATGAAACCTGTAATTAGAGGGTTAGAACTTTTGGTCCCTGCCCCCCCACCCCCGGGAAGAAAGCTGGTTGGAAGTAAAATTACTTGCCATTGGCTGGTGATTTAATCAATCATGGCTATGTAATGAAGCCCCCATGAATACCCAAAATGAAAGGTTTGGAGAACTTCTGGGCTGGTGGGCGCATGGAGATTTGGGAAGAATGGTGCTCCTGGAGAGGGCATGGCATCTCAGCACCCTTTCGCCATGCTATGTCCTACACATCTCTTCAATCTTGCTGTTCCTAAGTTATATCCTTATAATAAACAGACAATCTAGTAAGTGAAATGTCTCTCTGAGTTATGTGAGCTCCTCTAGCAAATTAAATTGGCCCAACGAGGAAGTTGTTGGAACCTCTAATTTATAGCTAGTTGGTCAGAACAACATGTGACAGGCTGGGCTTGTGACCTGTGTCTGAAGTTGTGGGGAGGCAGTCTTGTAATACTGAACCTTTAACCTGTGGAACCCAACACTATCTCCAGGCAGATAGTGTCAGAACTAAGCTGAATTATAGAACACCCAGGGGATGAGAATTGCTTAATGGTATATGCAAAATCCCCCTCTCCACATTGTAATTAGGTGTGTAAAACCCAAAGATTAGGCTTTGATGATTGTGAGAGGTTCGTTATGCAAAAATGCGAAAGATAGGTATTTCAAGGAGAGAAAAACTTTGGACCAAAGTCAAGGATGAAAAAGGTTTAAGCAAATTGGTGGGGAGTACCTAGGAAAGTTAGATATTTTTATCTATGAAAATACATACTATCTCACAGCCATCTCTCATGGTCAATATAGACATTTTTCTCTGCAGTGAGTGGGAAATTGAATTATATTTAGTTAAAATAAGAAGCTGGAAACCTGAATACTTGTTTCAATGCTAATACTATTGTTGGAGAGAAAAAACTTTTCTTATACTCTTCAACATTCTTCTGGCTGGTCTAAGAATTAAATAGATATTAGACAGATTAACAGGAGAAAATAAAATTTAATAACATAAGTAGAGAGAATTCACATAAACATGAGATTCTCAAGACAGGCAGGCAAAATGAGGTATATATGTCATCCTGAAGTAAAGAGAAAGGAGTAGGAGTCTGGGACCTCAAAGAGAAGAAAAACAATTCACAAGAAGATGAAAAAGAGCAAATGTTTGGTAAAATGTTTGCTGGGCCATACAGAAACAATCAGACACAGAGAAGAATTTTACCAAACAGAAGTTGCTAAGTTCCTCCCTTTCAACCACATGTAGTTCATATTATAATGTAGTTATCTATGGTTGTAGCTTCCTTCATGGAGAAGGTCCTCCATCCAAATCATTTGATGCTATTGGGGGGATATCAAAGTTTCTTCCTGAGTCTTTTGGGCCTTGACTGTTTTCAGTGCAAAATAATCTGCATCCCAAAGTAGCACATCTTAGGATGACTCACTCTGAATCTCTATACTATCAACTACATCTCGGGCAAATCTCTTAATATTTTTACCATCAGTTTGGAAGATTAGAGGCTATTCTAGTCTAGATTTATGATTCTTAAGTGTATGGAGAGTATAACTACTAATAATAGGAATTTGTTGTATGCTTTAATGTGGTGGAGTAGAATTTGGGAGAGAAGGAAAAGAAGAGCCACCTATAAGTAGAGAACCTGTATTCATTCTAGAAAATGGCTCAAGTCGCTTTTATTTTAAGGTTAGACTTAAATAAAATGACATAGTTAATTAGTGTCTGAGCTGCAATTAGAAAATAATCCTCATGACTTTGGGCCCTGTGTTGCTTGTCCTCTATACTAAATTCAATAATCAGCAACATAACACCAGTGGGAAATAGGGGATGTATTACATCAGTATTTTTCAAATGTTGGTGAAAACAATAATCCCTTTGTGCACATTCTAAAATGCTGATTCCTTAGCCAAATACGAGGGACTCTGGTTCTGACAGTCTGCACCAGGCCTGAGAATCTGCATTTATGCATTTAGAGAAGTACCAGTTGAAATTTGGTTAAAGATGTTACTTGGATTCAGTTAGAAAAGCAGTGGATTAGAATGTACTGTACTTTCTTTTCTTTTGGAAGGTAGCTCTCTACTGAAGTGCCTTTAGTATGTTGAAGATCTGAGTTATTTCTCCAGGGAAGATGACTGACTTGTGCTGACCCATCCACATTATCTTATCTGCCCACTTTCAGTGAGGTCTATGGAGTACCCACGTATGAGACTGGAGTTAGGGAGTCACCTCGAGCCAAGAAACAAAAGGCAGTTTTCTGACCTTCTCTGATTTTATCATTGCCATACTCTAACTCGCTGAGCTAACCAGCCACAGTTCTATTGGAACTCACCATGGAGACAGATTAATTTTAACTCAGAGAACATGGGCTTTTCAACACAAGTTAAATATAGGCTGGCACAGAACATTACAGAAGCGTTAGGTCCTCAGAAATTTTTTTTAGCTCCTAAACTTTGAGCTGCTACTAATGTATGCTCCTCATACTTTCTCTTGGTCATTCTCATCTTTTCTTCATCCTATGATCACGGAAATACAGCAGACAGAACTTCAGCAGCGGGAAACACAAAGGGCATATATAAGCAAGTTTCTCCTAAAAGATCACATTGAAAGTTAATGGAGAGCTGAAGAGGGAGCGGGGAAAGGGAAGAGGGGTGATGGTCATAGAAAGGGGCACTTGTGGGGACAAGCACTGGGTATTATATGGAAACCAACTTGGTAATAAACTATACACACACACACACACACACACACACACACACATATATATACATACATATATATATATATATATATATATATATATATATAAAGAAATTTAATGGAAAGGAAAGTACAGGCCATATGTCTTAACTTCTAAGGTAGACCCTAACCTTTTGTGCTTGTTGTTTGTGTTTTCTTGGATGAAGATACTTACCTTAAAGAAATATCAAATACATTTTGAAATAGACTTCTACAAAAACAAATGCTCTTAAATTTGACCAAATGGAAAAATTTGGAGGCAAAAATACTGCACAGTTCCATCTGTAATAGTTTTTATTTTTCCTGGAACTAAAGAGAGTACACACACATACACACAACTCCCACTTTTAGCAGATATTTCATTAAAATACTACACAATGTAAATGTTGATGAGGCTTTTTCAAATAGAGAAATTACAATTATACCTTATTCTCTTACATCATACGACTACTAGTTGGCATTAGTAATATTTAGTACTCCTGGTTAGGATATGATTTTTTTCAAAGTTAATGACTTTCAATGGTGGAATCACATCTAAGTGGGTTCTACAATAATATTGGAAAATGGAAGATGAAATGTAAGGCTGGCGATAACAAACTATGTATGACCCATATGGCAATATGTGTTAATATTTCAAAAGTACTGGTAAGTTATGAGTAATAGATTATAAATACTTACATATCTGAAGAAAGAAATATTTACTGTTTGGAATACCAGCCTCCTTAAGCTACATTACAATAGTAGTTGTAGTTAAAGGTGAAGGCCCTAGAGGCTATTGAATGAGATTTCATTCTAGCTCTGTGAACTTAGGCACCTTATATAAACCCTGGTATCTGTTTTCTCATCTACATATGAGTGAAACTACTAATTGCGTTGATACCAGAATGAAAAGAGGTCATCTACGTAAAGGACTTAGTGCAGTGTAGTAAACAGTAAAGGGTTAGTACATGCTAGATATTACCAATATTTTGGCCAGTGTCATTATTTTTTCTAAAACCTGTGCTTAATAAATGAATTCCTTTAATTGAAATTTTTTTGCATTGTGCATATAAACATATTCTTTAATTTGCTAAAGTCAATTAATAAAAAATAAATATAACTGCATTTTTGAAACAGCCCTATAAATAATAAACATGCTTCCAAGTTCTCAACTGAATGATAAAAGCTATCAATAGGTACTTGCCCTGCTGAGTTTCCCTATGAAGTCAACAGCTCAACCAACCTCTCAAAGGCCACAGAAGCTTGAAGGTCAGACAGCTGTTATGTTTAGGGGTGATCTCCAGATTTAATTCTTAAATGCAGACCACTCATATTTGTAGCTATCTCCATTTCTGTAGGATATGAAACATCTTCTACATTTGAAACATTGAAAATATGAAAAAGGTAATAATCACACCCTGTTATCATACTCAGATCTGCTAAATTAAAGACAGAAAGCAGAGTCACACAAACACCACCTCTTAATGATAGAAATTTGACTGTGATCCCCCAGCGAGGTCAATAATGGCTGTTTTTCCAACAACCATTAAGGTGGATTATGCTTAAAATATCTCAAATACTTAAAATAATAATCATAGTAACAATGGCAAGAATTCTGTTTAAAGTTTTATTTATCCATGGTCCTTTACTGATTTAAATCTTTATGGAAGTTGAACTCCTGTGTGCATTTCTTCCTCAAATCCCTTCGTTTTACAATTTGACAAAGGAGCATCCCCAGGGAATTTGACAGGTTCACATTTGAAACTTGAGATGGTTGATCATTATGTCAGATACAAATACCTATGGATTCTTGAACAGATTACATTTAGGTTTTCCTGATGTCTCTATCAGGCCTATCATTTGTTTTTCATGAAACAAAATTAGAAGGTTCTGATAAGGTAGACTTCTCACAGGCTCTATTGGTTATCACCTTCCTTTTTTGTACATGTTTACAAATTGATGATTTGTTCTTAGATCTTTGTACAGATCAAAGCAAACTGACTGATTTGTTACTTCCTAGAATTTACATTAAAAAGTTCCATGGTTTTCTATACATAGTATAAGCATTTTTTCTTCATAGTTGAGCGTTGTTTATAAGCCCTTACTCCTTTGTCACTTTAGAAAAATACCTAACTTAAATTGGAGCAGATTTCAATGTAAAATAGTTTAAACAATTGTAGTATATAAAAGAGATATCTATAAATCACAGTGGAAGGTAACTGATGAGAATACTTACCGAGCTAAAGAATATAGAACTGCATTGGTCACAGGGAAGTGCTCATAAACTGTGAAACTTCGCAATTTTCTTCCTTTTCTTCATTTGAAATTTGCATTGCTTTCCTCCCAGGGGATTTCAAGAGATGCTTTAGAGAACTTTAAAACTTTCAATAATGTTTTAAATACCTGGGGAATAAAAACAAAAAAAAACCCAAGAGGAATAATATTGGAGGAGGAAGCAGTGGAAAGGAACAGAGAATAGGAGCAAAGGTAAAAACAAAGGTGACTCAACAAAAGGTAACAACCTCAAGTGATATGATGGCCTGGTTTATGTATAGTCTGCCTTTCTAAAATCTTATGTCAAATTGGGAGTAAGTCCTATAATATGACTTTCCACCCTTATTCCACACCTAACACTAGTTATACACTCATTTTGGACAAGAGGCTATCAACAATAAATCCCTACTATTATATTATATTATACTGTAGTAGTAGATAATACTACAGATACAGATATAGAAAGTAATACTTTCTACATTCTATTGAATAAAATAATATAGAATTCTGTTAATATTCTTATTCTTGAAATATCTCAGCCCTACCATATATTATCAATATGTCCTTATCTTTAAAATGAGATTAATAATAGTACTGACCTCAAAGGCTTGTTTAATAAATTAAGAGTTGGGGGATGCCTGACTGGCTCAGTAGGTGGAAAGTGGGACTCTGTTTTGGGGTTGTTTGAGCCCCATGTTGGGTGTAGAGATTACTTAAAAATAAAAAAAAATCTTGAAAGAAAAAGAATTAAAAGAGTTGGCTCATGTAAAGCTCATTGAGCAAAGCCTAGCTTATAGAACGTGCTCGATAAATGTTTAGAGAGCTCCTTCAATGGCATCACTTATTTTTAAACTCTAGGGGCTTTTGATATCAAATTAAACTTAGGAATACAAATGACAATAGGCAGTGCCTTTCCTCTGCTTTGTCTAGAATAGTCATAGAACTGAACTAATATTTTGAAATTTCATATGTTAATACATTCAAATAATTTGCATGGGAAAATGGCAGTAGATAAATTATCTTTATGTCCCACTCTTAAAATTTTGCAAAGCATTTTAACAGAATTCTCAAAGCGGGAAGACAGGTTAGACTCATGTTTTCAATTCTCCATACACATCACTGTTATCACTAGCATTTTTTTTATCCCATTCAACCATCCAGTCCACTTGGGAGGCCACTTAAAAGATGTTAGATTAAAAAATGGTATATGTCACCCTTCCATGTCTTTAATATCTCCATTTTTCTGGAACCTACAGAGATAGTTGAGCCTCCAAGCCTGTACTACAAGAATAGATATCTTTTTTTCCACACCTGCCTCTTCTTGTATATGATCCTACCTATCTCCTTGAGACATTTCAGTGGTTCAGTTTCTTCAAACATGATTTTATCAGGACTTTATGCTTTAGACTTGAAAGGAACCTTCTTTGGGGATAGTTACATCTTACATGTTCAAAAGGTGAAACATAACTATCTGATTTTTCCATGCTACTCAGATATACAATGATTCTAAATTGAAGTAATAGAGCACTGTTGCCTCCAAACTTTATCTTGAATAGTAAAATAATAAGGATTGAATATTTGGAATAGGTTACTATACACAGTACATGGATTACTAGAATTATTGCTTTTTAAATGTATTATAGTACAATTATGTGTTTTAACAAAAAAAGCTTTTAGGAGAGTCATGGTGTATGAAAGCTATCTTTATAAAAGTGACCAATATACATTACTCCAATGTGACTTTGGTTTAATGGCACTTTCTGGTAATCTGGTAACAAAAGTTACTCTAATTGGATTGGATCAAATGAATCATCAATCAAGAGAAATATCTTTTTTAGCAAAATGACCAAGAAAACTAAATTGTAAAAATATTTTTATAAAGTCTTCGTATTTCATATTCTGAGATTATAAAATTAACCTTTCATTCTATTATCAATAGAGTATTTGGAAGCCAGATTCCACATTAAGCCAATGAAAGGCTCTGTGAGTAGACTACAATGTGGGGAGGGCTCCCATGTTTCTGAAGATAGTTTGAGACTGTATTGTGGGTGGTAAAGGGGAGGGTACTTACAGTGTGTAGAGACATGGACTCAGCAAGAATGTAACCCTGCTGGCTGCACCTTCTTTTCCCCACAGGGAATCCCAGCAAAGCAAGAAGGGGTGAAGTGACTGAGAAGGGCCAGTGCCAGTGGTATGTGACTCCAGGATCTACTGAAAGAAGTTTGCAGGTCCATTTGTAGATCTTGATCTACACATCAGAGACTCAATAGCTAATTTGACTCACTAAGATAAAAGTTTTATTTATCTGATTTTAACAGATGCAATAAAATTATTCAAATTAATCTTTACCATATGGCTCTCTTATCCTTTATATTATTTCATACTATTAAATCTATAAAAATGGTGGTGGTAAATAGAGAACATGATGTAAAATGTCACCTCTTAGCTCTCTTAAAGAGGTTAGAGTAGAGGTGGTTTTGTTTAACTGCGTTGTGCAACAAAACTACCAATAGCTGAGTATGGCAGATAATATTAATGAAATAATTCTCATCGTATAACTTTGCTTCTATTCATAATATTTATGCATAATTTATAATAAGGACTATCATATTGAGCAAAATAAGGTTTAATATTCTTTAAGTGTTCTTATGTAGTGATTACCTGATTCTATGAGTTAACTTACATTGTGTTTAACTTGTCTCCTCTGTCTATTCCTTTTTCCCATTTTAGTTATTAATACCGACTAGTCCCACACTTACATTCCAATGCATTTTTTGAAGATTAGTTCTATGAAATATTCTGAAGAAAAAAAGAAAAGGGTTTTTTGATTAAATAAGTTCAGAAAATGCTAAATTCTGTATCTTCTACTTGCATGTTCATAATAAACAAGCATAGCTAAAGGCTCTGAGAAGTCCTGCAGGTAAAAAAATAAAAGAAAAATACTAAAGAGTATTTAACCCAATGTTTCCTGGATGTATTTGAACATGGGGCACTCTTTTTGCATAATGTCTTGTTATAGTCCACAGAATTTTGGGAAATGCCAATTTAAACATCCAAAAATTGCATAAACTTGAATTGGCATATGTATTTTTACTGAAATGATTCTAAGTACATAAAGTAAGGTTTGCAAAAAAATACTGTATTCCCATGTTCTCTTAAGTGGAGTTCATTCATCTTACCATCTTAGTTGGGAAAACCTCTTGTCTGCCATTACAGTCATCAGATAGCCTTGATCTCTGGAGTTCTGGTTTCTTTCCAAGAAATAGGCCCACATCTCTGGTTTTCCAGACTTTGTACTTCACCGCAAGTCCATCACCTAAAGGTCAATCTCTTTTTCCTCTGAGAGAATGGTGAAGAGTCAGGACACAATGAGCTCTGTGAGCCTCAAGGTCACTGGAATTCTTGCTTTCTAAGCTACATGCCTCTTCACTCAAACCTTCATTCTATTTATTTTACCATAGACTTTAAAAATTTTATTTTAATCTCTTGAGAGAGAAAATGAGAGAGAGAGAGAGAGCGCAAGCATGAGTGGGGAGAGGGGCAGAGCAAGAGAAGGACACAGAATCCGAAGCAGGCTCCAGGCTCAGAGCTGTCAGCACAGAGTCCACACGAGGCTCAGGACTCGAACTCACAAGACGTGAGATCATGACCTGAGTAAAGTCGGATGCTTAACCAACTGAGCCACCCAGATATACCTTTTACCATAGACTTTGATCGTTCACTTAAGTCAAAGTTTAATTCACACCCCATTTCTGTGTGTTCAAACAAGGCTTATTCCTCCAAAGCTCCACGTAGGTGAGAGGACAGATTTTGGTTTCCTCTTTCCAATTTAACAGAGGGAAAGAAAAACAAATGCTAGTTTTCCATATTAAAAGAGTCTGAAAACATTTAGACCATTATATAATTGGAAAGGTATCAACTTCATTTATCTTTGCCTTTTACATGATTATATTCTGGACCCTGCCTCTCTCTTCCATGTCATTTTACATTCCCCCTTGTCAACTTAGCTCCAGACACACAGGCCTTTGATTTACTTTCTGCCTTTTCTGTTCCCTCTTTGAGCATCTTTCCAGCTCTTCACATTGACTGTTCCTTGAAATCAAAGGTCTCAGATTATATGTCACCCCCTTAGAGAGGTATTCCCTTACTACCAGATCAGATTATCTACCAGTCCCTCACTATAACATCACCCTATCTTAATTCTTTGCATAGTACCTATTATTAGTTGATGTTTTATTGTTTGTGTATTTTCTTTTTGTTTCTCCCAACCAGAATCAAAGTTCTATGGAAGCTGAGACATTGTTCATCTTATTCTCCATTGCTTCCCCTTTTCCTAATACAGGGCTGGGAAAATAGTCTCAACTCCTCAGATAATTACTGAATGAATGAATGAATATTTGCCTTTTCATGTCACTTATTTTCTTGCTTATTTCTTGGTCTTTTTTGGCTGGAAATTTCAGCCACCCTCTACAGCCATTCCCTGCATTGTTTAAAGCCCCTCCCTCTACTCTGACTATTCTCATGACCTCCCATAAAATGAGCCCCTTTCCTTTCTTACCTCTAATTCTATAGTTCCTCTGAGAATCAGAGTTAATCTTTCATGTCTCTTTATATTCAGCTACCTTGGCGACTCCATTCTTTCCTATGCTTACAATTTGTATCCATGGCAAAAACCTTTCTACAGAGTGTACTTTGATACCTATAGCTTAATCCCATTGCTCACGTCTCTGCTTTTCTGTTGCAGTACTAGAAAAAACTGCTAGCTAAATCTTGTTTCTTATCATTCAGCGTGTATTAATATTGTGTCATTAAGCAGAGTAGGAACATTTTAGGGCAAGAACCATGCTGTATCCTTCTTTTATTTATTTATTTTTAAATAGCACCCAAGACTTTTCTTGAATTTACCATATTTCAATGAGATTTGAATACATGCATACAAAAATGGACAATGTACACTGAAAAACAAAGCATCAGTATTAATTGATGATCTTAGATGAGCCCCTTATATTATTTAGTTATGTTGCTAAAATTAGGAAAGAACAATTAGGTGGCAAATCTCTACACGATGCGCCCTTCTTGCCTTAATGTGCTTTCTTTTGACAGGTCCCCTTTCTGTTATGCTTTTCCCTGTAATTAAAACATTTAAATATATCTCTTTAGATTATGAAAATGCTATAAGAATTCCAAACCAAGTTGAGAAAATAAAGAGATAAGAAAATAGAGTCCATGGATAAACTATCTGCTTAAATATTTTTCTTTCATCAGTGTTTTATAATTAGAATATATTGCTTTGATAATCTAGGAAAAACTCAATCTTACTAGCATATTTTGCATATAGTATTCTGCTCTGGCCATTTTTTTCAGATAAAAATACCATTTAAAGTTATTATTACCTAAAACAATTCTGTTTATGGTGATAAAGTCAAACAATACCAAAGTGTAGCAAATAAAAAATGAAAATATCTTTCCTGGTTATATTAAGTGTGTAACCCATTTGGGGTTCTAAACTACAAAGATTTTATTTGTTTATAAATAAAAGAAGACAAATTGAATCCAATAGCAGCACTATATATTTCTCACTAAAATTTTATCTATTTAATCATAAAATTTACTTATGATTTTTATTAATCAGTCAGAAAAGTAATCCTGTCTATAAAAGTAGATTATAGTTTTATCACAAAGTTTACAAAAGGAACCATAGAGTCTTTAAATATTTTTGTGTGTTTCCAGTGTATGTTAGTGGGAGGGTAAAATGCTATTGTGTAGTGAAGTAAATGGATTCTAATCACAGTTGTTTCCTTTGAATTAAATTGCCAACAAAACTCTATCACTGTTGAAAGACTGTTAGAGGATAAAATTCCATTCATGGCTGAAAATCAAGTTTGAGAGTGCTAGTAGATAATAGACTTTTTCACATTTACTTTTTGACCGTGACTCCTGGTATCTCAATGAATCATTAAGTCATATTTTGTAAAGTCTATCACTTTAATATATAAGGATTTAATATCTCCACAAACCAATATCTAGTGTGTATCAGCTTTATAACCTAGCACTGAGATTTAAATACTTATGTGTAGGGAAAACGGGGCTATGAAACGGTTAAACAGTTTACTATATGAGGAAAGAGACAGAATAGCTAAATTCTAAGCATTCATTCCATTCTTATTCAGAAACAAACATATGTCTAACTCCATTAGTTACCTAGAGGGGGATGTATATGAAACAGCTTTGCTTTTTGGGTTGTGGCCCTTACGTTAAACTTATCCCCTGGGTTTCCTTATATGGGTCATATCATAAAAATATCCATTTCAGTGCTAGTCAGGTCAGAATCTCTGAGAGAGCCATTATACTGTCTATACATCCTTTGTCCTTGTCAAATTGTGATGTTTCCATTCATTTTCCTTGTACAGATCAAGGAAAGAATTGTTATGTAGGGCTAAAGTTAGATTGTATTGTATCTGCTACCCAACCCGAGGAATTTAGCACAAGGGTATTCCATAATGGCCTGGCACTAGGTCAAAGCTGTTTTCTGTAAATCAAATGATGTTACTCAATGAGTCTCTTGCAGCAAGATAGACAGCGTCAGGCTAAAACCTTCTCAAACAGTAGTGATATTTAAAGTGTGGCTCTATCACCTGCATCTGTTTTTCTATGCTGACGGAAATGAGAATGGAAGAAAAAGGCAAGATTGGATTATTGGTTAGAGAATGGCTCTTTACTCTTTCCTTCATACTTTTATCTCAAAAACGTGAAAAGTCTCACTTTAGAGGATTGTGCCCCTGTGTCTAAATGGCACAGCAGAACAGAAATTGCATAGTCCTGTGTTCAGACAAGTCTTGGATATATATCTATTCCTTTGTGATGGATCATTTAACATCTGGAATGATTTTACATATCCTTTAAGTTAACAAGCAGTACCAAAAACAAAACAAAGCAAAGCAAAAACAAACACTTTGAGGAAGCATTTAGAAATTCTTTTGTTGCAACTAGCACTGGGGACATTTGGTACTTCTTTCATTTCTTGCTGTGATGTCCTGTTATCACAAAGACACGGGCTCAAACTCTTTCCCTTCAACTGTGTAAGGGAAAAAATCATTTGAATGTTTCATATATTTTACGAAGAGTTTAAGTGATAGGGTCAAATTTTTCAAATTTGTACTTGTCACTTGGTCCTCATCCATGCTTTCCTCTAGCCTCAATTTTGTTTTCCTTTAGTATTTTTCAGTTAATTGTGAATATTCACAGTAAAATTAGAGGGAAAAATGGCTCTCTTACTTCTTTCTTCCATCAAGTACACCTGAGACAAATGGAAAGAAATCACTTTAAACTACACATGGTCTTACATGTTTAATTTCTGCTGTTTTCAACTATCCATTCTTCAGGAGGTGAGGGTATTTCCAAAACTGATGCCTCCTTATTTCCTATAGCATTACTTTTATTGAAAGCCCACTGTATTTGTATCCAAAACTTCCTTTGACAGTGATTGAGTCTTGCCGACCCTCAGACATCAGTCCTTACTCCCCCCTTTTCCACTACCCAGAACTACCTCACACACACACACACACACACACACACACACACACACACACACAACAAGCTCATTTCATCTTCTGTGCTCACTGGTTATCCCCTGTCCTCATACAGTCTGTTTTACTCCAAAATTAGACCTATCCCACCTTACTGAACCCTTCCTTGGTACTCCCATCAAAACTCATTTCTTTTGTCATCAACTCCGAGAAACTTTTATCTCTTTGCTCCTAAGTAATCTGTCCCTTATCTGAACCCTAAATTTATCATCTGTAACATAACACAGAGTACTAAACTATCTACTCACTTTTATTATTTGTATAGCTGCTCTTTTATATGTTGATTTTCCCCTGAATGGATCACAATTCTTGTATAGTTCCCAATAACTCTAACCCATAAGTTTGTATTTAGTTTTTAAATTCTGACTGACCATATTAAAAGATTGATTTGTACATACTTTGCAATCTTTCTTTAGAATAGTTATGACACCATGAATCAAGTGAGGTTCCCCATCATGGCTGTGAAGGCATTGTATAATACTTCAACTGGAACATAAATAAATGGACCATTGTAGTATGGGATCACTGGGAAGTCCTACTTGCAGGTGAGCAAGAAGCAGAGTCTCTATAAGTTAACTTATTACTTGAATATCTCTGAGGATATTAATGATGAAAAGGAGTGGCCAGAGGAAAGACTTTTCCCTTCTCAATTGCAGCACTGTGACTAAGTGACTTCTGGTAGATCAAATAGACTATTTTGGGGATTCCTGCTCACCCATCTCTGTGTTTTCAGAGCTGCTGTAGAGCTGTTAGAACAGTGAACTGATGCTTTTTGACTTGCCAAACAGTGGGAGCTTTCTATTTAAATAGTTATCCCTTAGAAGAGCTATATTAGGGAGCTCAAAGGAAAGGATTTAAGGGCCCACACAGAGTAGAGAGGCAGCAGATCAGCCACCTACTGGGCCCTTGTTCCTTCGAATGCTTCAAACTACATATTTGTAAGGCTGACGGCCTCTTGCTCACCGAACTGTATGCTCCTCACCTGCCTTTTTGTGTTTAGCAAACACATGGGAAGGACAGGTCTTCACTGCTTTCTAACTTGTCTCTCATTGTTCTAGATAAGCAATTCCACACAGCCAAGTGGGCAGAGATCCAGGCAAACTGCTGGCATCTCAGGGATATGATCGTAGGAAAAGATCCTTCAGGGACAAGGAGACCCAATATCCAGATTTAGCACGTGGTTATTTTCCATGTGACAATATTAACATGTCAGTAGACTAAGAAATTGAAGGAAGTAATCAGAATGTCCATTTTCCACCATGAATCTATAGAGATACTTTCTTAAACCTTTATTAAGGGAATTCATTCAAATTCCTATTAGTCAAGCTAGTAGGAATTTATCAAGTTTATCATTTGGATAATAAGGGAGTCAACTCTATCAGGTGTAGAAATTGGGATTGCTTTCTGAGTTTTTAAGCACATAAGACCTCTATTATATTCAGAGAATTATTTATGCTCTACCACTGCTGTTACAATTTATTGTTCTTGTGACCATACCACGGAAAACAGAGCTATACCAAAGAAGATACAGGAAATATGAGTTACAGGTAGGAGACTCACCACTCCGCCAGATAAAGGTCTTTTTCTAAATCTCATTGAAACCTGGCATTCAGAAGTAGGCCAGAAAATAGGCCTACCTATTCACTCAGACATCTCTTTTTGTATTATCATTAAACATCTCCTAGGAGGCAGCTAGTTCTATTATGGGCCGTCAGATTATTTCACTCCATTTTGTTTCTTTTTTATTATAGGTACACTCTTATGAACTATTTTAAACATAAAGAAAAGATAGAGAAGTAAAAAAAAATCTCAACATTCAGATTTAACAAATGTTATGTGTTGTTGAATCTTCTCCAAGTTTCTCTTTCTTTTCTTTAAGGGAATGGCTGTTAAAGATACAGCTAACGCCTTCCTTTTCAGCCTCTGTTTGCCCCTTGATTTCTTACATACTTTTTACATACAGGGGTTGTAATCCTTTCAGGAGCTAATTTATTCCTTAACTCCAGGACCATCTCCTGACTTCCTCAGGTAGGTCTGCAAAGGGACAGCTCAGAACAGTACTATAATAACAGATGTTTTCTACCAATCTTTCTGTTTGTTGATACTTCAGACTCTCAATCATTTTCCTGCCCATAATAATTTCTATGCTAACTCCTTTTTCTGTTACAAATAACCACGTCAGTTGCACTTGATTTCTAGAATCAGTTGCATGTTGGAAAATTGGAATTTGTTATCAAATTTCTGCAGGAAAAACAAATCTTCCAGCACTCCCTTACTTCACTGGGTCAGAACTGGCATATTGTGACTTCTGTTGCAATCTGTTGGTCAAAATGTCACAAGGCCAGTCCAGATTCAATGGGAGGGGAAATAGACTCTGTCTCTTTAGGGAGAGGAACAGGAAAGTCACAAGGCAAGGTGTGTGGATACAGGAAAGGGTGAAGAATTATGTTTTCCATAATATGGCTGTCTCAAGTAATTTTCTTTCTTGAAGTAGCTATTTTGATCTACAGAGAATATTGATCCATCATACTTATAAAGAAAATTACACCACAGAAAGGAGTATTTAGGCATCATAGGTGTTCACAAGAATGAAAAACACTGAAGCTTTCAGCAGATGAGCTTTTTAAGTTCTTAAGTGAAGCATTTTTACTCTTCTAAGAATCAACTTTAGTTTTGTTTTAATCAGATTAAAGTCATGCCAAGTCAAATGCATGAAAGTGCATGAAATGTGATGCATTGCTTATTCTTTATCATGTGGACAAAATAAATACCTTGAAGTGGAATACAGATATACAGCCTTCTGGATTCACAGCTATGCAAACAGAGTTTTGCTGTTTATAAACTTTAAGTTGACATTTAGCTTTACATTATGTGGTCAAAAAAAAAACCCCTTAAACTTTTAATGTTTCCTTCTCATTCTTATTCTCTAATTGATTAAAAATGTTTGGAGGTTATTGCTAGCCAATTCTCTTTCTGGTGCCATTTTATCACAGAAAGAATAATAATAAATAAATGTGGATATTAAATAATATTCTCATTTTGCACAATCAAAATGTTTTACATGAAATTGCTAAGTAGCAAGTACATTATCTTTGAGGGATTATGTTTCATAACACAAACTTAGTGGGTGTATACCATGAGCACATGGTTTATTACACCCTGCATAGCACACTGAGCATGAGAGTAGCAGTTTTAATACTATAGATTAGAAAAATGTATGCAAAGAGAATGTGTCTTTGTTTTTTGCTTTGCTTTACTATAGAAACATAAAGTTTGTGGCTTGGAGGGAACCTAAGGGACTTCCCAGTCCAGTCTTATCTGAGACTTCCAATAATGAATAGCTTATTATATCTAAAGAAGCCAGGCTCATTGAGTAGTATGACTGGAAGTGTTTGAACAAAAGCATGCCAGAAGACTCTCTGCATCCACAGTTTTTCAAGACTAAATCCACATCCATTTTCTGAGATCAAATTCCATCCCTGGCCCATTACGGAAACACCACCTGGACCTCAATGAGTGACTGCCAAGAAGTCCTCTAACGATAGGCATGAATGGCAAAGAGAGGCTTTAAATTGGCCAAAGTGCTTTCTCTGAAGCCATCCTATCCAACTTGTGGCAGGTTTGAACAGCATGATAAAGTATTATTTTAACATCACACATAAACTTTATTCTCTTCCTCAGCAAATTGCCTCCTACATTTTTTCAGTTATCTGATGTGTTAAAGATACACAAAATCTAGTTTGTTAATTCTAAGGGAATTATTGTCGCTGCAGAGAGCCATACCAAGGAAGTTTAAAAAACAATGGCAACAATACTAGAAACTGGAGGGGGGAAATGTCATAAAAAATAAATTTCCAGGCACACTTTTCTATCTTTCTTGTCATTGCTGAGTTGCAGTCAGTGATAGCTCAGCTCTTCTGTTTATTTTGTCCGCTCCTCCCACCCCGCTCTGTAATCTTGTTTTTATTTTTGTTTCAAGATTTCCTAGCTTTGTTTACAGACAAGATCTGTTCCCAAACCATAATTTTCCTCATTCTGTCATTCTCCTACTGGTGTAGTTTTCACAACAATCCAACTGAAACACTTCTGATCAGTTTCATCCTAGGGCTTATTTGATCATCTTCAAGAAGATAATTGTTTATCCCTAGAGATGGAGTAAAGGAAAGGACAAATCAAGTTGTGCACATGTCCAAGCCTTTCCATTATCTTGCACCGTTAGGCTTTCAAGATACACCTTCGTGCACCTCCTCTGCCCTCCACCCCTATAGGCCACCCCAGTTTCCCTTTTTCAGAGTGGCTCTGGGGGGGATCTCAGACCACAAACCAGTCCCAGTACATAGAGGTCAAGGAGAGAACAGAGGCCAAAAAAGAGGCAGACCACTCCAGTTTGGTAGCTGGCAGGTTTAATAAGCAAGGGAACTTGTCCTACGAGGTTTATCTCAGATACTGCAAGATGAGTAGACCTCTATATCCATCTGCCAGAATCTCAGAAGTTTATATAGAAGCCTAGTTGGGTTCAGTCATGTATACCATCCAGAGGTCACAACAACACATTGCTCTCTCAAGGCTGTGTCCTTGAAAACAGCCCCAGCTGTGGTAATGGTAGGCAGAATGTACGTTCTAAGGACAAGGGAGAGGTCGAGGAGCCTCTGATTGCCTGGGTCCAGCTCCTGGGTCATCTGGTGGTCACATCCTCTTAACCTCCTGTACTACCCTCCTCTTAATTTATCTGTCTTTTCTTTTTCTTCATCATTTCCCAATTCAGGTCCCCCATTCTTCTACTGCAACTGATCTGTTCTAGTAATTGAAAGGGTGATAAGAATAATTCCTGATTGAAAAAAATCATATTAGGCCAGGAGTGAATGATTTCAGGTCTTTGGGAGGTATTTTATAAATTGATTTATTAAATGTAAAGAAATTCCTAATGGAATTATACACGGAAATGTTATGTGGGATCATAGCTGCTTCTATGAATTAATTAATTCACAAATGCTTATTATATGTCATCTTTCTACTAACGGTGAAGAAGCCCAACATATTCCCTGTTATGGAGCTTACAGCTGAGTGGAGAAGATACGCAGTGTCTCATCCTGCATTGCCCCATAAACAAAGCTGAGACAAAGGTTTAGTTACAGTTTATTTGGGGAGCAAAACCCAAAGGATCGGGAGTAGGGGACACACTTGAGTGAGAGAAATAGAAGGAAGAAATGGCACATCATTGAACTGGACTCAATCCCAGTGTGAGCCTCCTGAGAAGTCATTTAGAACATATCTCGGGCTTGCTGCTTTAGCTATCCACTGGTTGCCCCCTATGGGTCACAGACTGTTCCATGTGTCGTTCACTCCTTTGTAGTTCCACATTTTGGAGTGAGTCAGCTGGTTCCTGAAATCATCCCACTAAGTGGTGGTAGAGAAAGCAGTAGATACATAGTGTGTGTGAGGAAAGGCGGTTGCAGGCCACACCTGCACACAGTTGGTTGCTGCATCAACAGCTAGAGTAAAAAGATGAGCCAAAAAGATACAGAAAGAGCCCAGAGAAGTGTCTGGTACAGAGAGAAAGAAAATAAAACAAAGAAATAAATATACAATTGCAAACTTGGAGAAGTGCTGAGGAGTAAATGGTGCCAAGAAGAGTGTATGTGCAACATACTGTAAAACAGTCATACGGCCCATGGGGTGAAAAAACTACTTCAAATTGTCATGGTTCCTTGCCAAGATCAAATGTTTGTAGTGCTACTAAAGCACAGGATGTTGAAGATTAAAACTGAATTTTTGGTTTACTAGTAAATTATGTTGCTCCTAGGTAGATACTGAATCCCTAAAATCTCTAGGCTTTTGCCCACAATAAATTTTTTTCCAAAAATAAGGAATGTCACACCACTATTTTAGAAGGGACTTCTGACTGTCTTGTCCCCAAACTACTACAGCAAAGGCCTTATTGGGAGGCCTAAGGACTTATAAGTTTGTTTAAAGTGGCAAAAGAGGCAATAGAGGTTAGAGGTCAAGAAAAAGTACTTGAAAGGTTGATTTAATATTGGTACTACTGGTGACATTTGCCACTCTGTGCGTTAGTCTATGATATGTGAAATGGGAACAATATTATTACTTGCCTGCCTAGGATTGGGGTGATGATTACATAAGGAAACAGATAAAATTTTTAGAACAGTGCTAAGCATATGGTAAGCACTCAATTAGCTATTAGCAAAGCTATTAGGAGCTGCCTTTAACGAAATAGCACAGAATGGGTGACTCACAACAGAAACTTATTTTTTCAGAGTTGGAGGTGAGAAGTCCAACATCAAGGTACTGATAAGGTTTGTTTCTCCTTAGACCTCACTCCTTGGCTTGCAGATGACTGCCTTATCTCTGTTGTCCTCACATAGTTTTTCTCGTCACACACCCCTGATGTGTCTTTCTCTTCTTATAAAGGTGCAAGTAATAGTGCGTGAGAGCCCTACCTTAAGACCACATTTAAGGGCCTTATCTTCAAATACAGTTACATTGGGGTTTAGGGCTTTAATATGTGACTTTATGTGGGATACAATTCTGTTCATAATAGCAAGTGTTCTAATTTTTATAAGAAAATGTCATTCCTTAGACCAAAGTTTTTAAACCTTTTGGGAGAACCCCAAAGAGCTCCTATTTATGTGGGTTATATCTATCAATTTTACCACATGAAATATTAAAACTGAGAAACTATTAAATATTTATTAATTTGAAAGTACCAATAATATGTCTCATAACAAATTAACATATTTTAAAAAATCATTGCACTTTCCAAAGAAAACATTATTGACAATGAGGATAAGGCAGAACTATTTGTGTGAAACCTACTGGGCCATTCTTCAATGGACGGGTTCACATAATGTTTTTCTGTCCACCCTTAAAGTGAACTTCATCCTAATGTTTGAAAACTTGGCTGCCACTCACAGTTTAAGACTGCTACATTGAAAGTGGATGGACCTTGAGGGTGTCATGCTGAGCGAAGTAAGCCAGGCAGAGAAGGACAGAAACCATATGTTTGCACTCATAGGTCTAGCAGGAAAACAAGAGAGACCTAATGGAGAACCAGGGGGAGCGGAGGAGGGAGAGAGAGTTGGGGAGAGAGAGGGATGCAAAACTTGAGAGACTATTGAATGCTGAAAATGAACTGAGGGTTGAGGGGGAAAGGGGAGGGGGGAAAAGAGGTGGTGGTGATGGTGGAGGGCACTTAAGGGGAAGAGCACTGGGTGTTGTATGGAAAACAATTTGACAATAAAATATTATGGAGAAAAAAAAAAAAAGACTGCTACATTGAAAAGTTATCCTCTGCCGTCACGTGAAACAAACATTCATTTACTCTTTTGTAGATGGAACTTTAATTTCTGATGACCACATCAAGCCAAGTTTTAGTAGATAATAAAAAAGTGCCTAATATTTCATTATTTTCACTAAAAATAGTAAATATTTAAGGATCAACTTTATTCTGGAAATTTTTGATTACAAGTATGTATGTGTATTCCTCAAGTACAGGAATAAGTCATGTCTAATGTGTTTTAATTTCCCCCAACTTCTACCAGGATGAATTTCACAGAGTTGGTGCTCAATAAATGATTTTAGAATTGAATTTAACAGAATATACATAAATATTACTTTATATGGTAAAGATTCTGCAGTATTTTCAACCTTTCTCATTCTGCAGTTCTTTGTTCTATTTTTCTCACTTTTATCTTTCTATTTTCTCTTCTTATCACTTTTGAAGTCCTCCTATCTCAATCACTGTCTTTATTTTTTAATTAATATTTTGTTCCCAACTTTAAAATTATTTTTATTGTATTATGGCCTTTCTACTTACTTTTCTCCATAGATTTTCAAATGGTTGTTGCAAGACAGTTCTCCATGTCTTGACCTTGACCTTTCTGAATTTCTTGTGAGAAGAGATACTGATTGCTTTTTGTTCCTCAACTATCTTTTCTGGATTATTTTGGAAGAAAGAAATAGTATTTCCTTTTGGAGAAAAAGGCAGACATACTTATTACCAACTATAAGTGACTTAAGTTCCCTAAGATTAAAGTTCCTTTCTTATAATGTACCCCACTATATACATAGATGACATCTGGTCCTCTTCGTGTTGTTCTGGAGTAATTAAGGTTCAGGCAACTAGCAAAATATGTACTACTTCTTTTGCTACATTTAATAAACCATTCTTTTTCTCTATCCCAGGAACCTCATGTCTTCTATTGGTATCCATGAAACTGTGGCAGACTAATTTGTGAGCTTACAACAATAGTAAAATCTAAATACCTTCATGGTTCTTTACAATGATTTTGTGTGCATATCTCTTATAATACATATGGATTAAAATGTGCAGATAAATCTTCTAAATTACTTTTTTGCCATAGCCATTTTATCGTGTGTGTGTATGTGTGTGTGTGTGTGTGTGTGTGTGTGTGTGTGGCTTGGCAGGCATGGTTATCCATTTAATACTCTGTCTTGAATTATAATTGTACTCACTTTTCATATCACACAGGCAGGTTTCCTTCTCAGGCACAGTATTTTCTTATTGTTCAAGGAGCTTTTATTCTCCTCTTATTATCAGATCTAAATGTAAGGTTTAGAACATCCATTGAAAAAGAAATTATTTTTAGTATGTTTATCTAATCTAATAAGTCTGTCCATATTCTTTTCATATCTCCAAAAGCATTAGCCTGGTCATTCTTACCCACACAGTGTTGCTCATCAATTGATGTTTGAATGTGCCATTTTTATCTTACCTGGAATGTTCTCTCTACCCTCTGTCTGTATATCACCTTCATTTCTTTCAAAATTTACTTCCTCTACAAAGGCTTTTGTGAGTAATCCCAAATTCTTTAGTTATTAAGCAATTATATATTTTATTAGTTTACTAAATTTATTGAGTGCCTACTATAAATTCCAGCATGGTGAGCAAATTAGTGCAGGCCATGAATATCATACTGAAAGTTAATATTTTATAAATTAACATATATTCCCATTGATATATGTGTATTTGGATTTGAAGATATATCACTTCTTAATTTTTTTTACATTGCCTCCCTAATTGCATTGTAAATTCTTCCAAGGCAGGCAGTTGTGTCTTTTTTTTTCCTCATCTAATAATAGTTTAAGCACATAAGAGCTTTTCTTTCTCTTCAGGCATGAAGAAGATAGGGCAGGCAGTCCAGCAGTGTAATGATCCCATCAGGAGCTCAGGAACCATCTGGTTTTCTGCTCCACCATGGTGGTGTGTAGTTTTTCTTCTCATGATTGTAAGTGGCCTGATCCACCTCTGGGAATCGTGGCCATGTTCAAGGCAGGAAGAAGGGATATGGGAGAGAACAAGGGAAATTGTTCGTTGTCAAAATACATTGCACTTGAGCCTTGTCAACTTCAAAAATGCTATATAACAACATTTATATACATCTCATTGATCAGAACTAGGTCAGTCACCACTTCTAGCTGTGAGGAAATCTGGGAAGATAAATAAATTTAACCAGGCATATGAACACTACACAAAATCTGAGGTTTGGTGTTAAGAAGAGGACAAGAGATATTGGCTAGAAACTAGCCATGCTTACCACACTGAGATATTCAACACTGTGACAGGTTCTTGAAACCACAGGATAAATATAAACTGTCTTCTTGGATCTTCCTTTCATTAGAAGATTTGAAGAAAAAAATTCTATGTAAAGCAAGCATGAGGTAGAATACAGATAAGAATTGGATACTTAAGGTTGAAAATAGACAACATAAAAAAGTTTCAGCTTCTACCATGCTTCCCATGTTTTTCCTGTGCTACCACCATATTGGTCTCCTTCTTTTACTACTCTAATCATAGCCTTTTCCACTCTGATTCCTCTGCCAAGAAGCTCTTCCCCTAAATCTGAAATGGATAAGTAGATCTCAAATTTAAATTAAAAATAAAATCCTCAGAGAGATCTTTCCTATCTAACCAGATATAAAATGCTTCCCAGTCACTCTCCATACCATTAAACAGTAATTTTTTTTAGTTTATTCTGAGAGGAGAGAGAGAGAGAGAAAGAATGCACATGCATACGGGGAGGGACAGAGAGAGAGAGAGAGGAAGACAGAGAGAGAGAATCACAAACAGGCTCTGCACAGTCAGAGTGGAGCCTGATAGGGGGCTTGAACTCAGGAACCTTGAGATCATGACCTAAGCCGAAATCAAGAGTTGGACGCTTAACCGACTGAGCCACCCATGTGCCCCTAAATAGTTAATTTAGTTTTTATCATTACCCTTTTATTATGTGCTCTCCATCCCAATCCCAAAAGATGTAAATTCCATGCAAGTGAGGGGGGTTAGAGTCTGCTTTCCACAGCAAAATGGGGAGGAAAATGTGGGCTGAAAGGCTATGAAATGGGGCAGAAGAAGTGTAGGTTACAGCATGCTAGATTTTTAACAAGATAGTTATGGCATGTCTAAAATTTAACATCTGGACCATCCTCTCTTAGAATATCATATCTAAGAATATCAAGTCAGTAGAATATTGGATATTTTCAGAGAACAAAAGACACTAAACCAACTGAGCCACCGAGCTGTCTCTAGGTTGTGAAAACATTTGATCACATTTTGATCAATAATTAATTTTATAAGACACAATCTTTCAATTTTGTCTTCTCACTACCACACCCTTACTTCAGTGTTCATCCCTCAAATAATATTTTTAAAAATGCATGTTAGGCAATATAGCTTTTATGAAAATATTTAGCTTAGGCATTGATAGACAAAGCTCTTTATGCATATATCTTAAAATATTTTTTACAAAGGAACTGGAAAATGCTCTATTTAAGCAGGGCACACAATAACCAGTTTCATTGGGATAATAAATTTCTCAGTTAAAGATTTGATCATTCTAAAGCAAAATTTCTATAGAGGAAGTAGAAATTTTGGAGAAAAGAATTTTCCACAACCTTTCACCCATCATTAACAACTTTTTGCTATATATTGTAAAATTATATGCCCAGTCCTGAGACAGGGATCAGAAATGGGTTAAAAAAGTAAATATGGGTTAGTAGAATTATAAGGAATTTTCACAAGTCAGAGAATGGAGTGGGTCTAAGAAGAGTGGTCAAATTAATTGAATGTAATCTTTTATCAACATAATTCAAAATTGCCCTAGCTTCCCGAGGGCATTTTCATGTTTCATTGCTTAAGTGAAATATCTACCCTACCTTATCTCAATCTTTCCACATTACTTATGTCATTGTTAAGTTCCCTTGTAAATCTATTGACTGAATATTCACTGCTCTGGAAATATGTCTACTAATGAACATAATCCAAACAAGGAATAAGTCAAATATGTGCCTAATGATGTGTTTGCTTTCTCACTCTCATTTCAAACCTAGATAATCAATACGAGATGGGGAAGTAACGTTCTGTGAAGGAGAGCTGAAAACATTAATGTATTTGTGTTACATGTTTAAGCATAGGACTAATCTGGATGTAGGCATATCACACAGAATCCTACTATTGCATTGACCAGTTCATCAGAGTGAATCCATATGGTCTGAAATACATGGATAGGACTTGACAACATTCTTTAATTTGCATACTGAGAAGAGTCCTCTAGGAATCAGACTTGCCAAAACTGACTATTTTATAGGAGTTGTGTAGCAACAGTGTGATTGCATCAGCATTTTTCTTAGTGATGACAGATAACTGTGGATCGAAAGAGCCTGGTTTTGGTGTATACACAAACATAGGCTTGAATCCATTTTTTTAGTACCAGCTCTGTAACCACAGACAGGTTAATTAAGCACTCTGACTTTCAGATTCTTCCTTCATTAAGTGGGACCCCTTCTTTATGAGTATGAAAATTGAAGGACACACAATACATTTTAAGATATTGCCTGGCATGGCTGTAATGCTCATTATGTATTAATCTCTTTTCCATTCTCCCGGAAGCAATGAGTGATTCTGAGTTTGTAATTTTATTGAGAAGAAATTTTAGAATAGTATAAAATACATTATTGCTTATATATTCATTCATTAGTCCCCTTATTATCACTATGTTATTTGCATTACATAGTTTACCCACTGTGTGCATAATTTGAATTTAACTAGAAACAGTATTCCTCTCACCAATGTTGCTTATAACTCAATTACTTGACTGTCAGCTAGGTTGGAAGCAGTGGCATTTCTAGAAATTTTGAACTTGCAAAAAATAAATAACCCCCTTAATCTACACTAATTTCCTAGTAATCAGATCAACAATTGAATTGACTCAGGATTCATTCGTCACATTTATTCTTAAAGACAAAATAAAAGTGTCTGGGAGAGGTCAAACCCACCCTAAGTTTGGTGCCTTAGCTTGGACTCTTCTTAGAAGTACCTTGATCCAAGGATTCTAGTGCAAGGGATTTAAGAAGGGCTCCCAGGGACTGCCATTGAGGGATCAGGAAGCAGAAGAGGAAAGGGGAAGAAGGTAAGCAGGGTTTCAATTACAGATGAAGTCCCAGACTAAGCTTGATTGATGATAAGAGCTGGAGAATAAACTTTACCTCTGAGTTTGTCCTGTCTCAAAGCACAGGAACTGTCCTTTTATAATCCAGTACCAGTCAGTTATGGACTGTATGTGGGCTGCCTCAGGGAAAGTAAACTTTCGGGCCTTTCAGGTTCTAGGTTAAGGTGAGACAGCTCCAGTATCCAAGGTCAGTCCTCACAAGAAGTTGCAGCTGTAAGGCCTCATCATACAGCACAGTGTAGAATGGAGCACATCCCCTGATAAAGGGGATGTAGGGCATCAAAGCAGATCACTAAATGTGTCTAATGCAACCTTCAGGACCCCTAGCATCTTCTGAATCTGGAACATATATGGGTTTTCAGAGTATTATTATGGTTCAGTAAAGTTGGTTGTTTTAGTAAGTGGACAGTGCCAAAATATCGTAGGAATTATCTGAATTCAATGTTGCATTGCATGCACAGATGATTTCATTACATTTTAAGGACTTTCAATAACAGTGCAAATATATTAACAGTCAGTATTTTTGAAATTATTTTATAATTTTTTATGTTTTATTTATTTTTGAGAGAGAGAGAGAGAGAGAGACACAGAGAGAGAGAGAGAGAGAGACAGCGTGAGCAGGGGAGGGTCAGAGAGAGGGAGACACAGAATCTGAAGACAGACTCCAGGCTCTGAGCTGTTAGCACAGAGCCTGACATGGGGCTCGAACCCATGAACCGTGAGATCATGACCTGAGCCGAAGCCAGACACTCATCAACTGAGCCATCCAGACGCCCCTACAGTCAGTATTTAGTAAACATATATAAAGTGTGCCAAACTATGTACTAGGTGGTTTATATGCCTTACCATCTTATCAAAAATCACAAGTTTCATGTTAGTTATGAGGAAACAGAGTATAAGAAAACTTTTTTTTAATTTTTTTATTTTTAGAGAGAGAGAGAGAGAGAGAGCATAAGCAGCGGAGAGGAGCAGAGAGAGAGACAGAGAGAGAGAGAGAGAGAGAGAGAGAAGAGAGAGAGAGAGAGAGAGAGAGAGAGAGAGAGAGAGAGAGAGAGAGAATCTTACGCAGGGCTTGATCGACTTGAGCTAAAATCAAGGGTCAGATGTTCAACCAACTGAGCCACCCAGGCACCCCGGAAAACTTTTTAAAAATCCTATGGCTAGTAAGTGGCTAAACTAGAAGTGGATTCATGATGTAAATCCAAAACCCTTGGTCCTTACTATAAGCTAACTTTTATGCTTTGATCATAGTAATGGAATCTGTGAGATAATAGAAAACAACCAGTATTAGTTATCTATTGCTGCATAACTGATTGTTCCCAAATTTAAAACATTTTTATCCTCACAGTTTTGGTGGGTCGGAGATTCGGAAACAGCATATCTGGATAGTTCTGAACTGCTTTCTTTCATGACATTGTATAAAGATGTTGGCTAGGGCTATAGTCATCTGGAACTGGAAGATATACTACCAAGGTGGCTCACTCACATCGTTGGCAAATAAGCACTGGATCTTGGCAGGAAGCCTCACTTTCTTGCCATATAGGCCCCCTCATAGGACTGTTTGAGTGTACCCACAAAATGACAGTTGGTTTCTCCTAGAATGAGTGGTAAGATAGGACAAGTTAGGAGCTGCAGTATCTTTTGTGACTTAGCCTTGGAAGTAACATCTCACACATACCATCATGTTAATGACATCCTGTTGGTTGCAAGATCAGCCCTGTTCATTGAGTAGATTTCACAAGGGAATGAACACTAGGAGGTGAGAATCATTTGGGGCCATAGTGGAGGCTGTTTATCACACTACCTACCATATCTTTCTTCTTTAACCTAACCGTGTTCTTTATGATGGCTCCCCTGAGGATTTGCTAAGCACTTTGTTGCACTCACTCATGGAAAAATTAGAAGTAGCAAAGCAAAAAATAATTCTTTACTTAAAAAAAATTTTTAATGTTTTATTTATATTTTGAGAAAGAGAGAGAGACAGTGTGAGCAAGGGAGAGTCAGACAGGAAGGGAGACACAGAATCCAAAGACAGGCTCCAGGCTCCAAGCTAGCTGTCAGCACAGAGCCCAATGCGAAACTCAAACCCACGAACTACGAGATCATGACCTGAGCCAAAGTCAGACGCTCAACAAACTGAGCCACCCAGACACCCAAAAGCAAAAATAATTCTTAAACACTTATTTAAGAATTGTAGATACTACTGAATATTTACAAAGGAGATCAAAAAGAGGATTTACATCATGTTAGTCAATATAAACAATATTAAATTTTCCTTTACATCTGTTTGTTTTCCTTTCCAAAGTCCCTCTCTTCAGCTGCCAGATATCTAATTTCTCTTTATCTCTTTCCCATACAACATCCCAAATCTCTGTTGTGCCAAATAATTCAGTCTGGTTCTGAGTATACAAACATATTCTTGGTAAAACAAAACCCTGACAGCCATTCTCACTTTCTTTAAAATGTAGGAGTCTCTGCCCTACCATGGAAAATAGAGTTCAAAGTGGCTTATTGCTATTTACTCAACAAAAAGGCCTCTTTCCTGGGGTGAAAGGAGAGAGGTAAATGTGTTCACTTGTCAAGAAAATAAGGTTATATTCTCTAGATGTTTTATATATATTATGCTCTTGGGTTGTCTACATCCAGGGAGGCCAGTTGTCCTTGAGTCTCTTGTTGACTAGTAGCTATATCTGTTAGAAGTCACAGCTTTCAAGTTTTTGCCATTGAGTTTGTTGCGTCCTTTCTTTTTTTTTTAATTAAATAGTTTATTACCAAGTTGGTTTCTATATAACACCCAGTGCTCTTTCCCACAAGTGCTCCTCTCCATGACCATGACCCCTCTTCCTTTTCCCTCCTCCCTCTTCAGTCCTCAGTTTGTTTTCAGTATTCAAGAGTCTCTCATGATTTGCCTCACTCCCTCTCCCTAACTCATCCTTTTTTTTCTTGTCACTGCGTTCTTAAATACCTAATTCTTTTTTTTTAATTTTTTTCTGTTTTTTATTTATTTTTGAGAGACAGAGAGAAACAGCATAAGCAGGGGAGGATCAGAGAGAGATAGAGACCCAGAATCTGAAGCAGGCTCCAGGCTCTGAGCTAGCTGTCAGCACAGAGCCTGACGCGGGGCTCGAACCCACAAACCGTGAGATCATGACTTAAGCCGAAGTCGGATGCTTAACTGACTGAGCCACCCAGGCGCCCCTTAAATACCTAATTCTTAAATACCTTAACATCCTATTTCATTTAGAAATGTTCTCATGACCTCTGTTTTTCAGTTTGCCTGATTCTATAAAGCAGATGAAATCTTTGCCCTTGAAGGATGCAAGCAGTTATGAGTGGATGCTACTTAAGGGCTCTAGCTTTATTGTGCTCATAGACACACAACCCATCTAGCAACTTGCACTCAGCAGACATGGTTCACATGTTTGTCTGTTCATTGACTCGAATTGACTGAATTTCCTTGGATGAGGAAACCCAAGGGAGCAGAGGCTTGTTTGCTTGCATAATTAATGAGCTCTACTTTACTATGGTGTTCACCTCCATTCTTTTAAACTGAAAAAAAAAACTTTTGGCAAATTCCAAGGGAGATAATCATTGAACTTGCTAAGTTCAAGCTTTTAGGCATTAACAAAATAAATCAGTGTCTTCTTTGCACTCTCACTGTCCACACTTTTTTTTGGAGACCATCAAATTATGAATAGATAATATTCATATATCTATGAATATGTTCTAGTATCTATGAATATATAATATCCAAATATCTGTAAAATGTCAATACAGATTTTAGAGAGATAGGTCTAATTAAACATATTTTATACTTCATTTTTATACAAATTCTTAAAATACAAGATACACTGATTGTGTAGTATCAAAAGCCGAAAACAAAAGGGCTATTATGAGCTAAGAGGAATGACAAGAAATTCAGTTTTGAGAGTGATGTAATCTCTTTTTGAGATTATGAGAAGAAAGGGGAGGTAGATATGGGAAGATCTATTCAGAAGCAGTAGCAGAGATACATCTGAATAGAGGGACACATTATGGGAGGGAAGACTGGAAAGGACATTCTTCAGGATTGCAGAGGGTCTTGAATTACAGGTCAAACTCTGGATTTGAGGCTGGATCTGATGTGTCAAGGAATCATAGGAAAAATACTGCTACAGGGAAGGTTAACTCCAGTCACCACGTATATGATAGATTAGTGCAAGGAGAAACTACAGGAAGAGTAAGTTAGGAAAATCTCAGAAATTTGGAAATGAGAGAGAAGAATTGAGCCCATGAATATTCTGATGTAAATTAATGTTCTATTTTTTTCTTTGCAGCTCTTAAATCTAGGCTTTGTGCAGTCTGCTTTGAAAATATGATAATGATATTGATTTGTAGAATCACTGATTTCTCTTCTCCCTCACTGGTGTTTGTAAGCCGCATTCTGATCATTTCACTAACTGCTGCATCTGTCTTTGTGAGACTATCAGTGAAGCTTTTAAAATGGCCTCAGTGAGTGCATATAACCTATGAGAGTCGTGTGTTTGAAATTATTGTAAAAAATGATTTTAAAAATTCACTTTGACAAACTAGACAAACTATTGTAAGAATCCTAACTAGTATGATGTTATGGTTTAATTAATTTCAAATGATGGTGCAATCGTATCACAATATTTATCCCTTCTAACGTAATTCCAGTTGCATACTTGTTCCACACAATAGTGTACCTTTTGCCTTACTAAAGAGCAAAGCAATGTAGCAATTCTGAATATACATGTGCTTGCTGAAAGCGATAAATTGGTGATTTTCTCCTCTGTGGGACAGAAACAAGTCAGATAGATATGAAGAGAAAATCCTACAAGTAATACTTTCAGAGCATTTCTTAGTAGCAATTTCAATTTGTCTCTAGCACTATATGTATTCCCGATTGTTACTCCTTTCATTCTATAATTTTTATTCTCAGATCTTTCCATTTCAGATCCCAAAGATAACATTTGCTCAAACATAAAAACAACATTTAGCTGCCTCTGCGTGGCCCTTGCAAATTCATCTCTCACTTCTTGTTTCCCTTAGTTCCTTAGTAGCCTTGAAAAACACCCAACTTTGCTGAATTGTAAAGTGAATGTCAGTGACATTTCCATGCTAGCATCGTTCCAAATGCCTGTTGCATAGGTCCAAGTGATGGTTAATAGGCTCTTCAAATTAAGCATGCCTGGAAAGGAATTCTTGTTTATCCCTCCATTCCCAGACTTGACCTTCCTCTAGCTTCTCTATTTAGTACATGGCACTACCATTATTATTGGTGGCCAGGTTAAAATTAATCCTGATAATTTTAAAAATAACAATAAAAATTTAGATATTTTGTTTTATTCTTATTCCCTAAACCCTACACAGCTCTATAAGTCTCCAGAAAGTTCCAACTGCAAAAAATATCCAAGTCTAATCAGTCCTCTCCTTTCCAGCTGCTTCCACTTTAGTTTATCCCCATCTGCCTCCAACACCCTTCAGGAGTCTCCTCACTGATCTCTGTTCTCCTGTCTGCTGTTTGTAGTGTCAGCTGTTGACTCCCTATAAGAGCACCAGAAATATCTGTAAATCATGCAAATTCAAAATTTTGGATCTGTTACAGTGTAGAGAACATACCTTGATGGAGTCTTAGTAGGAGCTCAAAATTGGGCAATTAGGGGAAGGTATTCATTTGTTGTAGTTTAGGGCTTGGGCTGCGTGAATTTAAGGTGGGTCTAGTTAGGCCAAGACTGGTTGAGATTGGGCAGTTTATTACACAGTAGCTCTGGATTGGTGGGTACCTTAAGAAAAGGGCAGTGAAGTGAGTCTTGACAAAGATGTTGCTGAGTTGGTTCACAGTCACCTTTCAGAAACAGGTGTTACTTAGATCAGTCATGTAGGTAACTTATGCTTTATATAAGTATCATTTAAAATAAGAGGCAGAAAAGTATTCCTGATTCTAATTTCATAGGCAGAAAGAATTATGTTTCATAAGTATTTAAACTTAAAACAACTCCTCCTATCCCTGCTTATAATCCTAGGAAAACCTCCCATTATAATAAGAGTAAAATCCAAACTCAGCTGGAAAGATGCTAGGTATGCTGCCCTTTACCTCCTTGCTGAATTCAGTTAGTACTGCTGTCTCTCTTTCTCTCATTGTGTTTCATTCATAATAGCCTTTCTCCTCCTTGAGTAGGCCAAGTTCATTCCAGCACTTGCTGCTTGCTTCTCCCTGGAGTGAGTCTGTCTTTCTTCTTTCTCATTCATGTCTACCTTAAATATCATCTCCTCCCACCCCTACACAAAATCATGGCCTCAACCGTCAGATAGCCTGGGTTAAAATCCTTCCTTTGCTACTTACTAGCTTTAGGGCCCTGGGCATATTACTTTGACTATCTGTGCTTTAGTTACCCCATCAATATCATAAGTGAGTGATGGTATCTACCTCATAGACCTCTTATGAGTCATAAATGAGCTCAG
Source organism: Suricata suricatta (assembly GCF_006229205.1). Taxonomy (NCBI): domain Eukaryota; kingdom Metazoa; phylum Chordata; class Mammalia; order Carnivora; family Herpestidae; genus Suricata; species Suricata suricatta. The sequence goes on from NC_043717.1 coordinate 22,644,230, forward strand.
CTTTGTGGAATGCTGACTTCTTCAATATCAATGATGCATGCTGTTGGTAAAATAATCCTGGTATGGGAGACTTCCACCTTAGCAGAACTTGGACTGTGTATGTATGTGGGGAAGGCCAGGTCAGAATTTGTTGAGAATCGGAAGTTTGGTTTAACATGGGTTTTTTGAAGAGGGGACTTTACTAGAATTGGATAAGAATCAGAACATAACAACTTGGGATTGGTAAAAACAGGAAAGTGGGAATTTTAACAGAGGGTTTCAAAGAATTTTAGGATGTAAGTACTTTGTTGATTCTTTCTACTGAAGAGTTGATAGGTGTTTTGGAAAGTCTCTGTAATGATCAATCAAGCCATTTGCCTTGGAAAAATACTTGGGAAAATAAAATAATGAAGGTGGAATAGCAAAGTCACATTGTTGTGGAAATGTAAGAGTAGGTAGCTTTAGTCCTCATGTCTAATATAGGAGTAGATGGCTTTTTTGCTCAGCATGTAAAGCAGATAGAACAGTGTCTGGCATCTAAGTATTTAAAGAAAAGGTAAATTTTATCATCCACTTATTATCTTCATGTAAGGCACAGGGTAGGCATTTATCTGAATTCCTAGGTCCTAGAACAGTGCCTGGCACAAAGTAGGTACTCAAGAAATCATTGTGGAATGGATGAATTTATTTACCTGTTTAATTATCTGCCTCCCTAACTATGATACAAATTCAATGAGAGCACGTCTGTCTTGTTCATCATATTATTACAAGAGCTCAGAGCTATACTGGGCATATCATAAGCGTACAACTTGTATTTGTTTACTAAGTTAATAAAATTTTGAGTATCACAATACTACCTTGATCATACAGTGTGTTCCTAGTTTCTTTCATCTCCACTGAAAGGTATAGATCCAAACAAAGAACACAAAATAAAGAACACAGGAAGAATAAAATCAGTTACATTTTAATATGCATTGGGGAAATGCTGGTTAAATAAAGTTAAATAGGATTCTTTCCTATAAGACTTCTCAGATCCTTTAATCTACTAATGTGCATTGTGAATTACTAAGAGGGGAACAGAGTTTATACTTGTTTGATCAGGGAAATTTTTTCTTTCTTTGTGTTCTGGCAACACTTTTTTTGTATCTTTAGAAACATGACACTAGTGTTATTGGGATGTACTTTGGAAAATGGTATATTAAATAGTTTTATTCCCCAAGTCAGGGATGCCATCATTGAAAATACAATGAGACAACCTCTTTGTAAGCATCTTTATTTCAAAAAATGAAGAGAGGGTGGATCTAATCAAATACTTTATATTGGAAAGCAACCAACCCTCTCTGTACATGCATTTCTCCCCTATAATCGATAAGAAATTAGCATTTTATTTATACTGTATAATGCAATGCTTTTCAGAAGCCTGATCTGGAAGCCAACTAGTATTTGTATTCTCCAAAGTGGTTTTTGATGGAGTGCTAATTATGTTCTACCTCAAGCTCAATGCTGAGGGAGTACCACAATCATCTTATTGTTAAAGAAAGGTCCAGCGGATGAATCTCTGAGAATAGTGTCATCCTATATTCTGGGGGACAAGTAAATGTGAAAATAAAATACATTTTTTTTACCAAGGAAATGATACTATGTGTATATCAGTAACAAGGTTCAGCCGTTGTGAAAGATCTGCTTAACTATGACATGAGTATCCTCAGTACAGAAAAGAAAAACAGAATAAAATACATGTTGCCTCACCACACTGGTTGAATCTGTGGTTCACACTGAGAGGGGGCAGGGACTGTATTTTAAAATAAAACCATCACCTGATGAGTGGATCAAGAAGATGTGGTATATATACACAATGGAAGACTACATGGCAATGAGAAAGAATGAAATCTGGCCATTTGTAGCAAAGTGGATGGACCTCGAGGGTGTCATGCTAAGACAGGCAGAGAAGGCCAGGTACCATATGTTTGCACTCATAGGTCTAACAGGAGAACAGGAGAAACCTAATGGAAGACCATGGGGAGTGGAAGGGGGAAGGAGAGTTGGGGAGAGAGAGGGACGCAAAACCTGGGAGACTACTGAATACTGAAAATGAACTGAGGGTTGAAGGAGGAGGGGGGAAAAGAGGTGGTGGTGATAGAGGAGAGCACTTGTGGGGAAGAGCACTGGGTGTTGTATGGAAACCAATTTGACAATAAAATATTATGGAAAAAAATAAAATAAAATGACCTAAACAAACAAACAAACAAAAAAGTAAAGCCAGCCTGGATGGAAATTTGTTCCAGATAGAAGGCCAACTTAATAACTTAGTCCTGAGGAAGAAGTGTATCACACTTAGGAAGTAAAAGAGGACAATAAAAACAAGGAGAGCTGATCTTTTCACTTCCGCCAACCTAATTGTGTCACAGGAGTTTCTGCACTTGTATTTTATCTCAGCTCAAGGAAGTTTGATCCAGAAACCCTTTTCAATATAGCATAAGATATTTGTCCAGGATAGCACAATAAAGATTGGAACATACTTTAAGTGCACTTTCCTTTCTATAAAGCCTTCTATGGGTCAGGCTGCACTTTGTAACTCCATTTTTACCACCAAAGTCTTTGTATCTTAGATAGCAGGCTTTAAGGTACGTATCTGTATATAAATGGCTGTGCTCTGGCAGTGCTGGATGAGCATGTGGTTCTCTGCATGACCTGGGATTTATTATGTATATAAAAGTGAAGGAAACTGATAATAGCAAGCCATCAATTATCCTCCATCCACCCAAGCACACTTCCATGCCTAGTCCTGTGCTAGGCACTGAGTGAAGACCTGTGTTTTAGTGTCATGAGGCTTTACAAGAATGGCATCTTGATAGTCAGAGCCTTAAATCCAAAATATTTTGTCAGGCAGCTGAAGTGTTAGCCCATTTTGTAACCAGTTACCAGAACACAGGGAGCTGCATTTGTTTGGATGGTGTCTTATAATGTACAGATCACTTTTCCATCTGCCATCATAGCAAAGTTCATTGTGTCTGACTTGTGGTCTGTGTTCAGTAAACGTTTGTTGAATGCTGAAATGAATCATCCTCGGTGTTAAGGGGAAGAACTGAGGCTCAGAGGTTGACTTGAGCAAGGTCATACAACTAGTAAGGGGAAAAAGTAGGCGTGAACACTTCCTGTTCCAGATTGATAAAATAGGAACTTTCTTCTCTCTCACTCTCCATTTCCCTCTGGCTGACTCACTTCTCTGCTTGTGATCTCTCTCTCTCTCTCTCTCTCTCTAACTGTTCCACCACTGTATAATTTGGTGTATTTCCTAAATAAATAAACTAAAAGGCCCTTTAAAAAGGAATAAGAATCATTACCTGTTATTGAGGACTTAATTTTTTGTACTACACTGTACTGAATGCTTTACATTTATAACCTATATATTTTTAGCAATAAATCTACAAGGTAGCTGTTATTATCCTCATTTATAAAATGCTCAAGAAACCCTCCAGGGTCTTTTATTATAGTCATGCGAAGCTTATAGGGCAGATTAAATGTTTGGCTTTAAATACCCATAAATCATTTCAAATACATATATATTTTTAAACATTTTGACTCATAGGTAATAATATACTTGGGATACAAAAGCTATTTGGGAAATATGGGGGAGTAGGACAATTCTGAATGGAATTTGATTGATTCTTGCAAAGATTATGCCAGCAGTATATGATTTACCAATCTATCTGTTTCATAGATGAAAAAATAAATCAAGCACAAGGAAGGAAAGAGTTAATATTTATCTAGCAATTACTCAGTGTCAGACACTGCACTTGGTGCTTGACACACTTACTAGTCACAAGTATCCTGTGAGAAGTTTTTAAAATAAATCTTTAAAGAATGAGCAACTGAGGCTCATAAAAATTAAGAAATCTGCCTGAATACCTTAACTTGACCTAGAATGAAGTCCAAGTAAACTAATAATACTGTCTAAATCTTAGTTTTCAGAGGTTTATACAGAGAACTGTGTTTTGGAGTAAAGCTAACTTGGCTGAGTCTTGGGTCCAGACAGAATAGGGCACTCTTTCTCCTGTGACCCGGGAAAGGGGTGGTGTAGGTTAAAGATGGGGGTGGATGGTTTGTGATGGAAAATCAGGTCTGTTTTGGACCAAATTTAGTTCCCTTTTAAAACACTGAGCTGCCTCTGAAGAAATTAAACTCATGACCTTGGTCTACATGAAATGAAGCCAGATAAATTAACCTGACATACACTCTTATATAAGAAATCCTTGAAAAGGAATAGCAGATGAAACTAGGGAATCATATTTCCTGTAAGAAAAGTTCAGGTGGTAAAAATACTTAACAGCAAGAAACTTTGGTGTACCATAGTATAATGGTATCAACATCATAAAGGAAAAGAACAAAAATGGCCAAAAATTGATCTTAGAATAATTCCATTGACAAAGCATGCTAGCTAACATGCTATGACATCTATTCCAAGCTCTGAAAAAAGAAAGCTTTTTGAAGCTCCCACCAGCAAAAAGAACAGCAAACAAATAAATCCTTCCTGATCATATGTGATGGTAGTATATCATTAAAAATATTTTTTCTCTTAATTACAGCATATATTATAAGCATAGGTTTGAAGACAATAGTTCTAATGGAAACTGACAAATTAACCAAAGGCTAACAATGTATATGTTTCATTTGTAACATGATGAATTGAGGGATGCAGATACTCAATTAGCCTCCACGTGAAGAAGTTAACTGAAGCAGAGACCTTAATTATTCTTCCTGAGCAGCAAAGTCATATGCATATTTTACATATGAAAGGAAATGAAAGAAAAAGCAGAATTTTAAAATTCAGTGAATTTTATTGGGATGAATGCGTCCGGAGGCTCAGTGACTGCTGAACACTTCTGGAGAAAAAGAAAAATAACTAAAAAGCAAATTGAAAACAAAGACAGAACGTTTGAAGATGAAGGCCAGATATAAGCCTAGCATAGATTAATAATGAATGATGTAAAAACATCAGTATTTCTTTGAAACACATGGGCGCCATGTGTTATTAGGGTTTTGTTAAAAAGAGGGGGGGGGATTAAGAATTTAAAAAAGCAACTTGCAGGATAAGATGTCAAGCTAGTTAGTAATCTAGTTGCTTCTGATGTCAAACATTTTCTGCCTCCAGCTCAGACTCTTGCTGTTGCTTTCTCTTCCTCTCTTATGGTTCTAACCCTCCAGTGTCCAAGTCAGACACTGTCCCCGCAGGGTGGATACGCAGGGTCTTCTTTGCTGATCTTCTGACTGTGCTGAACCATTTTGCTGCCACCAGTCGTGCCAAGTTACCAATGAATTTTATTTCTGATGGAGGATGGATCTCTCCTTTTTGGTTCTAGAGGGCAGAAACCACACACATGGTTCACCTTTTCACTTACATTCTCAGTGCCTCTCCCAGTGGTTCAGCCCTCATCCATTCTCCAGATTCAACTTGCATGGCTCACCCCTCTCTGAATTTCAGACTCATCAGTGTTTTTTTTTCTTTCTCTATCCTTGTCACACCCAGCCCCATCATAGGGCCTTTGGCTTCTGCCTGGACTGTTCTTATTTCTCCTCTTTGCCCAATTATTTCTTATTTGTGTTTCATATTCCATCTCAGAGGCTTTCCATGACCTCTCCAAACAGGTCAAACAAATCTCCCTACATTTACAGTGTTGTGTACCTAGTGTTTGGCGCAATTGCAATTTTAAATTTGTTTATTAAAGTCTTCCATCCTTTCCAAACTATAAATTCCATAAGGACAGATACTATATCCTTATTGCATAGGGCTTTGCATGTAGTAGATGTTCAATAATTATTTGTTAAATACATGGATGTATAGTATTTGTACATTTGAATCTATGTAACTTCTAATGATAGAAATTAATGATTAGTGGTTCATACTTCAGGATGTTTTCACTTAATTATTCTTCACTGTAACAAAGATAGATTTTGAAATTTCACTTTTGTCATTCCCTTCCTCCCACTTTTTTTTGTTTTTAATTTCTTTATGTGTTTTATTTATTTTTGAGAGACAGAGAGAGACAGTGCGAGCAGGGAAGGGTCAGAGAGAGGGAGATACAGAATCCAAAGAAAGGCTCCAGGCTCTGAGCTAGCTGTAAGCACAGAGCCTGACGCAGGGCTCGAACCCACGAACCCACGAACCGTGAGATCATGAGCTGACCGAAGTCGGATGCTTAACCAACTGAGCCACCCGGGTGCTCCATCCTCCTCCCACATTTTGTCTGACTCCAATGAGATTCTGATTTGTGACCTTGTTCTACATTATTTCTTCCTCAAATTATTCTAGGAACATTTATACAGGTAGGCTGAGAACAGAAGAAAGTAAACTGAGGGGGAAGAAAAGAGATTCCTAGTGTAAAGGACTTAACTATCCTTCCAAAATGAGGTTCTAAGGGAACCTGATTAAAGAAGTATTAAATACATGTACATTTTTTCTGTCACATGCAAATTTCAAGGACTTTTGTCTTTAATAAAGTAGTCACATGTTTTTATAAATATCGGCTCCCTGACCCTTGTAGAGGCATGAACATGGCTGAAAATTCTAGCTTGATGGATTAGGGCATTTGGAAATTTGAAAGCTACAAGTTTGATGGGTTTCTAAATACCACTCCTCTAATCATGTCCTTGCTTGTGCTAGAACTTTGTACACACAAGTAAGAGTAGAATAAATCTATCTAAGAGAACTAAGAAATTGGAGTTCAGGGTCATGAGTCATTTTGAACTAGAAGATGAAGGTTAGTGTTCACAAATGTTTTCATGTGGGTGAGAGGCTGACTGGAGATTTTATAATTTCTGGCACTATGGGGAAAAGAATCCCATAGGAATATAGTTTGGGGAAGTAAAATTTATACATCTCTCACATACTAGGCCAAAAGATACTTGTCTAAATTTTTGTTATAGTCAAATATTATGTTTGAATTTATCCATTTCAAGTCTGTGTTTTGCAAGACTCTGTAAGTTCCTTGGATAATGAAAGTACTGTTTTGTATTTTTTTATGTTTAGCACTGAACTAAGTAGCTGACAATAGGTGCCTCAGAAACATTTGTTGAATGCACACATTTCTATGCCTCCCAAATTTATTTCACTTTCCTCATTTAATTTTGGGTATATTTCCTTAAAATGTGATTACCTATTTTATGATATGGCTTTGTAATGATATTTTAAGATATTAGCAAATGATTTAACTATTTAGTAACTAGAGAAGGGAAAAAACTGTGTTAGAAAACAAATGAAGAGATTAATCATTGTACTTCAGATCATAATTATCTGGGATGCTTTGTTTAAAATGAAGATTTCAGGGCCTCCTTGATGGTGCTGAAGAATCTGCCTAGAAACAAACAAAAAAAAAAACAGGAAAAAAAAAACCATTTTATTTTGAGGACCAGTGCTCTGAGTTTCAGATGATGGAGAGATGGGGAGGAGGGGAACCATTCCTACCTGCATTATTTTTGTTTGGCTTTTTCATAGCTGTAGAAGGGGAAACGACTCTGTAAGTCCTCATCTGTGAGACCTCTCCTATTGCAAAGCAGAGTAAAAATGGTTATTTGTTTACGTGCATATGTGTGGAAATGTGTGGTGGGGATTATGAGGTTGCAGCTAAGTTAGGTTGATGTAGTTTTTCTGTTTTCTAATGTCATGCCCTGGCTAAATAATGAACTCTAGTGCATTTAGATATTTATGGTTTCTTTAAAAAATCTATTAGTCTTATGGTTTTATAAAGGAGTTAACGGCTATTTTCTATGCATTTTCTTCCCTTTATCTTCTAAAAAAATTGTCATTAAATAATAAGTACTTTAGATTAGATTATGGTTTTAATCCCAAAGACCTTGTGAATTTTCCCTGAAATAGAAAAGCCAAGTTTACGTTAGATGAAAGAGATAAAGGGTGAAGTAAGATATAAAATATTCAGTGTGGAATACTCAAATACAAATTATTTTGTTATAAATTTGTTATTAAAAGAATGACAGGCCATGAAGTAACTAGAAGTGTGTATATTCAAGAGCATTGTTATACAGAAGAAAAAGGGAATTTCTAAACTATGTGCTTTGAGAATGAAGAGATTAAGAAGGGATTATATCATATCAACATGGTTCTTAGGGAATAGATATGACGGGTGATCCTAACTTTTTGAGCAAATGTCAACTGCCAGCAGACACTACCAGCTTATATCAAAGAAAAGTCACAAATAAATATAAAGAAACTCATCACACTGGCCATCGATAACATAGAATAAGTCAGCAAGGCCAGCAAAAGAAGAAAGTATTACAAGTCTAATGTAAAAATAGTTTTGGCAAGTAAAGGTTGGGTAGAAAGCAGAGTAGGCTATAATAATATTTATAACTCAAAGATGGGCCAGACCTAAATGTACACCTTGGCCTCTTTCCATTCTAAAATGTTCTATATTACCAAAAAAGATGCTATGATTTATACTCAGTTCCAAGTCTAGTCTGGTTTAGGTTTCCTGCATTTAAGTCTGCTTCTTTCTTATAGGAAAACCAGCCATCTAGATTTCAAGTCAAATATGGAATTGATGTATAAAAATAAAATTCAATTGAGGATGGCAAGTTTGTCCTTAACAAATACTAGCATTTCTTTAACAAAGTCTGTCTAATTCCATAGCGTGCCATACATATGTTCAAGATTAAGAAGCAATTGATGCGTGAAAATAAAATTTAGTTCAGGGTAAGTACTGTGTTATTTAAAAGAAAATAGAAAATTAGCATTTCTGTAACAACATCTAGTAATAAAAGTTCATATACACGCACATTAACAACTAAATGCTGAAAAATTTATTAATTGATTGATGTCAGGTTTGATTCCAAATATTTTTGCTTGGTGGGGATTTTTTATACTAAGTAATCTTAAAATTAAATGGATCACTGAGAAGTCTTGGTAATATATATTACACTAAATTAATCACAGTGAAAAATCTTTTAAATGGGCTAAGTTTTTATAATTATAGTATTCTGTGTTTACATGTAAAACCTCTAGCTTCTGGAGATGGAAAACAAAATGAATGCTTATTTCTGCCGTGGAGCTATAATTAATAAAAATGTTAATATGCAAAATAGAACATGAGTTGATAATAAGAAAAACCAATTTACATGTGATACCTGTTGGATATATCAGAATAGCCTTTCTGATGATCAAAGAACATTCTATATTCCATCATGTTGTTATCTTTTATACCTGTGCCCTTTCTGAGTTTGGTAAATGACAAGCCTGACCTTATCTTCAAATGTCTGTTTCATGTTAGAGTCAAATTGTGCTGCATGCTTGTCCCCGCCTTAGTGCAGCATGTGTCCAAAAAACACGAAAGGGACCATATGTACACTACTTTTTCTGCTTGGAAAAGGAAAAGTAGTCCAGGACTTGATAGTAAAGGACTTGTAAGCAGGGGAGCTATTCAAAATATTTTCCATCTGCTAAGGCTGGGATACCACCTTTCAGGATAGCTCTATTGGAGAGTGGGAGGTCCTTTCCTTTAGCACAAATTTATTGTTTAGATGCTAGATGATGGCAGGGTCACAGGTGCTTTGGAATTGAGTCTAGGGGAGCTGTTATTTACCAACTAATCTTTAAAGAGTTTAACTACGTAAGAACTGTGACAACTTCTAAACTTGCAAGGCTTCTGAACTTTTCTCCATAGGTCACAGTGAAAGAGCCTCTGTGGAAGATTTCAAGCAGGAGATTGACGTAAAGAGTATTTTATTTGATTTTATTACTTTATTTTATTTATTTTTGAGGAAGATTTTATTTTAGAAAGAACTTTGTGATAGCAGTGTTGAAGATGACTGACTACACGAGTTTGAGAAAAGATATAGGAGTATCTATTTCAGAACCTCGGAAAAGAACTGAAGGCGGGTAAAACTATAGAAACGGATGGGGAAATCATTTGGGGGGAATAATTTATGAGGCTGGTGACATTTGGAATTGGAATTGGTGTGAGTCTGACTTCCAGGATTTTGACGTGGGCCACTGTGGAGAGAGGACTGTTAGCTGCGAAGGGAAAAAAGACTAAGTAATGTCTGTTGTTTGTTGATCTGATTTGTTGGTTGATTGACTGGCTTTATTTAATTAATTTTCTGAGAAGAGTCTTATTTATAAGGTGCAAGTATAACTGCTAATACATTACCTTGGACATATAGCAATATAGCTTTTTCTCTTAGACATCCCCCCCCACCAGAATAAAAAATAAAGAGCAAAAAGAAACAAATGGGGAAAAAAGGTATTGAAGAAGTAAGCAGCATTTGATGATTACATATTATTACCTTTTGTGTAATTTTATATTAATATATTAGATATTAGATATATTTATACTCTGTGAAGGATAATATTGTTCAGTCTCTAGAATGCCTTCTCAAACTCAGACTGTAGCAGTGTCATAGTTCAAACCCAGTTCTGCCCATCTCCAAGGTCAAGGTTTTTGAACTGCATGGAAATGCTTCTAAAATGGAAAGAAGATAAAAGAATGGAAGAAAAGGAAGGGGAACAAAGGAGGAGAAATGTATTCAGAGTTACTAAGGAAGAAAGAAGCAAATTCTTGTGAAAGGAACCAGAGACACTTAACCAGGAGTGCTGTTCTTACCTTTACCTAGAAAAATTCATAGACCTTGGCAAAGGCAGCAGGAGGCTAGCATGGGGTATTAGCTCCTCACAGCATCCCGGGCCTGTAGACGACCTGAGCATGCAGCCTTTATGTGAACTGGTGTTGGTGTAAAACCAGACCACTGTCCCCCAGTCTTCTGCTTTTAGAGTAGTTCATCTCAGTGTGGGCTGCTGTGACTGCTTGTACTATTTCTGGTCTGCAGGGTAGTTGAGGTTAGACATTTTTATAGAAGCGTGACTGATTACGGTTATGTCCATTGAATCCAGTAATTTAAAAAACAGGCTAGTATTTTGTATGCCATTTTGTTTCATTTTTCAAGTAATTGGTATTGTATTTTACAAAAGAATTTGTCTGTGATGAGTTGGGAACAAAGGAACAAAAACTGGCCCTTCACCACAGATAATGTGAAAAATACTGCTCTAGAGCATCAAAAGGGAAAAAGGGGAGAGCCTGATAGGTGTTTTTGTGTTCTTGGTAACACAGACCTTCTCTTATAAACCTGATGTTTTAGTGAACTGCCTTGCCTTTATATAGCCATCTATTGACCTCATATATAAATATAATCAAATGATTTGTGCCATTTAAAGCTGCACAATAGATGAATCTGGTTTTTGTAATTTAACAAAAAATCCAATTTATGTAACATATTAAAAGAAGCATTATCAACTTGTTTTCTCCTCAAAAGACTGTAGCTATTAAACTCCTTAATTACTTCATTTTCACTCTCAGTGTAACATTAGCAGTTTAGCACTTCAAGTATAAAAATGATTAATGAGCCTGAGAATTCATTCGCATACATATCACTTTGCAGCTTGACATAACCCTGGAGCCTGTTTTCTGTTCTAACCATAGACATATTTCTCTAGCAAGTATCTTACTGCATATTAAATGCCTAGTCATTGCAAAGTATGCATAATTATAGTTGTCTTTCCTGTTTCTTCTATACCAATAGAAGACAACAAATCAAATTCCTTGAAATGTAACTAACTTTTTAAACAAAACTATAAATCCACAGGGAACACCTTGATTTTTACGTCTTAACCATCCCCCGCCCTCAAATTCACTTGTGCTTTGAGCTGAACTGTCATGGATCTAAAAATGTATCTTTTCAAAATTTTTGAATATGAAGGAACACACTTTAAGTTTCTATATTTATATTTATGTGAATACTGTAATTTCAGAAAAATATGATGAGCATAAAGACTGCATTGTTGATTCAAGAAATAAGATTTTATTTGGAGTGGCTTTTAAAAAAATATCTTCAGGGGCTATTTCTATCTAACCATCCTTGGATTGCATTGGTGACATGTGGTTGTATGTATATTTTAGCTTTACGGGATTTCCTTCTTGATCTCCCCCAAGGTGATTCTATATTGCTAGCTTTGTCCAGTCTTTCCAGAGGCTTAACCTTCTAAGTGTCACCAGCGGAACTGTTGGTCTTCCCTTGGTTTTTCTACCCTTCTCTGTGGAGTTTATCCAAGACCATGTATTGTCCCCACCTCATAACCCTCTTCTCCCCATATGCTCATCATCTGTAAACTGTGCTCTGCCCTGATTCAGTAGTGAATCAAGATTAACTTTTGCTCAGAACTCAGCCATGACACAGAAGTGTAGCTACTGGAAGGTGAACTAGGCAACTCCCAGGGGCCTCCCAGGTCGAAGGGAAGAGCTCCGATACAGGCCAGTTGCTAAACTCTAAATCTGGTCTTCAGAGTAGGTAAAGTCATATGGCATAAATACGTCCACACCTATTTCCTTTTGCTTTAAAATTTTTTTTAGTGTTTTTTATTTATTTTTGAGAGACAAAGAGAGACAGCTGGAGCAGGGGAGGGTCAGAGAGAGAGGGAGACACAAAATCTGAAGCAGGCTCCAGGCTCTGAGCTAGCTGTCAGCAAAGAGCCTGATGTGGGGCTCGAACCCACGAATCATGAGATCATGACCTGAGTCGAAGCTGGATGCTCAACCTACTGAGCCACCCAGGCACCTCTCCTTTTGCTTTTTAGAGAGAGACATTTAGTTTGGGGACAAAGTGTGTTGGATTCATTAAACAAGACATTGTTAAACATTTATTAGAATACATTTTTAAGAATGCATGTACTCTGGTAAAGCACACATATTATTTCACTGCACAAGTCTGTACTACAAATTCAGTCTTGTGGCTAGGCATCACTAACTTACAATCGGACCATTGAGACTTCAAGGCGATGCAGTCAGCCAAGACCCAGAGTAACTGTTTCCAAGCCAAATTTTTGGGGTGTGATAGTTATACTTTTTAACAAAACCTTTAACTTGATAAGTGGCCTTGCCAGATAAAATACAGGATGCCCATATGGAAAATAAGGAAAAGATTTTCGTCTAAGTATGCCTCAAATATTTCATAGAGTACGTTTATAATAAACAAATTATTATTTGATTGCCTGAAATACTAACGATACTGGCATTCCCGTATTATTTACTAAACCTGGCAACCCAAATTACAAGTGATATTTTATAAGCAACCAAGAGCATGTGAACATGTACCTTTCTTGAGGTTAGTGACTAATAAGATTACTTTCACGCTCCCAAATATCATGGAATTGGGAGGGAATATGAAAAATAAGAGCCCTGCCTCCCGCTGTCAGCTGGGAAGAACGGCACTTGCTCTTTGGTGCCTGTGCACGTTTGCCCACGCTCGGCGCTACAGCCCACGCTCACTGCGCAGGCTCACACTTGCCCGCGCAGACTTAAACTCGCCTGGGCGGGACCAGGCGCCCGGGGTTTGCAGCGCTCGTCCCGCAGCTCGTGGGGCTTCGTGCCCGGGGGCGTCTTGGTGTGCGCCCGGGTTCCTGCCCGGAGGGTGGCTTCACATTAAGAAATGCTCTGTCTCTGGCGCACCAGGATACCCCGTGAGAAGGTCTGAAAAATTGCCTTCAAATTGCCCAGTCATTTCCGGTGAAGATTTTGAACTTGCTAAAAAGAAAACCAGGGGCCTCACACATTTGCGAATTCGGATAATGGAAAGACTTTCACAAGCATTCTGCTTAATAGAATGGATATGGGGAAGCTGGTGGTCAAGAGCTTCTCTTGGACCTTAGGAGCGTGTCGAAGAGGAGACCTAAGAAGAAAACACCGCAAAGAAGAGAGATGAAATGGATTTGTAAGAAGGTAATCCATTCCTTCCAGAATACAAAAGAAAGTTTATTAGTGGGTGGTTTTAAAATGAAATCTATTGTTTTACAAACAAAATCTATTATTCTGTAGTTAGGACCATATAAGGTCAACCACACCTGTAAAAGCTTTCTAATTAGAATCTTCAGTTATTTCTTTTGGTCCTTTTGCTTTAGGTTGGTTTTTAAAAGGTAGCCAGTTGAAAAGTCAGCTGTTCTGAATGAGAACTTTCAATCAAGCAGGTGATTCTGATTTATTTTTGCTGTCACCTGGCTTTCTTTGCTACATAATTATAATGAATTGTTAATGATTTGGTAGATAAGTTTGTGACTTCTGCAGTCAAGACATCCTGAAAAAAAAAGTATGTATTGGGGGCTGAACTTTATCACTGCTACTTATTATCTAGCAGTGGTTTTCTAAAAAAATTTTTTTAATTTTTTTATGGTTTTTTTTTTTTAATTTTTGAGAGACAGAGAGACACAGCATGAGCAGGGGAGGGTCAGAGAGAGAAGGAGACACAGAATCTGAAGCAGGCCCCAAGCTCTGAGCTAGCTGTCAGCACAGAGCCCGACACAGGGCTCGAACCCACAAATGTGAGATCATGACCTGAGCTGAAGTTGGACACTTAACCGCCTGAGCCACCCAGGCGCCCCAAGCAGTGGTTTTTCTAGGTGTGCTGTATGTAACAATTTGCATCTTGAGTTAGACAGTTTTATTATAGTGTAAAGATATTTATTACTTTTAAGGACATGTTGATTCTACTTTTCTTTTAGGCTTAGTTTTAAATTCACTGAAGAAAATGATTTCTGTTGAAGAAATGTGTACCTTTTATCAAGATGGTCATGATTTATTTTAATTCCAAGCAAGTGAATGGAATCATTCTTGAACTATGATGTCTACTGAATTAACTTTTAGAAATATACATTTGGGAAATATACAGTGCCTACTACCCGAGATAGTTACGGTGACTAATTAGCTTCTTACCTAGATTTACAATACTGTTACCCTGTAAAAGAATCTTTGTAAAATAGGTCACAAACTGGGTCTGCCTGAATTTTAAGTATAGGTTTCATGTATCATGTGTTTGTTTTGGAACTCTAAACTAAAAAATCTTACTGTGAAAGAAAACTAATAGAGCCCAGACAACTTTGGAGGGTTACATTGCTTAGGTCCGCCCACATCCAGAGCTGCTTGCTTGACTTGGATCTTGTGCCCTAATCCTGGTAAGTGTACTTCTGTCTTTTTACTGGGAACAAGTCTTTGTTTTCCTCATGCTAGTGACTCCATCCCATATGTCCGAATCTGAACATCTTTTTGGTGACTGCATAATTTGACCCTTTCTGTCCTGGTGATTGATATTCTGACCTCAACCTTAACCACTGACAGTCTTAGAATTTCTTTGGATTTAGGTGCTGCTTGAGGAGCTGTTTGGATCTGGGAGAAAAGCAATTTGCCTTGACGTCTTGCTTGCTTTGCAGTCCTTCTTTTACCTAAATTGGGTATTTATTTGGGATGACTGGATTCCAGGCTGTGTCTCCAAAATAACTGCTTTCTTACTCAATTTTGTGCCCCCAGGTTTGTATATGAGTTGTAGCCAATTAATGTGTCCTGGATGACTGACTTAATGTCATAAATTCCTAGTCCTTGATTCCAAATAGCCATGTCCGTCCAGCTCTTGGGGCACCCTATTTCTCATAGTCAAAGATCTCTGTGGGCAAATGCTTGCTTTGGAAACTGCTTATTGCCTATTATGATATCTTCTAGCTACTAAGGTTTTCAATACACTGAGGCCTAGGGAGGACTTGGTACAGTCAAGATGTTTGTCATAAAACAGACCTGGAGCTGAATTGCTTTGTGTTATACCAGTGATCTGGTTACTTAACTTCTCTGTGCCTGCTTTGCATTCTAATAAAATGAAGATAATCATAACACTCATTCTCTCTCACAGTGGTTAAGAAGATTAAGTGAAGAAACTTAAGTACTTGACACATACTTCACAATCAGGAAACACTCATAAATACTGTCCTTCTATATTATGTTGAACAAAGATGGACTTTGTCCAACATACTTTATGTTGTGGATAAATATAGATATTCGAAATGCTGAGTCATCCGTTCAACAAATTCTCTCTTAGTGCTACTTTGTTCCAGATCTCTGCCAAATTGGGCCCAGAAATGTATTAGAAACAATAGTAGTGAATATGACCTGTTAGAGTTCAGGAAATGTAGCCCAAAATGACTTTGGTTCCTTAAGGTTAAAAAATTAGGGGAAACAGCTTTTTAGCAAAGAGTAAAGCTAAGAAGAAAAAACGCCAGCCTCACTTGTTATATTGGGGGGAAAACCAAATTCTGTGATTAATCAGCCTCTGTAATTTTAGGTTCTGGGTTTATTTGGAGCCTGAAACTTTTCACAGTATAGCAACATTGCCCCTGGCACTCGATAAGTATCCCAGTGTAAATAAAACAGAACAGGGATTGTAATCAGAATGACTGCATCCTAGTCACAGTTCTGTCACCCTCTGCACTTGAGTAAACACTCAAACTCGCAAACTTCATTGCCCTCAACCCAAACCTTTGTATACTAACAATGATTTTCTTATAATAGTAAACAGCACCATATGATAACTTATAAAAGAGATTACAACCCACTGAAGGATGAGTTTAAATTCTGATCTGATGACCAGTCATGCAATTATAATAGTGATACGCTGATTGAGTGGATTCATATCATTAGACCAAGGTGTGATGCTGAGAAGAACTAAACTATAAATTGGCTTTTTCCATGCGTACACTTAAAGGCTCCTATGTATAGACAGCACACCTGTGGTCAAATTTCCTAATGAATACATTGAGTAAGTAATAATTTAATTCTCCTGCAGTTTAAAAATCAGGCCTCTTGTGGGGCGCCTGTGTGGCTCAGTCGGTTGAGCATCCTGGCTTCGGCTCAGGTCATGATCTCCCGGTTCGTGGGTTCGAGCCCTGCATCGGGCTCTGTGCTGACAGCTAGCTCAGAGCCTGGAGCCTGCTTTGGATTCTGTATCTCCCTCTCTCTCTGACCCTCCCCTGCTTGCACTGTCTCTGTCTCTCAAAAATAAATAAAAACAACAACAAAAAAATCAGGCCTCTTGAAGTGCTCACAATGGTTTGGTTGCTCATGAATTACAGTTACTTTGTTCCTCAAGTCCTTCAGAAGGGTTCTTTTGAAAACCAGAGAAGGTATTCACAGGTCAGTCAAAGGGACAAAGGCACATGGTTATTTCAAGTTATGTCTTTAAATTTTAATGGTATTTTAATATCAGGGACCCCACGTATTTGCTAGCTGCTAAATGGAGTACCCTAGTTATACTTGGGTATCTCAGTTGAACAAAAATTGTAAAATTTGCTCCAACACACTTGCTAGCCTAAAGGACATAAGCATATTTAATAGGAAAAAAATACTGGTTGTAATCAGTAATACATTTTGTACTTTGCAGTCTTTTTCTGTTGTGAACAGAGACTGAATTGGTAGCCTGATGCTCATGTGTTACTTAAGAGCGATATTAAAATTATTAGAGTTTCCCTTAAGTGTCTGTGATGTCTACCAAAAAACTATGATGACAAAGGAGTCTGGATTTCCAGTCCAGCAGAGCGGCAGGGTAATAATCATTCAAAACACTGGGCTATGTTTACTGAACAAGAGGGGATTCTGCAAGAACCACCAAGAAGCTTAATGCATGGGGTCAGCAAAGAAATTTGTTTTAGCCAGAGAAATTAAAAACTTCTCTTTCCAGTAACTTACTCTGCCAGACTACTAGACCAGAATCTGGGGCCATACTACAGATCCTGAACATGTGGGCCTTTTTCAGTAGAAGGAGCATTGGAGTTACCGAACTGTTTGCTCTGCCTGGCCAATTTAATATGAACTATGATTGAACCAGTAGGTCTGTATTTATTTATTTTCCAATGCTTTCCTAAACGAGTTTTATAGTATTCAGAGCAAAGTGTTAAATTGATTCACCTTTCTCAGGATGAGAATTGTAAGCAATTTGATTAGCTTTTCTCTGTTTTCGTTTTCTGACATGTTCTCTTATAACTAAGAAAAATTATAGCCCTTTTTTCTTACTGAAAATAATTTATATTCAGTAGTGGTTTTGTGCCTGCACAGAACATAATCTCCACAGGCTTAAATATCAACATTTGTAGCTGTATGGGTATGATGGTATTAAGAAGAGTTCTAAAGACAAATTACACTTTTAAATGTTCATGATACTGAATTTATCCCTCAGACCTTGTAATTGAACTTTGGAAACCAGAGACATTCTTATGTGTTTTATCTAGTGAAGCAAGGAAGGAATGTTAAAAAAAATTATAATGTTTTTAATATGAATACTAACGTGATAAATGAAAGGAATGTTGTCACCATGATAGAGATTATTGATCACTCAGTTAAAAGCCGCTAGATGAGTGAACGAAAAGATAAAAGCTGAAGGAGCTGATGTCTTTTCTCTTGAGAAAATGTTTGGCTCTGACAAAAAATAATGACCACCTACTAGGCGCGGTGATGCGTGGGCTACCCCATTTCCCCTTTCTCCCTGAGCCTTTCATAGCTGAGTCTACCACTAATGCTCAGCCCTACCTTCGCCTAGCTTCATCCAGTTTTCATCCTGGAACTGGGCTTTGGTGTGTTGTCTAACTTTTATTTTCTGACTCTGGGTTATGTTTTTACTCTTTACTACCTACTTGCTAGTGGTTGTATAGCAGTCTTGCCACCCCCCCTAGAATAGGAATCCCTTAATGCCAGTGTCCTCCTTGGACAACTTCATTTCAATCCTCTGAAAGATTATTCATGCTTGTGTGCCTTCTACTTCCTCATTTCCAGGGTCTTCTCTTGAAAGGCGAATACTCTTTGTGTGGATAGCACGTTCTGTGGCTATATCTTAGTATAAGAGTTTTTCTCTTTGGAGCTAGAGAGAGCAGAATACCATGTGAGCACTGGGCCCATGCTAGGGGAAGAGGTGAGATAGGACATGACAAACTGAGATTGTAGGGTATTTGAGAGCATGATCCGTGACTCTTGTTGATCATTATCTTCCCTGCACTTGCAAGTATCTTTGGCATTGTAGATCTGCAGTGTAGAATACATGAATGAGTAAATGAATGTACCTATTTCATAAATTGTCTAGGACTGACATTGGCTGAAGGATGGATGTTATTTATTTCAGTTGCCTTCTAACTTCAGTTTTAAACTATGAAAACCCAGGGTATTGTCACAGTTTTTGAAATTGTGACAAATCTTCATCTCTACCTGGGCCTATATAATCAAATAAGAATTTTTTAAGTTTTTTAATGTTTTATTTATTTTTGAGAGAGAGACAGACAGCATTAATCAGGGGAGGGTCAGAGAGAGGGAGATTCAGAATCCAAAGCAAGCTCCAGGTTTGAGCTAGCTGTCGGCAACAGAGCCTGATGCGGGGTTCATACCCATTAACTGTGAGATCATGACCTGAGCCGAAGTTGGACGCTTAACCAACTGAGCCACCCAAGGCACCCCTTGAATAAGAATTTTGAATTTTCTGGGAGATGTAATAGAGAAGCCCTGGGTTTCTTCCAGTATATCGAAGGTACGTTGTATTAGATTAATACTGTACCAAACCATTGCCCTTTGAATTTCATTTTGAAATGACATAATGTAGTTGTTTTTCTTCAATTAAATAATTACTTAAAATTATATTTTACTCCCCAAACTAAATAGAAGCATGTTTAGCTTATAATAGTTGACTAATGTCCTATTGTTCTAGTCACATTTATTCTTCTTTTCTAATGACAGTATTTGCTTTATTTGTATGGAGCTCAGTAAGAAAAACATTTTTTTTTAAAACAAAAACACTTGTGATCATTTTATTTTATTTCTTCTTTAGAAGTTTCTATATACATTTTCTTTTTTTTTAAATAGTTTATTGTCAAATTGGTTTCCATACAACACCCACAAAAGACCCGAATAGCCAAAGTAATATTGAAGAAGAAAACCAAAATGGGAGGCATCACAATCCCAGACTTTAGCCCCTTCTACAAAGCTGTCATCATCAAGAAAAACATTTAAGTGCCTCCTGTTGACCAGGATATTTCTTTGGTATTGTGGCAAAAATCTCAATCTGTGTCTTTCTGTCTCACTCGCCTGCATGTGCATGTCCTCTCCCTCTCCCTCTCCCTCCCTCCCGCTCTCGCTCTCGCTCTCGCTCGCTCTCTTTCGCAGGAGCACACAGACACACAGACACACAATTGCCCTCCCCCCCCCCAACTTCATCTCAAAGAAACAATAGAAATTAAATGTTTATTGTCTGTCAGGTATGGAGATAGACTTTGTGGTGATGAAAACAACTATCATGGTTCCTATTTTATTGACTTTGTGCCAACAAAATATTTTGAGGGAGGAAAATTTTACATGTAAATTGTTTTTGTTGTCGGAGTTAAAATAGGTGCAATGGCCGTTTATCCTAGATTTGTTTTAACTGTCCTGATTTTCAGATAGTCTGAGTTACCTACCTACATTTCAAGAGATGTGTCCTAATTTTGGCTTGGGAAAATATGGTTCTATTGGAGATACATTTATTTTGGAAAATATAACCACCTTAGAATTTTACATTTTTTTTTTTTTGGATCAAAATAAATTTATGTTTTAGTAGTCTAAAAAAAGAAAAATTTAAAACTCAATCTTTTTAAAGTTGGAGAATACATAACTTTATGGGGGTATGCATGAGTTATTAAAATTTGATTTTTTAGACCACAATTAATGAACTTGAAAAATATACTGGTCTGTTTTTACATCATATATACAGATTTTATACACTTAAATCTCCAGGTTAGTGTGTCTGGAAGTAGGGGTTTAAAACAAGGTATAAATAGTATTCTCATTTTAATTTTAATGCACAGTACATATATTTTAAAAATAGCCTAGATGGTATACGTAGGAAAATTGACAACTAATGATTGAAAATGTTGGGGAGATGGACATAATTTTGCATGTGTGTGGTGGATATGCATGGGATGTGACTGAAATAACTAGATACCTGACCATAATGTATGCCACCATTTGGTAAAGATAATTCTTGACATACATACAGTAGCAGCAGTGAGCGGTTGTTTTACTTGGTGTTTCTTCCTTTTTTACAATTTGGGGCTTCAAAGAGTGAAAATGCATCCCTCCATTTCTTCTTTCTATAGCCTACACTATTTGTTGCAACTGATCTTTCCAAGTTCTAAAGTACCGTTCAAAGATAAATTTGAGGGTATCCTCAAAGCGTCTTTTGTAACCCTCACTGCTTCTCTAACATGGTATGTAATGGTTGTTTGAGCACATCAGCTGTTCTAAGTGTGTTTGCCAAGCCCCAGTGGGTTGGTGTAAGTAGGCATTGCCGTTGGTCTGAGAGACAAGCTGTGTTACAAGACCTATTTGCTGCTGCTTATAGTGTGTCATTCTTGTGACTGAGGCAGTACATCCATATTAGAGCATCTACCAAATGTCCAGCATTTTGCAAAGTACAGTAGAGACTTAGGGGTGCGAAATGGGGCAAACAGTATCAGATAGGAGGGTAGTAAGGAGAAATCTAAAGAAGCGGACCTGATGTTAAGGGTAACAGCCATATAAACAAAACTAGAAATCATACAAGAGCAAATAGACAATGGTATTTAGATTGTGCTGATTAAACTCTTCATGATGCAGGCTATGTATATGGGCAACTCCAAGTCCCAAAGCCTTGTAGAAGTTTAATTGTTGGGAGTACATTCTGGTAACTACATTCCATTCATCAATTAAGTGATTGTAGCTGACTTTGTGTAACTTCCTACTACTTAGTGAATTATTAATTTATCAATGTTAAGCATAGTACTTTGGTAGAAGGGATCAGTTACAACTTACTTCCGTGATTGTTACTGCAAATTATTGACTGCTGAAATAACTTCAATAGTAATGGCCACACCACATTTCATTTTTAATTTGCCACATTTTAATTTCATTGCTCCATTCTCTAAATTTAGCTGCTAAAATGACTGTAAAGCATCCTTAAGTTCTTTCAAAAAATCTAAAACTCAGGATTTGACATTAGGAGGAATGCACATTTGCATTTTTCTCTATACATTTCCCTAGTCTTTTAGGGGATGTCAGCTTCATCACAAATTAAATACTCCGGGAAGGAGAGGTTTTAAAAGTTCACATGGACATGCTGCAGTATGCAGGATCTTTTTATCTTCTCTGTGCATATCAAGAAAACTTAACATTTTGACTTTTCTTGAGGACTGGTATTATTTTTACAGGCTTTTACTAGCATTCTCTAGGTCTAAGGACTCGGATTCTGACCCTGGTTCTTTTTTCTCTCACATAGTGACAAGACTGATAGTCCTGTACCAACTATATAATTCAACTTTTCAACATTTTGATGTCCAGAGGTTAAATGATTTCTTTCAGAAGCCACAACATAGCTAATAAATCGTATATTTCTTACAAGGAAAAATTCTGCTGTAAAAAAGTTATAAAATCATATATGTCACAGAGGGGAACACGTTTATAAGTCAACTATTATACTACAGTAATGAGAAAGGTATGTTAATAAACTGTCTTCATTACAAATTTTTTTTCAAAATAGATGTTTTTATTGACTTTGTTATTATGAAACTGTTACACATGCCATCCTTAACACCAGCACTTAAAGATGTTTACATTTTATGTGTATATTCTTAAAATCTTTTCTGTTTCTTTATATGTGGTAGAAAAGGGATCATGTAAACAATTTTGAACCTTTCTTCTACCCCCCTTCATGCCCCTTTATGGCATAGAAAGCTTTCACTGTCATTAAATAGAAATCTACATTGTGATTAGCATGGCAGTGTTGTACTCTCTTGAATTGACGTGTCTTAATTTACTTAACCAATCTCTTAGTGATGAAGGCTTGATTTTTACTCTGTAGTACCAACAACCTATGAGCATGTGTGATAGCTATTTAGAAAGATTCAAAGGTCATCCTTTTATCTTTTCAATTCCTCAGGATAAATGTGTGGAAGTTGCATAGCAATGTCACTTTCCTTTTTTCCTTCCTCTTCCTTTTTTGTTTACTGCTTATGTTTACAAATTGGTATTCTAAAGTCTTCAGACTATAGAGGAAAACAATAGGTATAGGGAAATTTCAATCTTCTGATAATGTGCTATGCATCAGCTATTGTAAATACAGTATTTCATTTAATCTTTGTGTGGACTCTGAAAGTTGAGTGGAGAGTTGAAGTAACTTGCCAAAGGTTGCATTTTAAATGGCAAGGTCAAAAGTCGATTCAGTTCTGTCTAACCAAAGAACTTTGTTTTAAAATTGAAGTGAAATTCTGAATGCTGAAAATGAACTGAGAGTTGAAGGGGAAGGGGGAGGGGGGAAAAGAGGTGGTGGTGATGGTGGAGGGCACTTAAGGGGAAGAGCACTGGGTGTTGTATGGAAAACAATTTGACAATAAAATATTATGGAAAAAAAATAAAAAAATAATAAATAAAAACATTAAAAAATAAATAAAATTGAAGTGAAATTCACAGAACTGAAAATTAGTCATTTAAAAAACATACAGTTTAGTGTAATTTAGAACATGTACAGTGTTCTGCAGCCATCCATGTTACTTCTAAAACATTTTCATCAGCCCAAAAGGAAAATCTGCATGTGTTAATCTGCATTCCCCATTTCCTAACCATCAGCCGCTGGCAACCACTAATCTGCTGTCTCTATGGATTTACCTACTCTGTATTTTGTATAAATTGAACCTTTTGTGTCTGGATTCTTTCATTTAGTGGGGTTTTGAGGTGTTGTAGCGTGGATCAATACCTCATAATTTTTTGGGCTGAATATTTTATTTATCCATTCATCTGTTGATGGATATTTAAGTTTCTCCTTTTTGGCAATTGTGAATAGTGATGCTGTAGACATTTATGTACAAATATTTGCATATTTGTTTTCAGTTCTTTTGAGTAAATACCTAGGAGTAGAAGATGTATCTTAACCTTAGAACTTTTGCAGCCTTCTTTTCACAAGGGTATGAGTACTTGTAATATAATGTTTCCTTACTATTTAAAAACACAAACTTCAAGCTCTTTAAATATTGAATTATCACCCAGTTTAATATTGTGACAAAATTTGATGTTTCAAGAATTAAAGTCTAAAAACACTCCAGTCAATTTCATCCTGGAATTTAAGACTTCCATTAAAACTGATAAAATTTAGGGATGAAGAAAGCACAAATATATTTTTTTAGGTACTGGCTATTGTTACATGTGGTTTAGTGGACCCTTTTGGTTCAGGATTGGCTGTGTTGTTCCTGGCCTTATCCAGAGAAACCACAGATTGTTTTTCCCCCACAGATTTTTATAAATTCCCTGCATATAATTGGGGATGACAAATCATGAATTTTTAAAATCTTAGAGCTGAAGACAGTCTTTAAAGGGAATCATCTTGATGAGAACATTTTTACATATAATTGCCCAGGAAACTAACTACTCTCTAGAGACCTCGAGTTCATATTGGATTCCTATGTAACTTCTGCCTGTGTATTTTGAGACCAGGAAAATAGACTCAGGGAAAATTGGAGTGGGCAAGACAACTTTCCGTACTTATTGTCAGCGAAGGAAAGCAGCTGACATGGCTCATCAGGGTAAGCCATGTCATTACCCCTCAGCAGATTTTACCAGACCAGCTAGCACCAGGAATTACCTTCTTCATGAAGCATAAAATATAACAGAAAGGAAATAGTTCTTTTAATTCCAGGAGCGGAGGAAACACAGTAGATGAGAAAAGAGAAAGATGTTAATGTGTTTAATTATTCTTTTTTTGAGATGGAGGAGACCTGAGAGATCACTTTCATTCAACTACCCTGCTTAATACAGGGAGGGATGGGCTTAAAATCACATAGTCCAGTGCTTGTACTTATAGCCCAGTGGACTAGAACCTGACTGTGCACTCTCATATGGCATTTATATTAGTTTCCTAGGGCTGTTAATACAAATGATCACATAGTGGGTTAAAACAGCACAATTTTATTATTTTACTATGCTGGAGGCCAGTAGTGTGACAGTGGTCTCACTGGGCTGAAATGAAGGTATTGATGGAGCTGCATTCTTTTCTAAAGATGTTAAAGAAGAATCTGTTTACTTTTCCAGCTGCTTAGAGATGCTTCCCATATTCCTTGGATTGTGGCCTGCCTTTGCTCTTCAGAGCCAGCAATCATATCCTCTTGACCTCTGCTTCTGGCTTCATATCTACTTCTCTGTCTTACTTTCCTCTTTTACTTGGAAGGATCTTTACGGGCTCACATACATAATCAGTGATAATCTTAAGATCCTTAATCACATCTGCAAAGTCCTTTTTGCCATGTAAAGAGTAACACGTTCCTAGGGTCTGGGGATTTGAACATGGGCATCGTTTGAGGCCATTGCTCTGTCTCCCACAGCATGACAATTTTTCTATGTTGGGGGAAAAAAAGCAGAATATGTTCTTCTTGTGAGCACTTTGTAGATTTCTTTACTGACAAGTATGTTTACTCATGGAAAACTAGGACTTCAAATTTGTTATATTTACAAACTAATTTTGTATTACTATTTCATTGTCACCTTTTTTCATAAGGACAACTATGACTCAAAAAAATAAAGTGAAATTTCAGAGTACATGGTAGTTCTGCAATATGAATTCCACATATTTTTTTTACAATTATTTATTTATTTTGGAAGCAAGAGAAAGCATGCGTGGAGAGGGGCAGAGAGAGCGGGGGAGAGGAAGAGTCACAAGCCGGCTCCATGCTGTCAGCACACACTCTGATGCAGGGCTTGATCTCATGGAACAGTGAAATAATAACCTGAGCCAAAGTCAAGTCTCAGATGCCCAAGTGACTGAGCCTGCCAGGGACCCCCGAACCCCACATATTTAAGTCTATATTTGCTATTGGCAAAATTCTACCCATGATTGGATGAAAATACTTTTCAGTATTTTATTAATTCCTTCAGGCTTTGAAGAAATGGAAGGATAAGGTGTGATATACAGGTTGATTTGTGGACATTTTTATCATGTTAAACATACTCAGTGACTTTCAGAAGGCATGAAAATAGCACTGCTTTGGGTTTTATGTTATGAGATTATAAAACTCTTGGTGTCTTTTACTGTGTAACAACTGTACCTTTACTATTATGATATAAACTAAATAGAACTCTGAACACTTTGTCCATCCAGAAGACAGTAGGGAATCTGCCTTTTCTGCATATTGCGAGTTGTTAGAAGCCAAATTATTGGTATATAAATGGTATGTAATGTCATGTGATTGTTGAATAGCCCATAAGTTTGGGATTATTTTTGATGGTAGAGATTATGTTTTCCTTACTTTGTGGTCCTTAGCTATGAGCTAAGTACGTAACACCCCATAGGGTTTTAGTAGGGTTTTGATAAATTTGTGATTTTAATTATTGAATATTGACTAGATATTAAGTTTTGAAAGGAACTGAAAGTTTTAAATTTGTGGTTTTAATTTCTAAATTAATCTCACATTGATGAGCATAATTGTTAGTAACTGTTTAAAATGAGACATTTCATGGATTTCCAGAGGCTCTTCTGTTATCTCCAAAATAGGGAACAAAATAAACTAAATACAATTATATATAATGGCACAGCTTTTTACTATGGGAGACTTGGCGAATTGGTTAGAATAAAGAAAGCCATCATTTTAAATATCAAACTAGTTAACTTTCTACCAGCTGAATAATGTACTTAACAACATATTTGGTTTCTATGATACTGTAAGTAGTTGGCAAAAACAGCTTGTATAACTGGACCAATAATCTTCCTCCTTATAATTAAAACATCAACTGTTTTACTTGGTTGGTGAAAAACTCTTAGCCCCAGCATCTCATCTGGTGAGGCCTACCTTCCTAAGTTACCTTTATTTTTCAGTATTTCAGTCAATCCCATCAGTCCACATGTTGCATTTAGTTATTTAGGATAATAGTTACTTAGAATTTAGAAATCATAAGACAGTCATGATTATGCTTAAAAACAGTATACCAGTAGGTTATACTAACCAAATATTTCCCAATTTATGGAACTAGGCTGAGTTTAAATTATTGAATGAGCCTTCCTGTCAGCTTCTTTTGGGTCAGCTTTCACACATTCTACATGAAGAAGGTAAGCAAACAAAAAACGACCATATTTCATCAATTATCAGTGTATACTTAGAATCTCTGAAACCAGGAAAAAATCTGTGGTATGTCTTCTTTTAATTAGCAGTGTTTGAATTTTTTTTGGCTTACTAGTATAGAGGAGATGGTGATTCGTCTTATATTCATTGGCAAGTTATTTTTTGTGACATCTGGTCATTTAGGTGACTTTAAACAGGAGCATTTTCTATTGTGATATGCACAATTTTTTTAGGAACGTTTATAAAATGGGATTTAGAACTTCTTCCAACTTAAGATTTTTTCATTGATGTAATTTTATTTTTAAAGTATGACTGGCTATTTATGAATAAAACTGAGATGCAAATGAACCAGCTGATGTACCATAGTTCAAAGAATGCATTTCACAGAGTTAAATAGATGTGGTGGAATCTTGATGCTAACAGTAATGGGGATTTCTCTTGCACAGTGTGCGTTCTCCTTGGTGAACCTGACAGCCTACAGCAATTGGTTTCTCAGACTGAAATGACCAAATGAACTGACTCTGCCTGGCCTGAAAGTTCTCTGGATCAGGGGCTAGGCATGCCTTGCTCTTTCTTTTTTCTATCTATATATCAACTTTGCCTTCATCATACATTGTCAATAAGCCTATAACATACTGAAGTAAACAAAGCATAGTCTGATGAATTAAAGTTTTTATCCCAGAATAGTATTGAAGATATTTAAATCACAAATAATTGTTATTTTAATTAAGGATAAGAGAGAATGAAAATCATTAGAATGGATTTTTGTCCAGTTCTTTTCGCTTCCTTCTAGAGCCCCAAAAAGACATTAATCCTTTGTCATTTTCTCTGGAGACATTTTTAAGCAATGCTAAACTGAAAATACTGGTGGTCATTCGTGATGGCCACACTCAGAGTACAATGTGAACACTTGGAAAAGAAAATGCATTGGGACGCTTGGTTAGCTGCACACCCTTTCCTCTTGTGCCAGACAACACACACACTCTTCACCTTTCCAGACAACGTCAAAATAAATGCTGTTTGCTACAGTAGTAAATTATCAGAATTATTTTCAGCTTTTAATAAACACCTCAGTAGTCTTCGGCAAATTAGATGTACTACTACTTCGTCATTTAAAAAATATAATTGTATGCCTTAATGACCTAATGAAATTGCATTTACTCATTTTAAATGTTAAAGAAGTCTTTTGACTCTGAGGAATCTCTCTGCATGTTTATCCCCGTCCATTTTGCATCTGTTTTATCCAAGGGACCCTAAGAGCCTTCGAAGGGACAGTAAAAGATATTATGGACAAAGCTAGAGTAATTCCCAAATAATGCTTATGTTTTATTTGCATCATGCATTTACATTTGTAGGATTTAGGAGAAATATAAAACAGCTGTTTACAGGCTGGAATCCTGCATTCTCAATTAATAAAATGATTCTCTTTGAAAAATTTTTTTAGAGTTTATAAGAAAACAGTTTTGCCTGTGGGCCTTTCAGTTAATTACTAATACTCCTTTTTATGTTTAATTGTCATGCATCTCAAGCATTTAAAGTCACATGTGCCCTTGAATGAAATCAACCCTTAATGCCTCCACATTCCATTAGGAATGTACTCCCTCTAGTACCTACAAATACCATACAGCTTTTTGGTTTATTTCCCAGGATCATTCCCCAAATCCTCCAACACCACCCTCATTCAGTGATTTTTTTATTTTATTTACAGAAACAGTAACAGTGATAGTATTAAAAGTTTCATTAGGTAAGCACATCTGCTGAATTACAAATTTAGGGTATGTCAAAAGTAAATTTAAACTCTGGATTTGTGTTTTGAGTTCCCTTTGTTTGAAGAGTGGAGATTTTATTATACTTCTTATTTTGTAGAATGACATCAGCTTTAACATAGACAAAACATTAATTTCTCTTTGGCTAGCAAACAACAACAACTTCCACAAAATATAGTAATGACTATCTTTTGGAGTATCTACTGTTCTTTTGCATGGTATCCATCGTGTTTTGAAGTATCACATTTTTATTGAAGTTGACATTATAGCTTGCAAGGTGCTTTTTCATTTTATTCTCATCATGACTCTTTGAATTAGGTATTCTGTTTAATTTGTGAAAGTAGGAAAATAGGGCTTAGCGGGGCTCCATGGCTTATCAGAAGCAATCATATTTGTATATTATTGGTTACTTTAGCCTACATTCTCTGATTTTTAAAAGTGCTTCCATTTACCTCATATTAAGCTGATTGGTGCTTGGAATTGTAACTTTTAACTAAACATAATCTGTGCAAAATGAATGATAATTAATGTTATCCATGTAACAGGAGCCTTAAACAGCCAGTCTGAGGGCATGCCAAATTTTGGAATTTCAGAGGAAGCTAGCCAGCTTTAGGGAAATAACACCTGTAATTTTTTATTGTCCTCCCCATGGTGTGAAAGTGACAAAGCTAGGATGTGAACCAAATTCTAGGTGTGATGTACTTTTTTTTAAAAGACTGTTTGTTGTGAGAGAGAACATGCACACATGCATGGGAGAGGGGGAGAGAGGGAGAGTGAGAGCAAGAGAGAGAATCAGAGCCTGATATGGGGTTTGAACTCATGAACCGTGCACTCATGACCTGAGCTGCAATCAAGAGTCGGACGATTAATGTTAGGCTGAGTCACCCAGGCGCCCCATGGGTGATCTACTTTTAAATTGTCATTTTCTATTAGTTGGGATGGAGTAGAAATAGCCTTTAATTATGAATATGTCCTATATACAAACATAAGACCCCTTGTCTCACATTTACATTGACTCTGCAATTGAGAAATTTGTATTTAATAGAGAAGAATAAATATTAATAGGAGAATGAGTAAGGATTTTTCACCCCCATTAATTAATCTCACTGAAAATTGAAATAATTTTTACTGCTGTTACGCTACTCACTGTGTGAGAACTCAAAAGTTCCTCTGAAATAAATAGGTAAAATATTTCAGAAAATAAGACTTGTACGATTTCTTTTGCCAATGCTGCACAATGAAACTCTACTTAAGGGCCCTAATAACCGTCTTCATTAGAGTCTCTAAGGAATTTCTACCTTCTAGCTCTAGGTAGACTATGCACTTCTAAAGTATACCACAAAGCTGAGTGAAGCTATCTGCCTATTCCCTTGACAATCTGGAGATTGAATATTTTGGTTTGTAATGAAAAATATCCACAATTTTATGTGCAGCAATGTAGTGACATTGGGGGCTTGGTTAGCCTCCTGGTTCTGTTACCTGCTACCTATATAGACTTAAACTGCCATGATCTATTTGTGTGTAAACAGGAATTAGAATACCTTCCACTTAAATTTATTGGAAGGATTTGAGCTAAGCCAGATAACCCACTCAACACTGATTTGGCACATTCGAGGCATTTGATGAAAAATGGCTATTATTATTGTCATCTTCAAAGTATTTCCCTTGCTGCCTTTAAATGCACATGTGTGCATACAAAGAGGCATATTAGAAATTAAAAGTTATACAGGAGGTCTAAATCTTTCATTTGGATAGTGTTTTCTATTTTTAAAGGGTTGCAGAAAATTATTTGAATAAGAAATTACCTAAAATTTTAAGGATTAACCATGTCAACAGCAGCTAACAAGTTGCTTATTGGTAACTATACCTTTTGATTGAAAGGGTGTCACCGGAAAATAGTGACAAGGGTGCACAGTAGATGTTCTAGGCATTGCAAATATAAAAATGAAAGGACTAAAAAATGCTTTTATGCAGTAATTTTTTTTGCAACATGGGATCAGCACAGTCTTTTCCATATATAAACTGTGTGTTCTTTCAGGACCACACGTTTCTGCTTGGTAGAATCCAATTTGATCATTATACAAGCATATGGAAGTCTAAATAATAATGTTAAAATCTGCAATTATCCCTTAACAGTTGGGTTTAGCTATAAACGTGCAGGTGCATATATTTCTCTTTATAAAAAATAAGTAAAGAACAGGTTTTATAGGGGATCACAAATATTGAGTGCTTTATATTTCACATTAAAGGTGACTGTTACCCCATCTCACTAGCTAGAAATCCAAATAAGTGTACTTTAGGTGATAATTTATAAAATTAGAAGGAGGTGTGTTGGACAGGGGTCTGGAAAGACCTGGTGTTAAGATGCTTGTTTCAGTGCTGTCTCTTGTTGAACTTAATCTCCTCCTCCATTCACACTTTCCCAAGGAGTTGTTTATATTCTCTTGGTTTCTTCAAATTCCCACTTAATCTTCAAGCCATATTATTTTGGTCTTTGTCTCCCATATTGTATGCAAAATTTCTTGCTGAACTCATCATGTCCATGTTATTGCTAAATTCAGTGGAAGTTTTCTTTTTCTTATTTTATTTTAAATTCTAGTTAACCAACAGTGTTACATTCGTTTGAGGTGTACAATTTAGAGATTCAACGCCTCCATACATCATGTGGTGCTCATCACAAGTGCACTTTTATCCTCACCTATTTCACCCATCCTACCACCCCCCTTCCGTCTGGTTCTCTATAATTAAGAGTCTGTTTCTTATTTTTTCTTTTTTCCCTTTGTTCATTTGTTTTGTTTCTTAAATTCTACATATTAGAGAAGTCATATGATATTTGTCTTGGAATGACTTATTTTTCTTAGCATTATGCTCTATAGCTCCGTCCATGTTGTGGCAAATGGCAAGACTTCATTATTTTTATGGCTGAATAATACTCCATTGTGTATATATACCACATGTTCTTTGTTTTTATCAATTGATGGACACTTGGGCTTCTTCCACATCTTGACTACTGTAAATAATGCTGCTATAAACATAGGGGTGCATGTATCCCTTTGAATTAGTGCTCTTGTATTCTTTGGGTAAATGCCCCGTAGTGCAGTTGCTGGATTGTAATGTAATTCTATTTTTATCTTTTTTGGGGATCTCCATACTGTTTCACACAGTGGTTGCACCAGTTTGCATTCCCACCAGTGGGGCATGAGTATTAATTTTCTCCACGTCCTTGCCAACACTTGTTCTTTCCTCTTTGAAATTTGATCTCTTAGTTGTAACGAACACCTAACCATTCTTTGTTTCTTGAGGTACGGTCTTCACATTGCTTCTGAGGCAAAAGGTTTTCTCCTCTCTCAATATTTTCTGCTTCTTTTGAAGGAGTATTCTCTTACAGCCCAATCTTAATCTCTTTCTAGGCAAAACCATTCACTTTACATACCTGGTTTTAATTACATTTGTATAAATCAGAGTGGAATAGATGACAGTCCTAACAAACAACCCCAAGTCTTGGTGGATTAAAACAATACAAGTTATTTCTTACTCCTGCTACATGTCCTAGTGTATCAACTGAGAGCTCTGCCTCATGTTGTTAAAAATCCCTAAATATACGGTAGTTACTATCTGAATATCAGACATGCATCTTTATAACTGAGAGGTCTAAAATACATACACCAAATGCAGAGAAAGAAAAATATGAAATGGGGAAGAAAGGACCTAGTGCAAATCTAAGAATTCTATCAAGAAAAGATAGGATTCTAAGGCATATTTTCTGCATTTTAAACTGTTGTTGACAACTGATTAACCTGATATGTCATGATTAGTGCATGATTTAGATTATAATCCTAGCTTTCAGTATCAATTTGATCAGGCATCAATGGTAAACCCTTTAAGGTTGAAGGAAACATTGCCTTACTTATCACTTGTAATTTTTGTATCACTTAGTATAGGCTAGTTTATACTGTCAGTGGTAATTTTCAAATCCCAAAACTTCATTGGCTTAAAAAACTATTTCTCACACAGGTTATATGTTACACTTGTTTTGTGGGTCACCTGAGACCTCTACTCCATATTGTTCTCACTCTTAGACCCTCGTTGATTTGAAAATCAGACCTAGGCTGAATGATCAGCTTGTATTTGAAATATTGCTTGTCTCTTTGTCACAGGGAAAGAAAGTTGGAGATTTTCAAATCAGCTATTCTGTGATCACGTGTGAAGTTAGAACTCTTTGGCAAAACTAGTAAGACTCCACCAAAATGTAACTGTTTAGCCAGAAAATAGAGATTACCACAAGAAAAAAATATTTTTCACACAGGTTATGTGTTAAACTTGTTTTGTGGGTAAACTGGGGCCTCTATCATTCTCACTCTTAGACTCTGGTTGACGGAGAAGTTGTTATCTAGAATGTTACTGGTTATGACCAAAGAAAGAACATCAGAGTCTCCCATTGGTAATTAAATGTTGTAAAACTGGCATTTTACTATTTATCTCTCATTGCATACTCCCTTCCTCTCTCCTCTGTGCTGTCAACTCATTGACTGGAACTAGCAAATGAACATCTCTGTTTGCACTGAGCCCATTCTTCACCCTTCTCAACCTTATTTTGGTTTGCAAGGGACTTTATTTCTCAGATTTTCTTGTTTTTTGGTTCTAGGTAGTTTGGCCATTGGGAGATAGCGATGGGAGAATGGAAGGGGGGAGGAGTGGAGAAACTAGATTATTTCATTCTGTGCTTGTTTCAGTTTTGGAGGGCATCTCCAGTAGCACCAGCTACTCTGTGATTTGAGCTTCCAGCAGACAGCCTTTACGTGGTTCCACCGTACATAAGTAGCTTCTGGGGTCTGGTAACACTTCTTCCTTTTTGACACTCTTCTTCTGAGAATGTGGCAGAGTTGTCCTCTCTTGACATCTGCCTTTACTTGGCCTCTCAGCTCTTTCAGCCCTTGACTAAAAAATTCCCTATAGTAAATTCCCTGTGTTGAAATGTTAAAGTAGTTTCTGTTTTTGATGAGCCTTGTGTGATAAATTTGGGGTTATAATGTTGAACTCTCCCATGTACCCATAGGAAAGAGAGCTGGGAAGATTTGGTAAACAGCTCTCATGATTGCCATACTACCTGTTTACATTTGACTTGGAATCTTCCACTAACTAGGCAGACCTTCCCACTCCCTGCCCCCCACCAAGCTCCAGGACCATGGAGCCAAACAGCTACCTACGTTATATCTCCTTTTGAGTGTTTCAAAGGTACAGTGAACTCTACATGTGAAGGTCATCAAGATTACATATCAACTCCCAGCAAGTCTCATCCTCTTTGATTCTTTCCTTGAATGGGTAAGAGCCTTGTGTTAGTCAAGCAAGAAACCTGAGTCATTATTTAAATCTTACGTTTTTCAGCCTGCATAACCATACTAGAGCCATGACTGTAACCATAACCAGAATTACCATACAGCCACAGCCAACAAGAACAAGAATAACCAGAGCTAAAACATCCTACATCTCTCTCAATTCTATTCACTTCTTTACATTTTTACTGCTGTCACCCTAATCCAAAGCTTCTGCCCTTGACTGGATGATTGCAATTGCATCCTAACCTTGCTCTCAGTGTCATATCCTCACAATTAAAGCCAGTCATTTTCTACAACCTTCACGTAGTCAATGACCTTCATTAACTTCTAGTTGGTTTTAGGAGAAATATAGTACTCCTTAACATAATCTTAGAATACCTAGCACCAACTACATCTTTTTCTCTGCCATACTCCTCTCACACCCTTGTTCCAGCTTTTCTAGCTGCTTTCCATCCTTATTACTTGTCAGTCCTTCTCAACTCCTAATACAGCCTCAGGCTTTTGAACACATAATTAGCATTGTCAGGAACACATTCCATCCCCTCCATGTTAGCATCCATTTAGTAAGGGTTTGTTTTTTTTTTTTTTTTTTGTCTGCAGTGGTACAGCCTCAGGTAAGCCTTCCTTGACCACCCTGACTAGATCACATACCTTGTGAGTAGTGCCATGTGCGTCTGCCAGACAGCCTTAACAGAGTGATGATTTTCTATTTTGTTGTGTGATATTTGATTAATGAAAATTTCCCACACTATGAGCTCTGTGAGGTGAGAGACAGTGAATGATTTTCCTACCATTGTATCTCTATCTCCTATCAGAGTCTGGGAAATCATTATCACTGAGTAAATAAATATTTGATAAATTAATGAATGAAAGCACTATATTTCTAATTGCATACTCCCTCCCTCTCTCCTTTCCTTCCAGACTTTTTCGTTGTGTGTCTAATATTGGGGAATTGCAGGTCTGATACTCATTTAAGAGTTAACTCCTAGGATATAATTACTAATGCCTCATTAGTAATTCTTTTGTTCATGTGGGAATTATTCCGATAGGATATTAGTGATAATGGGAGGCCAGTCATGGTTGAGAGAGAGTGCAGGTTTTGAAATCAGACAGAATAGGTTTTGAGTCCCAGCTTTGCTGTTGGCTTATTAAGTGGCTCTGGTTTCTTCCAGTGATCTTTCAGAACTCAGTTTCTTCCTAGGTAACCTAACAGTGTGATGAAAAGCAGCTTATCGGCATGACATTGTAGTAATTATATACATAACGAAAACCTGGCAGATAGAACCTACTTAAAAAGTTACAGGCATATAGCCTTTCTTAAAAAATAATTTAAGTAATTGTAGATTTTATTAATGACTATTATACAGCACAGAGGATAGGAAAACCTTTACTGAGTATCCATTATTTGTATGTAACATTTAAATCAGAGAGTGAAACATAAAAAGTGGAGAATGAATGCACTGTTCAGTTTGAGAGGATTACAATGCAGTTCATTTAGTAAATATTTTGTGAGAACGTGTTTATACACCCGTATGTGCCTACATGTATTTCTATTTATGCCTCTATTCTTATGTGAAAATTTTGTCCTTGTGTCCATTGCTGCCATTTTTGTCCATTAACTTTTGTATTGTTTAAAACCTTTGTGGTTCCATTTCTTTTAAGTCGTTTTTATTCTCTGGAAAGATAATTCCACTAGAACGCCTTGATCTCTTACTCCATAGAGGAAAAGTGGAGGAAAGAAAAAGTGTGTGCCTCATTAACGGTACCCCTAACAATGTCTGTCTTTGTGGGGGTGAGAATTGATGTCATTTTTGGCAGCTACACAGCTGACAGTGTTCTGTGACATTGCAACATATTCAGTACATGTCTAATAGGAAACCCTTTTCCAAGCGGTAAACAACCCTTCACAAGGCAGCGCTGCCAAAACTATGTTTTGCCATCCAACAGGAAATCAACAGGACAGTCCTTTTCTCTTCATTAAAAAAAAAAAAAGGATATGCCTTTACTGATGAGCTATTCTTTAAGCCATCTGCAGATGTGCTGTCCATCCAAATTTCCAGGGTTAAATTGTTGGTTTTTAGAAATTGTTGTGATTGTCTCATTATGCTTTCATTATAAAATGTCTCTATTTCATGTAGCAATTAACTCCAGGGAATGTAGTCTCAAGGCCCAAACCGAACCTAGCATTTTGACGAAGTCCTGCTTTAGAATGGCAATAAAACACATTTTGTCCATTTGCAGGTATTTCAGGGATCAAATTGGATGAATCTTTTTAATTTTCTTTTACTGAATTGAGTTCAAGTGAATTTGATAGGATTATTAGGGTGGCTTGTGTCCAGAATAACAATGACGACTTACAGAAGGAACCAGCAGGGCCCGTGTTACTGACCCAGAGATACTTCAGATCCTTCCTTTGGCAGCGGGGAGCCTTGGTCTGTAGTTTGACTGTTGAGTCCTTTCCTGTGTATAGCACCTGTTTCTCTTTGAAGGCACTAAGTACCTCTTCTCAATCAATTTACAATTATGCAAGACAAGGGGTGGTTAAGTAACGGTGTGTACCTGCCGAGGAAATGTATTTCCAAAAATAATTCGTCAGAAAGTCTGGGTTAGTTCCTCTTTCCAACTTTGGGTTGGATGCCTGCCCAGTTACACTTGTTGAGCATGTACTAATACCTTCCTGCAGAGAGTCTTGGGTTGTGGCTTGTTTCTTGCTTTTCCTCCGGAAGCACCTTTCTCAGCTCAATTCCTTGTAGTCTTTGACTCCTGTTACCCAGGAAACCAGAGAACATTCTCCCTAGCTGCACTTTGCTTTTCTGTCTTCTTATATAGGCCACTGTGAAGCAGCTCCTTTGTTTCAGTCCTACAGTATATATTTAGGTTGGTCTTTGTCCTTTCTTGTCAGGCCTCAGGAGTTTTGATCATGTTCCTTTTCAGTGAGACTGACTAGGTATTTTAATTTCATAAATTAGCACCACTCTTGTTTGATTCCACTGAAAACTGACTTAACATATTACTCACTCTGACCCAATCTACCAGACAGGCATGGCGTTAATGCTTCCTAAGCCATCTTCTAATTTAAAAAATAGGAAGATTTCACAGGTCAACACATAGGTAGTGTGAACTGGGGACCTTTTAGCATATTAATTGGGGTGTGAAGAATTCACTTCAGTTGATGAAAATTGTGCTTATTATCTAAGATTAGTGGAGGGTGCAGGTGTATCTTCTTTGGACAATTCAAAAACAAGAAAACTCCACAGTAACGTAAAATAGTTATGCATTAATGAAATGTGTTGTTATTCATATTTTGGGACTTTTTAATACATGTTGTTTCATTCCTATACTTCTCAATTAATTTGGGGATGCCCACATCCTGGTTTAATTGGCTGATTAACACTGTCTTGCTGGCTAGAAGGTGAAAGGGAATAAACTTTTTCACTGATCGAGGATTTGTATCAAGACCCAGTTCCCTTAGGGGCACCTGGGTAGTGCAGTTAATTAAGCGTCTGACTTAATCTTGTCTTAGGTCATGATTTCACAGTTCATGGGTTCCTGAGATGGAGCCCCATGTTGGGCTCTGTGCTGACAGCACAGGGCTGCTTAGGATTTTCCTTTCTCTCTGTCTCTGTCTTCACTGTGTCTCTCAAAAATAAACATTGAAAAACAAAAAAGAGCCAGTTCCTCTAGGTGTGAGAGCTCACTGTTGTGATTTTCCTCACTTCTGAGTTCTCTGGGTATCTGCTCACTGATACTACTTTTGATCTGCCTGGTTTTAACCCACTATTTTATCCTGACCTTTAGTGTTTGCCTGTCTGTGCATTCCTGTTACAGTTTTTTAACTTGACTTCCAGTTGCGTGTCTCCTGACTTCTTGTAACTTGGTCTTATTCCTGACCCCATTCGTGAGCTCTGCCATTGGCATGTGCAGTGATTAAATGAAGTACTCCATATACCTTAGCCCCGTGTTCTTGCCCGTAACATAAAAGCCATTGTCATTGGCGAATGGATGACAAGGACTCTATTGTTACTATATTGACTTTTCACTTAATTATTAATAGTATTGGGCAATACTTTATTAACCTTTGGCCACATGCTAGACTCTGTGCTGGGAGTTCTGTTTATCTGTAATGCCTCATATGAGTCTTGGAATATTTTATAGAGGAGAAACAGAGCACTTCCCCAGGGTCATAGTTATTAAATGGAGGGGCAAGAATTAGAATCCTCACAGTTGCACTGTGAAACCCATGTTTTTAACCTTGACAGTGGACCAACCTAAATTATACCACATGGCTCTGTTTTTAAATATATAAAACTTTTGGGGTGCCTAGGTGGCTCAGTTGGTTAAGTTTCCAACTTTGGCTCTGTTCATAATCTGATGGTTCATGAGTTGGACCCCTGCAGTGGGCTCTGTGCTAACAGCCTGGAGCCTAGAGCCTGACTCAGATTCTGTGTCTCCCTCTCTCTGCATCTCTTCCAGTCTCTCTCTCTCTCTCTCTGAAAAGTAAACATTAAAAAAATTAAAAATAAATTCAACTCTTAAATTGTCAGACTTACACAGTGTTATCTTTGTCCTATAGGTTAGCACCTTGAAATTTTTAGAACATTTTAGGTTTTTGTTTGCTTTCTATTTTTATTAGTCATTTTTGGTTTAGGAGTATAAACAAAGAGGAGAAGGAAAGTTTGAACTAAGCCACATGTAACTTAATTCTCTTTAAAAGTCTGATTTCTAATGATACATAAAAGTAATCACATATAGTCATTTATTTCACAAATTCAGCAACTATTGGCTATTAATTCTGTGGCAGCAGTGATGGAGGGCTCTGAGGGTTCCATATAGAATAAAAAGGACCCTTCTTTCATAGCATTTACAGAGAAGTTGGACACTGGCCCCACCATGAAGTAAGATATAACTTAGGGGAATTTATTGATCTTCAAATTAAACTCTGTTAAACTAGCAGTGTATATGTAGAGTGTTTAATGTATTCTGTGGCCCCCAATAAATGCTGGTCTTACAAATAAAGTGTAATTGGATTTTTCTAAAGAGCTTAATGATAAAATACTTTCAATCAGAATCTAACTAAAAGGATAGTATGATTTTCACTGAAAGATGTTTTAAAATTTTACATAAATATTTTGTTTCATTTCTTGGAGATAGATAATTTTACATAAATGTATGACTTTCTAACATTCTTTTCCTTGTTTCCTGCTGGGCTGTTCGCTCTCCGCTCCGCTCCTTTCCCTTTCTTGCAACTTAGCCACCCCTTGCAGCTTCACTCCCCCAGCAAAATCAGAACAAATTCATAATCAAATGTGTATCCCTCCATTTCTCCCCCTCGGTGCTCTTATATTTTTTTTGGAGTTACATAGACAGTTTTACTACTTTTTAGAAAAATTGGATTTTACAGTATTGGCTTTTCTGTATCTTGTTTTTCTCAGGAATAACTCTTGGGAATTTAAGTCAACAGACTTAGCCCTAATGGTTTTATTTTGTTGATGGGTGCATAATATTCCATGGTGAAGCAGTACAGTTCATTTTGTCTATGTCCTATTGTAGGCACATTACTTCTAGGCTTTGGCAATATAAATTTTGCTGCAATAAACATCCTTCAATATATGTCCTTAAATAATTCATACAGCATTGGAATAGGTTCCAAAATGTGAGAGTGATTGGTTAAATGATATGAGTCTTTTAAAATTTTAAATAGGTGTTGACAGGTTGCTTTCCTTTTTTACTTTTAAGTGTTTATTTAAATTCCAGCATACTTAACATGCCATGGAATATTAGTTTCAGGTGTACAATTTAGTGATTCAATACTTAGATGCAACACCCGGTGCTCGTCACAAATGCACTGCTTAATTCTCATCTATTTAACCAGATTGCTTTTAAAGGAAAATGTGTAATATTTTCAGTTACTACCAGTATGCATGTGTGAGTATTTGCTTGTGTTTCCACAAGCAAGAGGTGTGGGAGACTTGTTCATATTTATGCTAGTGAGGTAGTTGTAGAATGATGAGTCATTGTTACTTTGTTTTGTTTTTAAAATAATTTTTTAATGTTTGTTTATTTTTGAGAGAAAGAGAGAGAGAGAGAGAGAGAGAGAGAGAGAGAGAGAGAGAGAGAGAGAGACAGAGATCAATCATGAGTGGAGGAGGAGCAGAGAGCGGAAAACACAGAATCCAAAGCAGGCTCCAGGCTCTGAGTTGTCAGCACAGAGCCCAGTGTTGGCCTTCAACTCACAAACCACAGGATCATAACCTGAACTGAAGTCACATGCTTAACTGACTGACCCACCCAGGCACCTTGAGTCATTGTTACTTTGAATTGGCCTGATGACTTGTGCATTTGAACTTTTTTATAGGTTTGTTGGTTCTTTGTAAATTATCCAACTGAAATCACTTGTCCATTTTGTTCCTGTTGGATTGTTAATTTGTCAGTGCACTTTACATATTGTAGATTTAACCTTATTTGTATCTTCTGCATTTGAAATTATTTTTCAATTCTGTCAGTTGCTTTGAATTTGGTAGATCTTTTCTCATTAAATAACAGTAACAGTTTTTGTATAGTAAACACATCTATTTTCTAGATATACAATCTCCTTTAAGAAGGTTTTATCTCTTAGATTTTGTATCTTCTGGACTTTTTATAAGATAGGCAATCTTTTGGGATGCCTGGGTTGCTCAGTTAGTTAAGCATCCAATTTTGGCTCAGGTCATGATCTCACAGTTTGTGGGTCCATGTCCCGTGTTGGGCTCTCTACTAACAGCTTGGAGCCTGGAGCCTGCTGTGGATTCTGTGCCTCCCTCTCTCTCTACCCCTCCCCTGCTCATACTCTGCCTCTCTGTCACTCTCAAAAATAAACATTAAAAACTTTTTTAAAAAGATAGGTAGTCTTTCAATATTTGATTTTATTTTTAAAAAAACATTTAGAGAGCAGGGGACTGGGGCAAAGAGAGAGAGAGAATCCCAAGTAGGCTCCATGCTCAGGGGAGAGCCTAACTTGGGGCTTGATCCCACAACCCTGGCTGGGATCATGACCTGAGCTTGAATTAAGGGTTGGATGCTTAAATGACTGAACTACTCTGGTGCCCATTAAAAAGTTTTTAAGTATTTGATAGGATTTTAAATTAATTTATTAAAAATTTTTATAATATTTATTTTTGAGAGAGAGAGAGAGAGAGAGAGAGTATGAGTGGGAGAGGGATAGAGAGGGAGACACAGTATTCAAAGCAGGCTCCTGGCTCTGAGCTGTCAGCACAGAATCTGACGCGGGGCTTGAACTCACGAACCGTGAGATCATGCTGTGAGCCAAAGTTGGACGTCCAACCAACTGAGCCACACAGGTGTCCCTAGGTTTTTTTTTTTTTTAATACAATTAAAAATGGAAGTACCTTTTGAGTTTCCTCTAGATGGAGGGACAGTTGAGGTAGGGCAATGTAAAACATCATTCATCATTTTTACCCAGAATAACTAAGGGTGTTGATTAAAAGTGACCGCTCTCCTGCTCCTGCTCCCACCATATATATATATATACATATATATATATAGTGGCAGCGGTGGCAGCAGCACAATTTTTACATGATCACTGCTTTTTAGGGATGAAGAATTGATTTGTGATGATGGCAACAGGACCAGAAATCCCAAAAGCCTGCTAATGGCTCTGTCACTGATAGTATGATGGGATTCTGGCACTCAGTAACTGAAAAGTGCTGGGGCTAAGTTTCCTCTGCTGGAAAATAAGGAAGTTGAACCCATTGATTGCCAAAGCCTTTTCTAGTTCTTAAACATGACAGCAGGTTGTCCAGTCTGTTGCTCAACCCAGCTATTTCACGTTACCTTCTGCCAGAACAAAAGCTCATAGCTTGGGGAGAGAGAAAGAAGAAGGGGGTGGAGAGAGAAAGTGAAAGAATATGAGTAGAAACAATTGCATCGATTGAATTTAGCCAATCTTGAATAAAAGCGAAAGAGAGTTGGCACTAAACCTCAATGTGGTCATCATATCCTCATCTCTGTCTCACGAATTGAAGCCTCTGAGTTGTGTTTTACTTGCTGTGCTCTGAGTTTCTCGCCAACATCTTTGTTTTCTGAATTATGGGAATGGGACAGGGTTTTGAAAACTCCTGTTAGTGGAAAAGGTGAATTGCTTCATAGATGAAAACATACCAAATAACAAAGTGGACAACATGATCTTTTGCAGGTAAATAAACATCTCCCTTCAGGTTGCACCTTGACCTCAGAAGAGATACTCAGGATTTAATCAACACAAATGTAACACATGCAGGTGAAGTGTTACAACCACCATTCATGATTTAGTAGTAATTTGCTAGATTGTCAGTGATGAAACCACCTTAATAAACATAATCAGCATGGTCAGAGGATTCATTTTAGTGGTTCTTTTTTGCATTATGCAAAAACTATGAAAAATTATTTACCATTGAAAAACATTTTAAAAGATAGTATTCTTTTAATGTCATAAATTATCTGTATAATACTTTATAGGCATATATGTCTGGCATAGATATACATTTAAAACAGATTTTGTCCTTGAGATAATGACAAAATGTCATGCAAAATTATTAAAACACCATACAGAAATAATTTTAAGTTTGTGTAAATGACAGTTTGTGGGAATCTCATATATTTGAATTAGAAAAACAGAAACAGAAGTAGCCATGTAGATAAAGGAAAGCCTTTCCTGTAATGGAAAACCATAGAATAAGTTCAAGCACATACATTAGAGTTCTTTGGCA
This sequence comes from Suricata suricatta, assembly GCF_006229205.1. NCBI lineage: Eukaryota > Metazoa > Chordata > Mammalia > Carnivora > Herpestidae > Suricata > Suricata suricatta. The sequence goes on from NC_043717.1 coordinate 22,687,014, forward strand.
ATCTCAGAATGCAAATTCTATCCTTAACCTCTTTTATTCAGTGAATTTACCACCTTTAAAGTATTGACCAGATACTTTGTTCCACTCCCATTTTTATGGTCTGATGTCTCTTGAGTGTGATCTACTGAGTCATTTTCCCATCTTAAGTTTTATTCATAAACACACGGTCAACAGATAGTCCAAGTTAGATCATGTAATAACTCGAGCCAGAGAATGGGTTCCTGCGTGGGTTTCATTGGATATTACCTATCTCGTAGCTAACCGAAAACGAACTTGGTATAGTATACTTTGTACTCCATAATCTCTCAAAAAGTATGCCTTTTGTTTCTCTGGTTGTATAAAATAAACCTTAAACACACTCTGCAGAGTGTTACATACAAAGTAGGTGTTCAGTAGGTATGTGTGCCGCCATTTTAAATTTGGGCATTAGGTTTTCTCACCTTCACCAAAATGAGGGTGGTTTCTCAGTTGTTACCCCCAATAAGAGCATATCTACAGAGTGGTGAAAACATATTTTGAAATGAATGAGCTGATACATATGGATGTGGGTGATATTTCTTAAAAGCATAACTAGATTTACTCTGACAGACATTTCATCCAAACATTTCCTTTCAACTGTATCCTCTCTTGTAGCAGAGAAGGACTCCAGCCAACGAAGTTAATTAGTGCAAGATTAAGATGGCCTCAGCAGGTGGTTGGTTCCGACTCTTGTCTCTGTTAGTCAAAGCCTCCTGGTTGGGGAAGGGCTTGAGGAGTCTTGTCTTACTGACAGCTGTCGACTGTTAATGGACCGTATGCAACGATGGGTAAAGTTGCCATCAACTGTCGATGAACCATATGTAAATGGTGAACAGAGTGACAGACAGATGCATACTTCAAAGGCAACAAAAGACTTTCATTGCTGGACTTGGAGTCAGAGCCTTAAAATTATTTTAAGAAAGGATGGTTAAAAATAGATTGTTAAACCTATGTCATAGTCATCGTACCTTTACTGCCATCACCCTTTGTCAGTCATTTGAGGAGTCTGAAACAGCTGTACCATTGGAAACTCTGCTTTCTGAGATACTAAGAAACCTGATATGGAACGCTGTATATTCCACAAGACTCGTTATTTTTTCTATTTCATGAATGAAAAGGCAATCAATAATAACAAATGAAGTGCCAAGCCCAACTATTTTGAAAAATTAAGGTTATTTTTTGAATAGTTTTCTGCCTTCAGTTGCATAGGTAGAAAAAATATATATGAAGAGTATGGTGCTCACTCAGCACATACACTCAACTTGGAATGAAATGGAGAGTATGGGACGATTTAAGAAAATAGTATTTGACTCTGTGGGATACCTTTTACTTACTACTTATAAGAGTATAACGTTCTGTAAGTTGAAATAGTGAGGAAGTAGCTACTTAATTTAAAGAGAGGTGTTTAAAGCTTCTATCTAACCTACATAATCTTAAAGTAATATAGTAATTACAAGTGCCAAGATAGTTAACAGACACTTTGCATGTTACTCATTTTATCCTCTCATTATTCTTATGAAGTGGGTACTATCATTATCCTTATTTTATAAACAAGGAAACCCAAAGAAATTGAGTAATTTGCTGAAGGTCAGAAAGCTCTGGTTTTATCTCCAGTGTGACTCATAAGCTTTGCACTAAACTGTGTATGATTAGTTTAAAAGTGAACTGATATTTCCTGATTTAGAATCTGTTTCCACTGGTTGGGCTACCTGTTCCATTGACATCCACAAAACATGGTATCTGCTTGAAAAAGTGTTATTCAATATAAGGGTGATTGAAATAGGAATGTGTGAAATCAATGTGTAAGGGAGTCATCACTTTTGCTTTGATGCATCACAGAAAGGAGTTCTTATTCTGTAAAATGGGACTGACACCTAATCCGTATTCTACCTAATTACGACTCAAAGTTAGTATCTATTTGATCTGAATTATCTTAATAATCTTCTCTGTTCGTACCATCAGAAGACTTAAATTGATCAGCCTGGATTCTCTTCTTTGTGCCCAGTTCTCTTGCCTCTGTAGCAGATAAACTGAACTTTGGGCACCTGTACACAGCTAGGTTCAGTTTAGTTGGTTAACTTTTCAAGGAATTAGGAAAGTGACTCCTTAGGAAAGCAATCTGAAGAGTCATAATTTCTACCTGTGCGTCCTTGAGCAAGTTAACACATTTTGAGACCACTTTCCTTAGGGTTAATGATAGTATTTGCCTCGTAAATTTGTTGTATATATTTCAGAAGCTAATCTATGTGAAAATGGCATATAGTAAATGTTCAGTAAATGTTAGCCATGATAATGATGGTGGTGTTAAACATAATTATAGAGAAAAATCTTAGTTTTGCAATCTTTGGTGGTATCATTGTTAAACTTCTTTTGAAAGGGTTCCACTGTATAAACACAGATCATGGGATAGGAGATTGTTAGTGGAGGCTTATATGGGGGGTATGTAGTTCTTTTTTCAATACATACACCCCCATGAATATATGACTGTTAAGCAGTCTGAGCAGCGGTCATTCCAAAATGAGTTAAAACATGGCAGATAAATTGAAATGCCTTTGTCAGTACTCTGTTTTCTGTTATTAGCAAACAACAGCTTCCCAATTAGAGCAAACATCAAAATCACCTTATCTCTCTGTTCTAAAGTCAATTTGCTACTCTTTTCATAAGAAAAGGTGGAGAACTTCTGAAGTATTGTCTGGCTTCCACTGTCAGTATGTCACTGCTACTAGCTTTCCCCCACTGTTTATTTTCCCTATAAACTCCCTCTCTACATCCCATCTCCCCTACTTAGCTTGCTTGTTTTTATGTCCATTCGAGTTTCCATATGTTTCAGGGAATATTAGCAGTGAGTAGTGGAGGTTGTGAAGCCTATCTAATAGTAGACTATCTAATAGTAGAAGTAGAAAGTAGAGTCTATAATTGGGTATACCCAAATGATTATTGTGAGTAAATCTCTTTCTATGAAATAATTGGCACTAGTCAAGTGAAAAGTATTTTAGTAACAAATACTCCATACATATAGATTCTTAAGTAGTGCTTAACCTATACTTACTATACCTTGAAATGGCTCTAAGCCTTCTCTTACCTGTGAAGCTATGGTAGGTAATATTACTTGTACTTTTTTTCCCTTTAGAGAATTATAGTTCTCCCCCCTTTTTTGCTGACACTAATTTTCCTCCACTTAATTAATGAAATCCTAAGCAATTTTAGTTTCCTTTCTTGTCTTTATATTCCATATCTCAGAGTAGTATTATTTCCACTTTTGTTTATATCTTCATTCATACACACACGGCCTCCTAATGTATCAAGAAGCTGTTGTAGGTGCTGGATCCAGCAGCAATTCCTTCAAAACGGTCGCTTCTCTCATGGAACTTTCTTTCAGGTAGGGAGGTGGTTCATATGAGGGTAAAAGCTAGTGATAGGTTCTAGTAGTAAACAGCAGTAGGAGATTAACATACAATATGGCAATGTAATGGCAGATGGTTAGGGAAACTTCCTTTGGAGAAGTTAAATTTGAGCCCAGACTTAAAGGGACACCTGGGTGGCTTAGTTGGCTAAGTGTCCACCTTTGGCTCATGTCATCATCTTGCAGTTCATGAATTCCAACCCCCACATCAGATTCTTTGCTGACAATTCAGAGCCTGGAGCCTGCTTTGGATATTCTCTCTCTCAAAAACAAACATTAAAAAAAATTGAGCCCAGACTTAAATAAGAAATAGCAGTCAAGGTAAGATAAAGGGAAGAAATGCAAAGGCTCTGTGGTAGGGACTAGTTGGCAGGTTTGAGTAACACAACGAAGACTGAATGGATCATGGAAAGTAAGATCCAAGAATGCTGGAAATTCAGAGTAACAATACTGGGACTAAGAGAGGTGGTCTTAAGACAGATCTTGTTGGGCAATGAGCTAGCCCTTCGTTCTAACTATAATAGTCCATTGGAAAATTTTAAGATGGATGTGTGACTTAATTTGACTTGTCACTTGAAAGGTCATTTTCTTTTTGAAAATATAACAATCTAGAGTGAATATAGTGAGATGTGATGGAGAATTATTATAAATACCTTGGATTGGTGTAGATGACATTGTAATTAGAAATTGGTGAATCTAGGATATGTTTTCGTGACAGAGTCAAAGAACCAATGGGACTAACTGATTATTTGTTCAGTTTATAATAAAATATAATTAGAATTACCCTAATTATATTTGATTTATCCACCATTCCAATGACAAATTTGAATCAGGGAATGGAGCCTAAATATTGAGTGGAAATTCTCAACCATAAAGAAACCAAACAGAAACAGTACAGTCAACCTAAAAAAAATTAAAATTAAGAATTACCTTTTGGAGTGCCTGGGTGGCATAGTTGGTTAAATGTCCAACTCTTGTTTTTGGCTCAAGTAATGATCTCATGTTTTCTGGGATCACGTCCTATGTTGGGAGAGAGCCTGCTGGGGATTCTCTCTCTGCCCATCTCCCATTCACTCTCATGCTCTCAAAATAAGTAAATAAACTTAAAAAAAATTATGAATCACCTTTAAAATGTCTGCAAGATTTTCTGTCAAACTGTCCAGCATCTTTTAATTAAATAGGGCTTTCTACAAAGATAAATTACTGGTATTTGAAAGAAAGGAAATCTTAATTACTTTATTTTATATATATTTTTTATTTTTTAAAATATAAACTGGATAAGGAAAGTAACCTATAATAGTCATGTGAAGTAGTCACTATAAAAGACTCTGATATAGATAATCTTTATTTCCTGCACTCAAGGATCTGTATTCCAGTATGGTGGTCAACATAAAAACAATACGATAGACATTCTGATGTATCTCAGAGGGTATAGATAATTTTTCATGGGATCCTGGTCAAGGATGCATTTCTAGAAACAGAAATTTATCATTTATATTTGTGGGGATAGGAATTCTAGAGAAAAAGAACAGTAGGGACCATTGTACAGGGGCCTGTGCAGATTATAATGGTCTAGTAGCTACAATTAGTAGAATTTTGGTAAATAAATGAAGTAATCCTACTTATTTTTGCATTTGTTGCCTTTGCACTTGGTATCAGATTGAACAATCATCACCTGTGTTTTCTTCTGGGCATTCTATGGTTTTTGTTATTGTCTTCAGGATTAATCTATTATGTTCTGTTCTTTTTCCCTTTTACACAATTTTTATTTTTTTATTTTTTAAGTTTTTATTAAATTCTAGTTAATTAATATAGAGTATAATATTAGTTTCCTGGAGTAAAATTTAGTGATTTGTTACTTACATGTAACACCCAGGGCTCATAACAAGTGCCCTCCTTAATACCCATCAACTATTTAACCCATGCCCCTGCCCAGTTCCTCTCCAACAAACCCTGAGTTTGTTCTCTGTTAAGAGTTTCTTACGGTCTGAAGACTCTTAAATCCAGAGAACAAACAGAGGGATGCTGGAGGAGAAGTGGGTAGGGGGTGGGTTAAATGGGTAAGACGCATTAAGGAGGAGACCCTTTTGTGGTGAGTGCTGGGTGTTGTATATAAGTGATGAATCAGTAAGTTCACTCCTGAACGTACTACACTGTATGTTAACTAACTTGAATTCACATAAATGAATTTAAAAAGTAGAGTCTCTTATGGTCTGCCTCTCTCTCTCTTTTTTTCTTTACCCTATGTTCATCTGTTCTGTTTTTAAAATTCCACATAAGAGTGAAATCATATAGTAGTTCCTTTCATTGACAGGCTCATTTTGCTTAGCATAGTACTCCCTGGATCTATCCATATCATTGTAGATGGCAAGATTTGATTCTTTATTATGGCGTAATAATATTCTATTAGACAGTTTTTTAATGGTTTGGTTGAATCAGGATGCCCATAAGGTCCATACAGTGCAATTTGTTATATCCCATCCTTCTCTTGCCTCTTTTTAAATCTTTTTTTTAATAGAAACATACAGAAGTAGAGAGAATACTATATTGAACCTCTATGTCCAGCTAGTTTCAGTACTGATCAATTCCCTCCCAGTCTTGTCCCATCAATCTTCCACCCCATCAGCAGATCACGTTTTAACAAATCCTTACTAACAGATCATTTTATATGTAGTTTGGTATGTACCTGTAAAAGATTAATATTTAAAATTTTTAATGCTTTATTTAATTTTGAGAGAGAGAGAGAGAGAGAGAGAGAGACAGTGTGAGCAGGGGAGGGTTAGAGAGTGAGGGAGACCCAGAATCTGAAGACAGGTTGCAGGCTCCAAGCTACCTGTCAGCACAGAGCCTGATGCAGGGCTCATACTCACGAACTGTGAGATCATGACCTGAGCTAAAGTCAGATGTTCAACCAACTGAGCCACCCAGGCACCCCAAGATAAAGATTTTTAAAAATCTAGTATTCTCATATATAAAAATAAGTAATTCCTTAACATTTTAAAATGTCGCATCAATATTTACATTTCTCCAAATGTCTTATGAATTAAAAAATTTTTTAATGGCTATTTATTTTTTAAAGGTGAGGGAGAGAGTGTGAGTAGGTGAGAGAGACACAGAATCTGAAGCAGGCTCCAGACTCTGAGCTGTCAGCAGAGAGCCCAAAGCAAAGTTCGAACCGATGAGCTCTGAGATCATGATCTGAGGTGACGTCAGACACTTAACTGACTGAGCCACCCAGGTGCCCTGGATTTTGTTTTGAATTTACATTTTTTGAATGGGATCCAGATAAGGTTCATACATTGTGAGTTAATTTTTGTGTATGGTGTAAGATAGTGTTTGAATTTTATTCTTTTGCATGTGGCTATTCAGTTTTCCTATCATTACTTATTACAGAGATTATCCTTTCTCTATTGTATATTCTTCACTCCTTTGTTGTAAATTAATTGACCATATACGTGTGCATTTATTTCTGGGCTATGTTGTTGCATTAATCTGTGTGGTTCTTTTTATGGGAATACTATACTGTTTTCTTTAAATTTAAGTTCAGTTTTAATTTTAATTCAAGTTTAATTTAATATGGTATTATATTAGTTTTAGGTGTATAATTATTTAACAGTTCTATACATTAGTCAGTGCTCATCCCAATAAGTGTACTCTTTAATTTTTTAAGTTTATTTATGGGAGGAGGAAAGAGAGAGCATGTGTGCAGGTGAGCACAAGAGGCAGAAAGAGAGAATCCCAAGAAGGTTCTATACTGTGAGTGAATCATGAGATCATGACCTGAGCTGAGATCAAGAGTCAGATGCTCAACCAACTGAGCCACCCAGGTGCCCCACAATAAGTGTACTCAATCCCTATCACCTATTTTCACCTATAAGCCCAATCCACCTCCCCTCTGGCAACTACGAGTTGGTTCTTTAAGTCTTTTGTTGTTGTTGTTGATTTCTTTGTTTCTTAAGTTTGAACTATGAATGAAATTATATGGTGTTTTTCTCTGACTTATTTCACTTAACATCTCACCCTTTAGGCCCATACTCATTGTTGCAAGTGGCAAGATTTCATTCTTCTTTATGGCTGAGTAATAGCAATACCATGCTGTTTTAATTACTATAGCATTGTAATACAGTTTGAAATTGGAGTGTGATGCCTCCAGCTTTGTACTTCTTCATGATTCCTTTGGTTATTCAAGGTTTCATGTGGTTCCATACAAATTTTAGGATTATTTGTTCTGTTTCTTTGAAAAATGCAACTGGCATTTTGGTGAGATTGCATTGAATCTATATATTGCTTTGGGTAGTATGGACATTTTAACAGTATTGATCCTTCTAATCTATGAGCATGAAATATCTTTCTATTTGTATCTTCTTCAGTTTCTTTCACTAATCCCTTGCACGAAATTTTTGATACATAGGTCTTTCACCTCTTGACTAAATTGATTACTAAGTACTTTATTATTATTATTGGATCCAATTATAAATGGGATTGTTTTCTTAATTGCTTTCTGTTACTTTATTATTAGCATGTAGAAAGAGAACATATTATTGTGTTTTGATTTAGTATCCCTCAATTTTGCTGAATTAATTTGTTCTGACAGTTTTTAAGGGGAATTTTGAGGGTTTCCTATGTATAATATCATGTCATCTGCATATAGTGACAGTTTTCATTCTTCCTTTACAATTTGGATGCCCTTTATTTCTTTTTATTTTTAAAAAATGTTTTTATGTTTTTATTTTATGTTGAGAGACAGAGAGTGAATGGGGGAGGGACCGAGTGGGAGGGAGAGACAGAATATGAAGCAGGCTCCAGGCTCTGAGCTGTTAGCACCAAAGCCGACGTGGGGCTCAAACTCACAGATGGTGAGATAATGACCTGAGCCAAAGTTGGATGCTTAACCGACTAAGCCACCCAGGCGCCCCCTATACATATACATATACATATACATATACATATACATATATATATACACATATACATATACATATACCATATAATTAAATGTAATTATACATAATCAAAACTATAATGTATATAATTACAATATATAGTATATATTTTTATTTATATTATATACACACTGCGTCTTCATTATCCACTCATCAGCTGATAGACATTTGGGTTCTTTCCATACTTTAGCTATTATTGATAGTGATTCCAGAACCATTGGGGTGCACATGCCCCTTTGAATCAGCACTTTCGTGTCCTTTGGGTAAATATCCAGTACTGGCATTACTGGATCAGATGGTAGTTCTATTTTTAATTTTTTGAGGAACCTCCATACTGTTTTCCAGAGTGGTTGCACCAGTTTGCATTCCCACCAGCAGTGCAAGAGGGTTCCTCTTTCTCCACATCTTTGCCATCATCTGTTGTTTCCTGAGTTGTTCATTTTAGCCATTTTGACCTGTGTGAGGTAGTATCTCATTGAGATTTTTATTTGTATTTCCCTGATGTTGAGTGATGTTGAGCATTTTTTCATGTGTCTGTTAGCCATCTGGATGTCTTCTTTGGAAAAGTGTCTATTCATCTGTTTGGCCCATTTCTTCACTGGATGGATTATTTGTCTTTTGGGTTTGACTTTGATGAGTTCTTTATCTAATTTCTATTTTGGATACTAACCTTTTATCTGAAACATCATCTGTGAATCTCTTCACCCATTACATCCTTTGCCTTTTAGTTTTTCTGATTGTGTCTTTTGGTGTGCAGAAGCTTTTTATCTTGATGTGGTGTCTCAGTAGTTCATTTTTGCTTTTGTTTTTCTTGCCTCTGGAGACATGTCAAGTAAGAAGTTGCTTTGGCCAAGGTCCAAGAGGTTGTTGCATATTTTCTCCTCTAGGATTTTGATGGCCTCCTGTCTTACGTTTAAGTCTTTCATCCATTTTTTCTCCACCAGTTCTCAGTGTCTAGCAAGATGAACTTCTCCTACCTTTCTGATAGTTCGGACAAACACTTTAGGCCAAATTGGCCTTTCTGAGGACTTTCACAGCACATGTTTATGTTTTGAGCAATTAACTAATTCAGACAGTTTTCCATGGCGTTAACTTTTCTAGGATGTATATCCTTCCCCCCCCCCACTTAAATAGTAAACAGCATAATCACAGGCCTATCTCAGCGCTGTTCACAGAGTACACATTATATAGTTGCTTAATAAGCCTGCATATCACCCCACATGGCTGCTGCATTAGTTAATACTTTAAAGGAGCTCTTCAGACTTACATAGGGCTTCCTATAGTATATAGAACAGACCATACCACTGACTAGTCTTTTTTCAACTGTTAAAATTTCAAAGGGCATTTTGCTGAATATCTACTTTGGTGGCAGTGCTGTCAAGGAGAAATGGTGACATTACTGTGTGTGAGCTCAACCCAGATGATGTTAACTGCAGTATATTGCCTCATATTTAGTCCAAAGTCACAGAGAAGTCTTTTTATAAAACTACTAATCTGAGTTGATGACTAAAAGAGAAATATATAAAGGTCTTTCCTTCTCTTCATTGACTCAGTATAAATAGGAATGACATGCACATAGTGAGGGGAGAATATGCCATGAATAGAGATTTTTGTAGCACATTTTTCATTGACTTTAATGAGAAGTGTGTGCTAAATGTGTTAGTGCAGTTGGCAGAGTGTCTTTTTCAAAGCATCAAGTTTTAGCCTAAAGTCTCAGTGAATATTTGAAATGAAGCTAGAATAATAATTTTAAAAAGGTGGTGTTCAGAAAAGCTGCTGACCTGGGGAGTACACAAGGTACCTACCAGTTTGAGTAGGAGTGGGATCATCCCCAAACATTGAGGCACCAAGGCAAGGTGCTGTGGAGTTGTGGGCATTGACAAGCAACTGGGAGGGTAATTACAGTGAAAGAGAATGGGAGAGATGTATAAACAATGATGAATTTTATATTGTGTTGGTTTTGGGCTGGATAAAACCTCAGAATTTATTTATTTCCATAGGGAAAGGCATTGCTTATGACCTAGTAACTTGATTATTTGTGAAAAAGTGTCAATATTTACACCTAACAGATATTCTTAAGGCTATGTCCTTACCATGTCCTTATGATAAGACTCAGAAATAAAGTCAGTTGATCAACAGATAGGAATTAATTCCTTTCTTTGTGATGAACAGTATTAGGTGCTGTGAGGCATTTAATTATAAGGAATAATGCTTATCCTTGACAAATTTGCAATTATCTGAGCAGTTTAAAAATGTGCAAATGAAATTGATAATATATAAATATCAAGTGTGTTATAATAAAAATGAGTGCATTTAGGATACACATAGGGTAAATATACAACCCTAAATGCATGAAATGTGGTAATTCATTTAATCATCATTAAAATTTAGTGGAAAATACTGTTGATTACTGTTTTACTAATGAGGAAAATGGGAACATAAAGAGATTAACTAAAGCGTATAAGATTGCAGAGTTTAACAGTACAGCAGGAATTTGAACCTAGGTAATCTGACTCTGGAGTCTGGCTAAGGCAGGAGTCTTAACTGATGAAGAGATTTGCCAATTTTTTTTTTTTTTAGAACAGGAGCGAGTTTTTGAAGCCATAAATGAAGGATGGGATTTATATGGATGAAATGGATTGGGATAGGGTCTTGGAAGTATGTGGATCCGTGCGTGGGGTTGTGAGGAAATGGTGAAAAGTGATTAAATTTCAAGCAACAGCTTGAAGGTGAAAATCAAAATGGCATATTAAGTGTATATGTGTGTGGAAGAGCATGTAGCAATTCTAATCTGGGCAGTTTTGAGATTAGCTGATGGCATACACAAACAGAGAATGGTACAAGTTTGTAGGCAAGCAGTTTTGCAGCACCTTAAAATAAAAAAGCTACGTGGCCTTTAAGACGTGTTTGTGGAATACATTCCACATCTAGGAATGTATTCTACAAATGACTTAAACTGTATTGTTTCTAAAATTGAAAAAATGACAATGACATTAAAGACCTTCAGAATAATTGTTAAAATTGTATTTTATCATACTATGGAATATTTAAAAATATTTAGTCCCATCTCTTTTGATTGACACTAAGAGGTTGTGCAGTAGAAAGAAAAGTGATTTGATGAATAATACGTATAATATAACTTTCCTTAAAAAGTATCTATAATCAAGTCAAGGAACTGGATAAAGGATGCTGGGTTGGCAGTTTTTTTTTTTTCCACCCAGTCCCTGAATGACAACAAAGAGCAGACCCCCATGCCAACGTGTGATGGGCATGCAAGAAATAAGCTTTGTTTTATTTCACAAAACAATACATTAGTGGTGCATTCTTAGTGATTCTTGAACACTCGTATAATGAAATAGGATATCTTTATGTCAGAGAGGAGGGAACTAGGATGTTTTTGAGAAGTGTAGTGATTAGCTTTACCCATGGAAACCATGCTCTTTGTCTATTGTTTGCTGCCTGAACAAATTCTCACCCTTGGCTCCAACATGCATCTACAGTTACTTAATAGGAACAATAATAAGAACCAAAACCAAATGATAACTACAAGAATTTTCTTCATAGTGTTAGATGATAGGATTAGTTGTGTGTATTATTTAAGAGTCTTGTAAAAAGAATATAAGTTTTAGAATTTGAAGACTATTTTGGTACTTTTATATAATTTCTAACATTAATGCCTAAGAATATTCATATTAATTGCAACCATTTTTATAATTAAATTAGTATTATTAAAAATTAGACGTAAGAGTGTAGTTCTCTACTGGCTGTTATCCATAGAGATGAAAAATTGTTTATTCTAGAATATCTTTAAAAATCAATGTCTATTTAATGTATATCTAGTCTTATGGTTTTTAATTAAGGATCTAGAGGTCTAAGGTCTAGAGAGATTACCTTATACAAAAAAGGATCTTGGCTTTAAAAATATTTTGCTGCATGCTTTATATGTCTCGGAAAAGGCAATTTAATATTATGTCTAATACTTCTTTTGCCTGCAGGAGAAAAATAACCTAAAGCCCTGAAATGTTACATATGTTGCATTGTGAATCATGGCAACCTGGAACAAGAAAGGGTGGATCTAGGAATTTCCTAATCTTACTTCAGATTTTTCATTTTCTAACAAATGCCCCTTATTTCATGAGTTTTGAGTGACGATAGTTAAAGGCCAAAGGCATTCTGTTCACATATTTATACATAATACTTAGGTTAATAAACACAGAATCTGAAGGACAGTCCACCTAAAAACAAAAAGTGGAAGAAGGAAGGCTGTCAGCTCCATCAGATAGTAATTGATTTAATATAACCCCCTCCTCTCAAAAAAAGAAAGGATGTCTGTGAGAGTAAGTTCTGACTATTCCCTAAAATTTGTATTGATTAGAAGATGAACCTTGACTGAGATGTAAAGTTTCAACTTCTGAGAAGCTGAGTAACATACTCAGCAGGAATTGCCAGGTATCATTTTAATAGACATATCTTGTAAAGGTGAATTTCAAAGAGCCTTCATAGTTTCTGAACAGTATTACTACACATTTTAGGTAAGTATGTCAGTGTTATCATTTATACATAATTTTGTTGCTTCAGTGCTATATTTTTAGGATTATCTTAAAAATGCTTCACTAAAGATATACTGAAGTTTCTCGGTGATTTTATATTCTCTATTACTCTTGTTTTGCTAGAGAAGTCCTCACTTTGTGTCCCTACTTAACTATCTCTTTTTTCAATCTTAGACCCTGCATCATTATCTTTTTTTCAGAGCCCACACACCTTCCTAGGTTATTCACTTCTCCCTAATATTTTGGCTATTATCTTTCTTCCACATTTCATTATTTAATTATGAAACTGAAGAACAGAATTAGTCTCATATGTCTTTGTGCCCTAAGCACATGTGGAGAGCTGGGCAAAGTATAGACTTACAAAATTTAAAAAGAAAAATGGAAGAATAAAAGGAAAGAAAGGAAACTATGCTTCTAAATCTCAATGAAACCAATGACTCATATCTTTATGATAATATATAATAATATTTTGGTAAAAAATTAAATAGTCCAATACAGCAAACCATGCTCATGCTAAATTGCAAACATCTGCATAGTGACTTGTGGTGGAAGTTTTAATTCACTGAGAAATAGCCCTACCTAAGGAGAAGATTGTCCCCTGGCATGAACAACTTTGAAGTAGAAAAATTAGGATTAATATATTGACAGTCAAATCTGCTGAAAATCAGCAATATCTTTTGCACAGTGGTACAGTCAGCTGTAGAAAATGATGAGTGGTATGGATGCCTGAAATTTTTAGGGAAGAAGGGGATATTTTGCAAATGTAACTCATATCATTCATTGTCCTGCCCATACTTATCACCTTATATCTGCCAGCTGCAAACATTAGATATTAGTAAAATTTTTCTTGGAGTTTTATAAAATCTTGATACCTGAGCTTCAAGATTGAAAACGGAAGGTGGTGAATGCGTGGAAGGCTTTTTTTCTGATTTGATAAGTAAGCAGCTAGAACTTGAAAAGAAAATACATATTTTCTTCCTCCACCTCCTTGGTTGTATTTGGGGACTCACTGACCTTCAAAATACTTTCTCTCAATAATTGTTTCACATTGCGTTTCATTACATCTTAAAGGCAAAATAATCTAATGTAGCATTTTCCAAAAGGAACTCCCTAAAATGCTGGTGTTCTCTGACAATGTTAATTAAGTAATATGACAAATCAGTGTTATGGACATTATTTCTTTCAAAATATATTAAAAACTGTGTGTAAGAAAATCACTAAGTAAATTTAAATACTCCTTACTATTATGCAGTACTTTTTTTTTTAAGAAATATATTGCCCAATCAAGAAGGCTAAGAAGGGGAATGAGAAATCATGCATTGCTATAATTTTCTCAATATTTTTTGAATTCCTGTTACATGCCTGGTACTATTGTAGATCTTGAGGTAGAGCAGTGAAATGCATTAATCCAGGACTTTAAATCTACAGTACTTATAAATGACTTTTTGTTTGGTGTTCGTTGGATTCTGTTACATCTTATAATGTTGTCATGTGTTTGTCCTTCATAAAAATTTATGAATGGATTAACTAAATCAAATGAGTCTTATTCGCTCGATGAGGTTAAAATTAAATCAGGTATTGAAGATTTCTTACAGAATTTATTTCATTGTATTTTTTATTCATTTGCTAGATAAAATACAAGAGTAGATTTATGTGAGCACTGGAGACTTTTCAATGCATTTGAGTTTAAAAGAGTATTACAAACAGGAAATGACCAATCCACACATGAAATTTTGTTGTAGGCCAAACTTTTTTTTATTAATGGAGTTTTTTGGGGGAAAGCTTCTTGACATGGTGAATAAATTAGACAGACGTTTCATATAGCTTAAGAAAATCATGATGTATAGGAATTTTATAAATATTATGAGTATAGTATTTCCCATTTTGTCAAATATGACACAACCTTATCTGGCTGGCTCACTCATTTGGAACATTGCTGGTTTAAGTGAAAGAATAAGTAGTCTTCTGCAAACAAAGTGAAAAAAATACATATATTGATAGATATACATCTATAAAATTAACTTACCTGACTCCTTTTGTCCACCTGATTTGGCTTAAAGAGATATTTTCTGTGCTAAATTTCAGGAACATTCTTGAACCAAAGATGAGAATCCTTTCCTGCCCACTCTTGATTAAAAAAAAAAAAGTCTGCAAATAGCTGTATGCATTTCATAAAGACAAAATTGTTTTTCCTTTTTAATTTTTTTCATGGAGGTGGGATCAGAAATAATTTTAAATATTGTTTCACACAAAGAAATATATGCTTACAGGAATTTAGGAAATGTTGGTATAATGGCTTTGAATCTCCCTAATATGAATTTAACCAAGGTACACCCACTTACTGTGGGCTTTCATTCCTGATTACTTATTTTCGCTCTGTTTTCTTAATGGTTCCTTAAAAATTCTAATATTTAATACACATGTTCTTAGAAATCAGTAAGATAATGAAAACAAAAAGTGATCAGCATTGGACCTGCCACAGAAAGAATTTAATGGAAAAATAATAATATAAATAAAATAATTAGGCATCTATTTATTGCTAGACTTGAGAATAATGCACAGAATATTAAATTGGGCTTTGGTTTCAAGTATATCTTCTAGTTGGAGAGCTAAGAACTTACACACCTAAAGTAATAACTAAAAATAAAAACAGTGGTTTGGGTGAAAATAGACAAATTTATTTCATGTAAACTTTTAATTTCCTTTTATATGAATATTTAAAATGGTCTTGGAAAAAATATAATTACTTCATAAATACTGCACATGTATAATCTTTATTAAATAGAACCAGACTCAGAGGTCATCTTTAAAATTTGCATTGATTATGGGTTTGAAAAAACAAAAACAGAAGGCTATTCAGTTCAATAGCTAAATTTCTCTTTAAGTAGTGGAAAGGTGTCACATCTTGGCCTACAAGGTGGAGCACATTAAAGGTCAGGACAGCATGCAATTTATGCTCTACTAATACGAACATTCTAGCATATGTGAGAGAAGGAAGGCATAAATTTTTGTCTACTTTGTTCATAAAAATAGAGAGCGTAACATTAGAATTGTGTGTGTGTGTGTTTGTGTGTGTGTGTGTGTAGAGAAAGAGAGAGAGAGATCTCAATTTTATTCAGTGGTTTCAGTTAGGGAGTTTTATTTTCCTATTGAATGAACACATACTACTTGAAAATATGGAAAAAAAAATTTTTGAAGAAAAATGCAAAGAATAGTTCGGCGTATTCCCAAGTAATTCATGATTTTCCTTGCCCCTGAAGTCTTCATATGTATTCATTTGTAATAAAAAAAAATCCCACACCTGCAATAATTATCTTTTATTTTCTTTTTTTAAACCACCCTGCCATGTAATTGAAAGATGCATATTTATGAAGAATTGAAAAAGCCAGAATTGAATTTTCTTGTCCAACCAAACCAGCTGCTGAAGACTGTCTCCAAGATAACCAACTTGCTCACATAGGCTCCTGATGCTTTCCATTATATAGTTGACAGGGAGTGTCAGTCTGTTTGCACTAAGTGTCATTTGTGAAATTAATACAGGGAAACAATGCTGCTGTGATAATAGTTGCCGCTATACATGTTGACTGATTTTGGAAAAATGACGGAATTTAGTAATATCTTTTCAGTCACATGGAAGTTTTTCCTTTCTGGTCTTTGTCTAGTTTATGGTATTTTAAGCATACTAAATGACCTACTTGTTCAAGTAATAGCTTTCAATTTCTGTTTTGAGGTATTACTTGACTCATATAAAACTATAGAATATCTATTCAGTGCAGACTTGTCCATGCCCTTGTGATAAAATGAAAGTAGATATGAGAAGATAAGCTGATGATTTTTCTCTACAAGGCCATTGACACATATTTTCAACGTTCTGTAAATGGAATGTAATTTGGCATCTAGCTCCATGTCTGTGTATATCTAGAAAAGAAAAATTTGCTTAGGTCATTCAAAATGAGATTTGGTTTTAATAACACAGATACACAGACATTTACAAAGAACTGCAGAAAGCCAAGAAATCATTGGACTAGACTGGACCTTTAGAAGAATTGGAAGCTTCCATGCTTAGACAGGAATTCTCCCTCACATCTTTCTGGTTGAGAATAATTTTCATACACATCTTAAAAGGTTTAAAAATCTTAAAAGACCCTGATTTTTGTTACCTTCTCACTCATAGGATCAAAAAATTAGCAATCTTTTGGTGAAAATGCTAATATGAGGATGATGAGCAAGATAGAGTGGTGGTGTGAATTATTCTAAGAATAAATCATGAGCAAAAGTAAATTGTGATGACTATGATGGTGTTATGAAATAGTCTGTATGGTGGTACAGACCTGGTAAGGGAATTCTCTGGCAGTCTCTTGTCTGGAAAATTGGAACGATTTATGCTCTTTTGTTGTACTCAAAAAAGCATTGTGTAGTTAAGTGGCAGAAAAAAAGAGAAAGATTCTTCCCATGTCAGATGGTAATTTTCTTTAAAGTCTATGCTTATTTTTAGAGTTATTTAAATCAATGAAGTGATAAATAATGCTTATAACTATTACAGTTCACTGACTTCTTTTTTTATAATTGGTGAAGCAAACATGGGTAATACTAGTTTCAGATAGGTATTTTGATTCACTATTGGAAACACTGGAAAGAGAATTATGAGTATCTGTAGAGTGTATTTGAATGAATTGAGAAAACTGTTTTAGTGATGTTTCTCTTAAGGATGTGTGGTCATGGGTTTTACTCTTTTAAACTATAACTAGGGTTTGAGATGATTCCAGATTTTTAGTATTATGCAAATGATATGCTCAAGAAATTAGGCACAGGGGAAAATCAGGGTAATAAACTGACTCTATTTAATAACATGGATTATTTGATTATTAATGTCACTGCACACAAGTGTTTATGCACCTGATTTGTTATATAGGGAACCTGTGATGCTTGAAATTCAAGTATCTACCTTCCTTTGGTGATGGTGGTTTTTCAGCCAATATTTTTGTAGGGTTTGCTATGTGAAAACATGGGGATGCTTTTAAAACTTCAAGGCAAAGCCCATTAGACAACTCACTCACAATGAATAGAACTAGAAATTGAAATCTAAACCGGAGTTTAAACAAGTCTGCTTAGCAGATAATAAGTAATGTTTACCTAGTGTTTCCATGCCCAGGCAAAGTTTCATGTACTCTGTAGATTTTAATTAACTCACACCATTCTCACAGTGTTTCTGTGAAGTAAATGCTATTATTCTCCCCAGTTCAAAGATGAGGAAACTGAGGTACAAAGGAAATAATCAGTTCAAGATGATAAAATTAGTAAGTAACAGGATCTGATTTGAACCCCAAGCTCTATGACTCACTTGCTTAAACACTGTGCTGTACTTCTTCTTCACTTAGATAGGTCGCAGAAACAGCGGAATCTCTTGGCAAATCCATCTAGCTCAGCTACTTGAGAAAATAGTAGTAATGCAACCAGAAGACACATATTGTCAGTTCTATTTTATGTATTATCTATGGGATCAATGATCATCTTCTTTCTCCACTTCCTCCAATCTCTTAATAAAGAAAATGGTCTTCATTATTGTATATAGAAGATTATTATGATACCTTTCCTATTATTTAGAGTTATACTATTTTGGTAAATTCATATAAAACTGCATAATTATTGTTGAATATTATGTAATGCATAGAAATGTCCATAAATCAATTTCTGTTTAATTATATGAAAGGTCTTTCCTTTCAAAGTGAGTAGAGAGATTATGCTTTCAATACTTGATTAAACCATTCTGAAATCAAAAAAATATAGAATTATTATCTGAATTTCTGTACATTTGTTCTGGCATTACCTTTATTCAGAGTGGGAGGGGGAAGACTTGATTTTCTGCAAATATGCACTGCTTACCACCCACAGCCCAGCGTGCAGTCCAGAAAGGCAGGTTACACATTTGGACAATTCAAACTATGTTTACAATGACAGCATCACTAAAGACCTTTTTTCTTTGAAAGAAAGGTCATTCTACCTTTCGTGAAAAGGAAACTGTATGACTTTGTTTTATTCTAAGCAGTTAAGAAGGAGCCTCAAACCTCAAGGTGCATGGGAGAGCCATAGCAAACAGTATTCTTTAATATTTGGAGAAAAATATGAATATTGTATCTCCACATAGATTTTTCCCAAAATTACTCTCATAGTGAGTATTAGAACCTTCTTTATGTTGTGATGTGTTATTTTAGAATCCTTATTAATTCACACATTGAATGAACCTATTTCATAGATGGAGAGACTGAGAAGCAGAGAACTCCCTCAAATCCTCAGGAATTCAGCCCTTTTATACTGCTTATATTGATTTCTTTGTAGATATTCTAGCTGTTAAAATATTTGCATATTCACTGTTCTGAAAATCTTTTTCCATGAGTAAGCTGACATTAATGCAGGTTTAATGTTGTCTTTAAAAAATGTTTTACATGTTTTCAAACTTAAAGAGAACTTTACAGCAAAATTTAGCTACCTTATTAGATATTCTAATTGGCTCATCTCAAATGTTGTCCATGCTACTATAATGACTATAATTGTATCACTTCTAAACTTTAATTCTTGTAACCATAAAATGACTTTTATTTTGTGGTTAGTAAATAGTCTCTCAGACTGACCCAAATGTCTTGGGGAAGATGGATTTATTTTATATCAGGAATACACTCTGTGTATATGTGTGTGTTGTATAGAAATGAAGAATTTATACACACACACACACACACACACACACATATATATATATATATATAAATTCAGAGAGGGGTATGTGTATACACACACACACATATACATACAGTATATATAGTTTTATAGTATTTCCACTGGGAAATATTTGGTTCCATTATGATTATATAATAGTCAAGGGAGTGCCAGTTGAGTACAAATTTAATACCTTTTCTAGGTAGGATTCCAGAATTAGTGTATGATGGGAACATAGTAGCTGTATTTAAAGAGTTTATTAAATTAAGTTATATATGTTCTAATGAAATATAGAGGAGCATAAAATCATCCAGAGGAAAATATAGCAGCAACCCAATTATTTATGAACCAAAGGGATTGATTTATTATCAGTTCATTATTGATGAATTATTCAAGGTGAATGAGTATTAATAAGTGCCATATAAACAGGGAATATATCTAATGCTAAGATGCCAAGGAGATGGCAAAGTTTAAAGAAGCTTTACACAATTATTAATAAGAATTAGAAACCCTTTAATATTATGATAACGGTTTTCCAATTAAAGGTATTATAGAAAATTACCTGAAAATGGGAAGCTGGTTAGGCTTAGTTGAATTTTAGAGGATGAGTTATTTTTTTAGCCTAAAATCTAGGGATGAAAATAAACCATGCAAAGAGATAATGGGTTTTTGAAATATTCCAGTGAAAATGTGATGATGTTATGTTGAATGTCATTGAAATAATAAAAATAATAGGATAGGTTTCATGGTTTGTTTTACCTTGATTAAATGTAATGCAACCTTCTCCCCCCTGATATGACCACAGTGGTTATTCGGAATATTTAACAGGTGATATCACTGACTTGGCAAAAAAGGATAAACAACCAGAAGGCATACTAAATATGTATAAATAAGCTCTGTGTACAACTTAAGTATGTAGACCCAGAACAATGAGGAACTGGCTTTGTACCTATATGTATACTTGAACTGTAGACTCTGAGGAGATGTACCATGCTTAAGTTCCTTCCATCCTTTCCTTCATTCCTTTTTTCTTTCCTTCTCCTGTTGTTTTCTTTTCTTTTTTTATATCTTCCTTTTTTTTTTAAGGCAATTGAAGACTGCCTAAGTCTTTGCTCAAAGTCTTTGCCAGAATCACAGTAGCTTCACAGATAAAAGGGGATATAATCTGGTCAAAATATGGTCTGTGAACCTCTAACTCAGCTCCCTTTCCATTTTAAGAGGCAATTCCAATGTTTAATAGGTCACAGTTGGCAAATCCCTGAAATATAACATTCACATAATTGGAAATCACCACTTTCCAAGTAAAAATGGCAACACTAGCAATAGAATTACTTGTGGGTAAGTTAGGCTTGTGATCCATGGCTTGAAATATTTGTTCTTCAGCTGATTTATGAAAGTCACAATTTGGCGTGTGAATGTTCATTTTATGTTGAGATTACATAATGCACAAAAGGATGGATTGTTTGAAAGTTGGGCATAGATAGTAAGGTCAAATACTGACTGCAATGGTAAGTCATCCTAATGCTTGATATTTTCACTGATCGTTTTCAGTAAATTTACTCAAAAGGCTTTTGGAATATTTTTTAAAAAACTAGATTTTGAAAAGAAAAGGGAAAAAGATAAATTTCAAACAAGGGCAAGTATCTTGGTGAAAATAAAACCTTACTTATTAGAAAGTATATTAACAATATATGATGTAGTGTGCTATGTGAATACAGGTCAACTCCAGTGGCAAAATTTTATTCTTAAGCATGATTATATTTTATTTAATATTTCTCTTGAAAAATAACACATTCATTGACTTGAAATTGTTTTTGGTAGTTTGTAATAGGTGATTTTTTTACTTGTTTAAATTGTTATTTAAAAAAAACTGTTTTTATAGTGACATTTATTAAGCTAGTAAATCATTGCTATTTCAAAACACCCATTTTCTGAAGTTTGTATTGCTGTCTCAGCTATTTCTTTGAGAACTTGGAGACTGCAGCCTAATAATGATGATTTTTATCATTGGAAATTCTCCTGCTAACCTTAATAATCACATATTGGCCTCAATAATTTAGATGACATGAAGTATGAGTTCTTGAACATTGGTGTCTCTTACACTTAGAGCATTGTGTACAGGTAGAAAGATAAAAACTTTTTTCGTTTTTAAATTAATATTCCCTTTTTATTACTGGGTACATGACTTAGGTATTCACTGAAGAAGTACTTCAGAACAATGACTTTTTAAGTGCATTTTTGGTTATGTTTGCTACCATGTTATCTACCTTAGAATAAATAAACTTTTTCGATTAGTATGTCTGTTTAACAGAACTGCCACATAAGTAAAATGAACAAAGAAAAAACTAATGATAATTTCTATTTTTTGATAATTAACTCTACCTGTTGAATTGTGATATGTAATACTCATGTTAAGAAATGTTGTCATGCCATAATTATCATTCCTTTACACTGTGCATTAACTTGAGTAAGATCCTAAGATTTACTTATAGGTATCAGTTTAGAAAGATTTCCTTTCTGTGACATCCCAGTCCTGATGTTTTAACATATATATAGACTTTGAAACTATGTTCATTCAATGCCTATGACCGATGGCTTTAATTAATGCCTAACAACTTACTTAAACCAAACAAATAATTAGTCTCAATTACAGAAGTGTAAATTTGACCCTAATTAATGAATGTGCCAGGCTTTACACATTGGTTTAAGTGTAATTGATCTTACGGCCACAGAGATCAATTTAAGGGTTGGCAAAATGACAAGTAGGAAGTGACTCAGATGTTAGAATGCTTACCACTAGAAGGATTAATTGGAGTATTAGTGATAAACTACTAGGTGGCTGATGTAATAATGATATCCCCATATTAAGAAATCTCAAAATAGGATCATGAACTCCAAAGCTTTTAATTGTATGCAATTACTATGTCAGATATTCTCTTTTGAAAGAATATTTGTCACATTCGTTTGTTGTCCATTTAATTTTAGGGTTTTTTTCTTTTTCATCATTAAAAAAACACCGTAGAGGAAGCATTTATGTGTTTTACTTTATGCTTTGAAATATTCTTATTTTACTGTGTTGGTAGGCCTGGGTCTGGAAGATCAAGTGGCTGTATTAAATAGACAGCGACTGATTACTAGGTAATATTTTTCCATTTCCTACACTGCCTGTGAAGTCTGCTTTTGTTGCCATGTTAATTTCCCCCCACTTTGACAGTGAAATCTGGAGGGGGACAAAAGGAGAAAGGCACGTTTCTTCTCTTTTGAAGAGTTTCTAATACTCTGAATGATGGTTTAAAAAGCTGATATGATATGATGAAGCTGAATGGTGAGAAAAGCCAAATTGATGGCCCATTGATTTCATATCAATGTGTGAGGGGTCCGTGGCTGAGGGAGAGACAGGCAAAGTCCTAGATCAAGAGAGTGAGAGGTGGCTCCTAAGTACGGAGTTGCAGAGATGAGAATACTAGAGTCTTTGTCCCTTCTCCAAATATTCCCTGCCTATGTTCTTTCCTGCCTTCTTCCCCCCCACCTCCTAACCCCAGACAACTCTCCTAATAAAAAGAATTTTCAAGAAAGATGTCAAACAAAATAGATTTTTTAAAGAAAGATGTCAAAGGATATTGTTGAATGAGGTACGGGGGCAGCGTGAGACCAGAGTGGAGGAAGGTGATAAAGACGCTATTTAGAAGTTAAGCCCAGAAAACTGGGGCAAGATTCAAAGCAATGCTACAGGCAGAAATGAAGTAACCAGGGCCCAGAAGATAATCATAAGGAGCCGGGGTCTAAGGCAGGAAAAAAGGCAAGGCTGGTTAAGAGGTTTAAGGTGGAGAATGACCTACTTAGAAAAAGATCTTTTGAACAGCCAGACTTTGGAGGGAAATAGCTCAGGAGGCTGGAGAGTGGGTTATACTGGTCTGAGTGGAAGTTGTTCTGAATACATAAGAAATTGTAATTATACTGAATTAGGATAAGATAATTAAATTAAGTAGTCATGTGCAAGAACATTTTCTCCTTAGATGTTTTTTCTTAAAAAGTTTTATTTTTAGGAGAGTTGTTCTTCACATATCAGATTTTAATTTGCATTATGTTGTGTGATACAACCTGATTTAGACTACTTTGTTGGAAGAACATTCTAAATCCATGGACCTGCTGAAAGAGGCACAATTTTACTTCTTGTAAATATATAAAGAGGCTAAGGTTAACCTTTTGTACTTGTAATAAGTGTGAATTCCTTTGCACTCTCTCTTAGAGGACTTTTTAAATAAATGTAATGTACAGTGAAGGGGTTTTTGAAACACCTGTTTTCTTACTTCAGGAAGTTAGAATAATTTGATATCCTAAGCAGTTTATCCTTTATGTCACATTTGTATTATTTTTTTCAGAATACGACAGGGTGGTATAGTTTGAAACATAAATTCTGGAGCCAAATGAGTCAGCTTGAATCTTGGCTGCTCCCTCTTCTACCTGTGGGAGAACACTGGGCCTCTGCTTGCACGTCTCACCTCCCTCACCTATCAAATGGGCGAATAGTAGTACTTATTTCATAGAGTGGTTGTAACAGTTTATTGGACACACACACACACACACACACATGTACATACATACACATAGATGTGTACCTATATATGCTTAGGACAGTAATAGAGACAGAGAAACTGCTAATTAAATATTTAGTATTATTAGCATTCCTAACAATAGTTTTGTATGATAACAATACTCCTAATAATAATCCAGTTCTAATCCAAATACTAATCTTAATGACATTTTTGCATACCATCCCTCAACTGCTTCTGCAAATTCTTTTCTCCTCTGTAAAGTAAAACAATAATTGCCTATACTTGTTTTCCTTCTGTTTCTTGTAAACCTAATCCAGTCTGGTTTGCTGAGCCACCACACCAATTAAAGTGCTCTTGCCAAGGACTATAGTGACTTCCACGTTGCTAAATCCAATCCAGTTCTTAGTCTTTGTGTTGCCTTGGCCTGTCAGCAACAGTTGAGGACCCATTTTTTTGATGGACTACCTTCACTTGTCTTTCAGAAACTATAGTGTGGTTTCCTTCCAAATTGTTGGTTTATCCTTCTCAGTCACCTTTGCTGATGTTGTATCCTTTTCTAGATCTCTTGGTGATGGAAAAAGCCACACACACCCCTGGTCCTCTCGTCCACTCACTTCCTTGGTCATTTCTGTAGTTTTAGAAGTTGTTGCCAACATCTGGCTAATTGATACTTCTATTCAGAGGAGTTCCCAGATCTACTTTTCAATTCCAGATTTGTACATCTAATTCCTTACTTGATACTCTTAAAAAAATTAAATTTATTTATTTTAAGAAGGGGTGAGGGCAGAGAGAGAAGCAGAGGGAGAATCCCAAACAGGCTCCACACTGTCATTGCAGAGCCCGATGCAGTGCTTGAACTCAGGAACTGTAAGATCATAACCTGAGCCAAAGCCAGAAGCCAAGATTGGGATGCTTAACCAGAATGAGTCCCATAGGAACCCGTCCTTATTCTCTATTGTTCCCTGGAGGACCAGCAGACCCTTGAATTTTAAAATGTCCAAAAGGTGTTCAGATGATTTCTCTTCAAAACTAGTTCTACTCATACCCTTCCAATTATTTAAGATCTTTACTCATCAGTCCTCCCATTCTGTTGGCTAGAACTTCCAATAGATCTGGATGGTGATCGCATCTTACTTCCTCCACTGCTGCCACCCAGCTCTGGATCACTCTAGGATTACTGTGCAAATATCTGGTCTGCTTGCTTTTGTTCTTCCCTCCTTTGGGGATCTCTTCTCAACACAGAGCCAAATGTCAGTAAAATGATGTCAGTCCTTTCCTTGAAATCCTGCAGTGTGTCCCCAGTTCACTCAGAGTAAAAGCCAAAGTCTATATGATGGCTTCCATGACCTGATATGAACTGGCCCCCAATGTTTTCCTTATAGCACCTCCTACTTTGCTCATCATGCATGCTACTCTAGTCATAATAGTGCCACTTCACTGTTATTAAAACATCTTAGGTACATTCCCACCTTAAGGCGTGTCACTTACTATTAGCTCTCCTTTTCCCTATATAAACCTATAGTTACTTGACCTTCTTCAGGTCTGTGACCATATGTCATCTTTTTGATGGGCCTTACTCTCTAGCTATAAGACTATAACCCACCACTCCCCCCACTACCAACTCTAACACTTCTAATTTTCTCACTCTCACAGTTTAGTATATCTTCCATAATCATATGTAATTTACTTATGATATCTGTTGTTTTTTCCTATCTTTCTTAACCCACTAAGAAAGTAAGCTTCTTTAGGGAGGGGAACATTTTTCATACACTGTTTACATCAGTATCTGTCATGTAGTAGGTACCCAATAAATGTGTATTGAATGGGTGACTGAGTGAATGAGTATTCTGTTGGTTTTTCTTCTCACCTACCAATAGAATATTGTATAGAGTTTTCCATAAATGCACATGTTAAGCAAGATCCATATCTGCCATAGATAATGAACATAATCTATTACTTTCATTTGCTAATTTAATAGGCAGAGCTCTACTTGTAAGGTATCAAGGCATCCAGTATTGTTGGATGTTATCATTTGGAATGTTTTCTCTATCTCCTTGAACACTGCCTCTCTGTCAAGCTGTGCCTTAATTATGAAGTTTTTCTTTCCTGCTTATTCTTGTCCACAGTGGTTTCCAATTCCTCAGACCTAGTGTAGCACTTACTTTATCTACTATATAACTTAACCACCACTTTAATATTAAGTCTCATTGTTTCATGTGCATAAGTTCTGTCTGCTCAACTAGCTTGCTAAATCTTGAAGGGCAGAAGTCTTATATTATGCTTTCTGGCAAAACAGTGTACGTGTTTATGGCCCCCCCCCCACCTATTTATATGACTATTTTTAGTTGAATATTTTTAGGAAATTTCCTCAGAATCATTGGAGGTAAATTGCTGTAAAAGACAAAACAAGCTGAACTAAGCAGTCTCACAAACAAAATATAATAGTGTGATAGGAAACTATCTCAAAAAGAAATGTTGTAGAATTAAAGGATTTTCTCTTTCTTATCTCCTTCCTTATGAGTAAGCAATGTGGAATATCAAATATTTTTTCTTGGATTTAATAAATATTAGGTATTTGTTATTGATAGAATAATAGGCTTTTTATGCTTTTAAATAAATGTAAGATATTACATGGCAAGGAAACATTCATGTATTTAGTGAATCAAATGATCAGGCTGGAAATAAGTGATGACCAGTTACCATGTGTACAGATCTTGTTTTTTCAAATGTCTGATGGAAGAGATTCATGAAAAGATTTGCTTGCCTTGTCCATTTCTTGAAGATGCACAGAACACATGCACAATTAACATGAAAATGGCTTAATTTATGTTGCAAACTTAAATTCAAATAAAGTCTGCAGTAATGGCAGACCTTTAACTTTCCCCATTGTGCTTAATGACCATCACCATTAAGCCATCCTGTACAATCATTCAGTATTCCAGGTGCACAAACCATCCTCTGGAGAAAAATGGGTAAAATGAGCTCAGCATATCAGCTCTGGGGGAGGTCAGGATATATTTTCTTTCATAAAATAGGGAGCAATTTTTAATTTTTAAAATACTTTTTCTTTAAGGAGTGAGTTTTGTACAGATAGAATTTTGTGATATATATTTAGCAGAGAATTATCTTTTTTTTTCCACCAGAGAATTTTCTTAAGTTTTCTTTTGCAGAATCATGGGTTATTCTATTCCATTCGCTTCTTTGGATACTGTGAAAATGAGTTTTATGAAACACGTAACCAAAGAGACCTGGATGTTTAGTGAAAGTGAGATATGGGAGGGATCGCTGAGCCCTCACTCCCTCGGATGTCCTTAGATTTCTCTAAATACTGAGAAAAAGTAAGCATTAATAATACATAAACTCAACAGGTTAACTTTTTTTAATGTAGAGATTCTGAGGTGCAGTTTTTCATTTTTCAGATCAGGTTTTCATTTTTCAGTTCAGGTTTTCATTTTTCAGTTTTAGAGACAAAACAAATATATGATATTAAAAATTGGATTATAGCTCCTACATTATAAAACAATCAACTAATTTTATTCAAATAGAGTTAACATACAGTGTTGTATTTGTTTCAGGCATACAGCATAAAGATTCAACACTCCTATACCTTTCTCAGTGTTCATCAAGATAAGCATACTCTATCCCTTTCATCTCTTTGACCCATCCTCTTTCCAGCTCCTCTCTGATATCTACCACTTTCTTCACAAGTATACTTAAAAGTCCTTTTATCTCTCTATTTTTTTAAGCTTTGTTCATTTTTTCTTAAATTCCCTATAGGGGTGAAATCATTATTTGTCTTTGTCTCACAGACTTAGTTCACTTAGCATTATACCATCTAGGTCCATCCATCTTCTTTATCCATTCATGTATTGATGGTCACTTTGATTACTTCCATATCTTGGCTCTTGTAAATAATGTTTCAGTAAACATAGGGGTGCAGACATCTTTTTGAATCTGTATTTTCATTTCCTTTGGGTAAATACCCAATAATGGAATTACTGGATCCTGTGGTAATTGCATTTCTAATTTTTTGAGGAAACTCCATACTGTTCTTCACAGTGGCTACACCAACTTGTGTTCCCACCAACAGGGCACAAGGGTTCCTTTTTCACCCATATCCTCACCATTTGTTATTTTGTGTATTTTTTATTTTAGCCATTATGACATGTGTGAAGTGCTATCTCATTGTGGTTTTGATGAGCATTTCCCTGATGATTAGTGATACTGAATATCTTTTTATGTTTTTGTTGGCCCTCTGTGTGTCCTCTTTGTAAAAATGTTTCTTCAGATATTCTGCCCATTTTTAAATTTTTAAAATGTTTTATTTATTTTTGAGAGAGAGAAACAGCATAAACAGGGGAGGGTCAGAGAGAGAGGGA
Source organism: Suricata suricatta (assembly GCF_006229205.1). NCBI lineage: Eukaryota > Metazoa > Chordata > Mammalia > Carnivora > Herpestidae > Suricata > Suricata suricatta. Next base: position 22,715,574 of record NC_043717.1, read on the forward strand.
GACACAGAATCTGAAGACAGGCTCCAGGCTCTGAGCTACCTATCAGCACAGAGCACGATGCAGGGCTCAAACCCATGAACTGCAAGATCATGACCTGAGCAGAAGTCGGACACTTAACCGACTGAGCCACACAGGTGCCCCTATTCTGCCCATTTTTTACTTAGATTATTTTTGTTGGTGGTGAGTTCTATAAGTTTTTCATATTTGTGACTATTAACCCCTTATTGGATATTTCTCCCATAATTTCTCCCATTTAGTATGTTGCCTTTTCTGTTTATTGATGATTTCCTTGCTTGTACAAAAACTTTTTATTTTGGTATAGTCTCAATAGTTTCATTTTGCTTTTGTCTTTTTTGCCAGAGGAGACATATGTAAAAAAATGTTTGCATGGTTGGTGTCAAAGAAATTACTGCCTACATTTTCTTCTAGGAATTTTAAACTTCCATGTTTCACATTTAGGTCTTTAATTCATTTAGAGTTTATTGTTGTATGGTGTAAGAAGGTGGTCTAGTTTTTTAATCTTTTGCATGGAACTGTCCAGTTTTCACAAGAGCATTGTTTGAAGAGAAAATCTTTTCCCCCATTATATATTTTTGGCTCCTTTGTCATACATTATTTGACCATAAAAGCATGGATTTCCTTCTGGACTCTCTATTCTATGGCATTGATCTTTGTCTACTTTTTGCCAGTACCATTACTGTTTTGATTACTCTTACTTTGTAGTATATCATGAAATCTGGGAATGTGATCCCTTCATTTTTGTTTTTCTTTTTCAAGTTGCTTTGGCTCTTTGGTGTCTTTGGTGGTTGCATACACATTTTGGGATTATTTGTTCTAGTTTTGTGAAAAATGATGTTGATATTTTGATAGGGATTGCAGTGAATCTGTAGATGGCTTTGGGCAGTATGGAGATTGGAACAGTATTGTTTCTTCCAGTCCATGAGCATGGACTATCTTTCCATTTTATGTGTCATCTTCAGTTTCTTTCATCATTGTTTTATAGTTTGGAGAGTACAACAAGTCTTTTACCTCCTTGACTAAGTATATTCCTAAGTGTTTTATTATTTTGAGTGTATTTAAATAAAACAGTTAATTTAAAAAAGGATTGAATGCTTTCTGTGTGCTAGGCTTTGTGTTAGTCACTGGTTATAGAAGTTGAATCGGGCAGACCAAATTTCAGTTGTCCTATAGTTTATATTTAAGTGGATTTGTAAGAAGCATTTCTTAAAAAAAAAAAAAAACTAAAAAAGGGAAGAAGGAAGGAAGGAGAGAGGAAAAGAAGAAAAAGGAAAAGAAAGAAAAAATACCTATTTAGATAATTGTGAAAGCAGAAGAAAGTGCTCCAAGTAGCATTTTAGAGGCTGAACAGTATTTTCACATACATCATTTCTTACACATTATATGTTTTGGAATTTCCAACTCTTGAAAATATCCAAGCTTTCTTTTAAATCATAGAATATCCTTAATATCTAGTTTATGTGATCCAGAATGTCTTACCAGACATAAAAATAGTCCTCTAAAACTCAGTTTCAGAAATCTAATTCATGGTGACATAGTTAACCTATTAGGTGAATATTTTTATTAAGTACCCACCACAGGCCAGGGAGTCTTTTTGGCATATATCAGAGAACAAAATAAAGTTCTTGGCCTAATGGCTCTTAGTTAAACAGGAAGTAAATGAAGTATATAGTAAATAAGTGACTACAAGTGCTATGGACAAAGAAGAAGAAAAAAACCTAAAGTGTACAGTACATATTACAAATGGTTTTTACTACAAATAAAAGTGAACACCAGCAGGGTTTGTTAAGTGGCAGGGGCAACTGGGAGAGTGGAAAGACCATACCAGTGTCAGGAAACCTTGATTCTATTGTTTCTTCAGTCATTTCTAATATTTAGAAACCTCAGTTTCTCTTCTTAGAAAATGGATAAAGTAGTCCCTTTACCTAAGGGTTTTGTTATAAGTCAGATACAATAATGTTTATTATAGAACACTGTAATTTGTGAAGTGCTATTCCTGAGAAGAATAGAATTAATGGAGAATTGTAACTGTTTATGTGTGATTCCTTTTTTTTTTTTAAATCCTTGATGTATCTTAGAAAATACTGCTCATTGTGCTCTTCCCTTTTCAGCCTGAGGAAGTTCCTGAAGAGTGAAATGAGTTTTTATCTTTTCACACACCTATAACAGACAGATGGGAGTGAATCAGTAGTAGTTAACTGTCTTAGTGCTGTTGCAGTAAGAAAAAAAAGCTAACAAATGTTCAGTGTTCCAGGCACTAAGTAAGAACTTTACCTACATTGATTCATTTAGTCTTCATGGAAATCCATGATATAGCAGCTGAGGCTTGGAAATGTTAGGTAACTTGGCCAGGGTCACACTGATTGTAAATTATAAAAGCAGGATAGGAACCCAAGCACATTTACATCAGAGCCTGTGCGTTTAACCACCAAGCTACAGTGATGGAGCTTGGAAAAGAATACTTATGATACTAGGTACTGTTTTCAGAAGATGATCCCTTGCATTTCTGTACTCAAAATGGTGGTAATAATTACTGTAAATTCACTTAACAAGAACCTACAGGTACTGCCCAAGGCCCTGGGGATGAAATGATGAATACACCAGAAAAGATTGTTAATTTTGTGAAGCTAGTGGGGGAGGGACAGTGAACAAAGGAATAAATTAGGAAACGTAAGATCCTGACAAGTGCTATAAAGAAAATAAATTATGGAACTGCCTTGAATTGATTTGAGTTTATACTTTGGTCAGGAAGGACCTCTTCTGGTGACTCTTCAGCCAAGACCTTTGTTTAGGAAAATAATTCTAGTTTAAGCAAAAGGAGGCTTACTGTAGTAAATTAGATGGCTCATGGCATTGCTAAAAGTGCTAGATGATTAAGTCTGAAAGCTTTATAATAGGGGTCAGAACTCTAAGAGTCACATTTCCAGGGAAAACACATAAGCATATCAAGAAACTGCTTGGTATTGATACTTGGGGTTCCCATCTACCTACCCTCAGCTTTCTGAGATAATTGAACAGGAGGGATTATTAGAGTGGTTGCAATGAAGATGGTAAAATGAGGTTAAGTTCAGGATGTGTTTTATATTTAAACCCTATAATAATGTTTCCCAACATTATGTTGCTGGCAACAAATAGATTAAATGGGGTACCATGATATTGACCATTTCAGTCTTAAGGGTGGCTAGTGGGACCTGTCAGTCCAAACTCTGAGGATGTTTACCTCTAGTCTTGAGCAGCTTCCTTAGTTTACTTCAATTTGTTATGACATAAAAAAAAAAGTTCAGGACCACTGGAATACAGCATTGCATAAAACAAGTGGGGTAGAAAATAATTGAGGAGGAGTCCTGGGTTTTTAGCTTGAGTTACATGGTGGCTCATGATGACATTGATAGGGAAAAAGGCAGGGGAAAATCAGGTTGTTGAAAGGAGGGGATCAAAAGGGTTCCCCCCCGCCAAGACAGGTGAAGTTTAAGGAACTTAATAGTCTTTCACACGTGGATGTTAAGAAAGTCTTTGGCTGTTTGAGATTGGAGGTCAGGAGTGCATTTTTTGGAAATACAAATTGGGGAATCATCAGTGTCAAGATCCTGTTTAGAGCTGTGGGATGAATGAAATCAGCAAGGGAGAAAAGGTAGAAAATAAAGAGAAGTGATTTTAAGATAGAACTTTTAGACACATAAACATTTTCAAGTAGAGCAAGACTAAATAATAAGAGGCACAGAATTCTTGACATAAAATAGCTTAGAAACAAACTGAAAAACACAGTGCATACACAAAAGCATTGGATTTCAACACCTGTAAGTAAAAGAAAAACTAGAGTTGGGAATAATCTAGTAAATCATAAAGTGGACAGTGGACTGAACATGTTGGGGGAGAAAACTTCCATACTAGGGCAAACTTAAAACCCTCTTGTAAGAAAATGAGGCGATAGAGAAGATATGATAAAAGCATATAAAACCAAAACATTGTGTAAGAATGGTCAACACATTCTTATTTACCAAAATCAGCATACTGGAACTAAGAGGCACACCCTAAGGCTTGAGAGAATTACACCGAGTACAAAATAAAAGGAAGTTTTAACCTATTTTAAGCAGTGGGTAGTAAACTTACGAAATGCTTTACAAGTGATAAATAGGTTCCTACAAGTAAATGGTAGAATAAGTTGAAAAGGTATGGTTGATGAACAATAGATAGACCGTAGTTAACAGAAATGGAGTATTTTGGTGAGTGATACGTCTCTAGTCATTTAATTGTGAGATCTTATTTCATAACCTGGTTTTCTTAGAAAAATTTCCAGCTAGGATTGATGTAGAAGGGATATAATATGACAGAATGTGACTTATTTTTCTGGTAGGCAGAAATTTTACAAGTGAATGTACTTGATAGATTACAGTTTCCTTAAAACAATTATTAGACCTTATGAAGAGTTATGATACCCATATGTGAAGAGCAATACTTTATACATGTTCTAACAAGTGATTTAATGGAACATACTTATTCACAGTGAAGGATGATCTTAATCTGATAAGGTCAAAGCATATTCTAATATCAAATTTCCGTACTCTTGCAAAGTTCTATTTATAGTTGAACTTTGGTTCACATGTCTGTCTAGGTTTGTTTTTTCAGTTTCCCGTACTTACTGAGTTAATTTTATTCACTTTGTTCTTTATTTGCAATATTACTCTTCTTTGCTAATGCCTTCTTTTGCAAGAACAGTGGTATTTTCTTTATTGTTTTTCATTTCTGTTTTATTTTTTCTTTGAGCTCTTATCCTTAAATTTATAGCACTCATATTTAAGTCATTATTCTCCCCTAAATGGTGCAAGAACACGAGAATGTTTAAATTTGGATTTCTGTCCTCCCATTTTCCGGATTATTGTTGCCTGCTATTTTTGTGTGTACATTGTTAGCCCTCTCATTTGTCATTATCAATTTTTTATAGCACTAAAATATTTATTTTACCATTTTCTTTTTATGGCTTCTACTCCTTCATTCTGGATTAAGTTTACTCCTTCAAGTATCCATGTTAGTAAAAACCTCTGTAATTTGTCTATTTCATTCTTATTCTGGAGTAATAATTTAACTGGCTATGGTACTATTTGTGTATCTTTTCAGATAATTCCTTATTTTCTTTTCCTGTTCTTGAGATTTTCTCTTTTATGTTGTATTTTCTTAACTGTGTGATACAAGTATTTAAATACTGGAACATGGTATGGACCTTCAAATGAGGACTCCTGTGTCTCTATAATTCTGGAACATTGTCTACCATTACCATTCTAAATATTCTTTCCCGTATTCTCTCTAGTCCCTCCTTCTGTGACTTCATTGTATGTATGTTGGATAGTCTCCTTTTATACTACCATGTCTTTTGACTTAGGTTTATATGCTTCTTTTTAGTTTTCTTTGAAATAGCATTAGTAATATCCATAAAAATACTTTATAATTCAGTAATTTTCTTCTATCCAGTATGTGGTTTGTCACATCTGTTGAGAACTTCTTGAAGTTCATTTTCATTATTTTAGAATTCCTCTTTATTTCTCTTCAAATCTGTATGTTTTATGTTGTCCAAATTTTTATTTTTTTTCTTTAATACTTAGGACATTTTAGTCATAAAGATACTATGAATAATATGGAAATATTGTTTATTTCTAATCCTACTTTGGTATCAAAATTAAAAATGATTAGAAGCCATATAATACTCAGTGAGATGGAAAAACATGAAAGAATGAACTGATGATTAAAATAATAGAATAAGTGGATGGATTTGAAATGGTACCTTCACATTTAATTCACCGGTTTATAATCTCCATCCCCTTTGTTTCATCTTTATTGATATATAATTGGGAAATAAATGTTGTAAATGTTTAGTACAGTGTGATTTTTTGAAGGTATACAATGTGATGATTTAATATATTAAAACATTGTGAAATGATTACCACAATCAAGTTAACAAACGTACCTGTCACCTTATAGTTTGCTTTTTAGATCTGTACTATTAATAAATTTTAAGTATACATTATTACAAACTATAGTTACCATGCCATTAGTTAGGTCACCAGAACTTAGTCATCTTGTAAGTGAAAATTTGTACCCTCTGAGCAACATGTCCCATTTCCCCTAATTTCTAGCCTCTGTCAACCACCAGTTTACTCTGGCTTTAGCAGTTCAACCTCATGTTTGAAAAAGAGAGAAAAAAAGAGATTGTGGGTATGTACCAGGAGAAGTCCTTTTGTGACTGGTCTTTATTCCATACTCAACAAATATGTGTTTTTGAAAAAAAATGTTAATGTGTATTTTTGAGAGAGACACAGTGTGATGGGAGGAGGGGCAGGGAGGAAAGGATACACAGGATCTGAAGCAGGCTCCAGGCTCTGAGCTGTTAGCGCAGAGCTGGGCATGGGGCTTGAACCCAGGAACTGTGAGATCATGACCTGAGCCGAAGTCAGATGATTAACCAACTGAAACCCAGCTAACAAATGTGTTTTTAAATTTGATTGAACAGACTTTTCCACAAGTAATATTATACAAATATAAAATGACTCCTATATTAATTAGCAAGAAAAAAATTAACTTTTAAAAGTAAAACTTTAGATCTAATTTTAAAGTGATTTAAATCTTAATATAGTTTTAATTCAGTATGAAAAAATCCCCTTAGTCACTTTAAAGGATTTATTTAAAAATTTAATTTTATTGGGGTATAATTGGAATATAACATTGTATAATTTTAAGGTATACAGCATGTTGATGATGGATTTTTTGACATGTGATGTATTCTATTGCGGGGGACCAGCCCACGCACCAGAGTCTAAGGGTCCCTGAGTAGGGGGTTGGTGTTGGCGAAATATCTCTAAGAAAGAACACAGACAACATGAATGGTGGAAGAGACCACACTTGACTGTGAAACTTGGTGTCATATACCACAGGTGATTACATCTTTCTTTTAATGATTACATTGTTTGTAACTTCTTAGGAATCACATGTTTCAGAAAAGATCATTGTTTTCACGGAAGAGAGAACAGAAAGTTAAAAGACAGAAATGAAGTACAATACAGAAGATCAAAAAACAATTTATCACTAAAAGTACATCAGCGGGGTTCTTATTTTGCGTATATAGTGTAATATTAACTGAAGCTTATGACAAGGCTATTTTTCTTTAAAAGTTCAAACAATAGTCTGTGAGTAAGGTGCCTCTAACTAGGGAGGAAGTTTCAATCAGAAAATCTGCCCAGTTACTGAAACCACAATTACCGAGTGGCATGAATAATAGGAGAACTAACCCTAGTCTCTGATCCACTTAGGTCAAGCAGGGGAAGCAGGGTCCCAATAGGCCACACAGCACTGCACCCCACTCTCCCAGGACCTTTGTTCTTTTGTCCTGATCCTCAAATGGGGGGGAGGGCCAACCGTTATCCAGGGTAGCTCCTTCCTAGAGAAGGCTAGGGACTTGGCGATTACATACGCTCCCCCTGGAGGCTTTGCCATCACAGTGGAATTACCTCCACAGGCTTTTTGGCTGGATGGGCCCCAACATTCTATCAGTACATTTTCAGCTAACGTAATTGTGGGTGCCTTTTTTTTTAAAGTTTATTTATTTAGAAACAGTCTGTGAGCGGGGAAAGGGCAGAGAAAGGGGGAGAATCTCAAGCAGGCTCTGTGCTGTCAACAGAGAGTCCTAGATGGGGCTTGATATCATGAAACTGTGAAATCATGACCTCATTAGAAATCAAGAGTCTGATGATCAACTGACTGATGACCTAGCCATCCTTCGTGGGTGAATTTTCATCAGAAAAATGTTAAGATATGTGGTCAGATAACCAGTCAACGTATTTTAGTTGTCCAAACAGCCTAAACTGTTGAAATATATTCAGAAAATAGCTTTCAGAAAAACAAACCACCAAGAGTTCAATTTTTTTTGGGAACAAAGAAAGTTTATTTTCATTTAGTATTTTCTTTAGTATTCTCCACACCCAGTGTGGGGTTTGAACTCATGACCCAAGACCAAGAGTACCATGGTCTTCCAACTGAACCAGCCAGGAATCCCAAAAATGTTTATTTTTAATTTTTAATTTTTTTATTTTGTGACAGAGAATGTGCTACTAATCTCTTCTCTGTATCTATGAGTTTCTTTTTGTATTTTCAAAATAGTTTATTATATTTTGAGAGAGCAAGTGCAAGTTGGGGAGGGACAGAGAAAGAAGGAGAAAGAGAAAGCTAAGCAGGCTTTGTGCAGTCAGTGTAGAGCCCAATGGTGTGGAGCTTGATCTCATGGTTTGTGAGGTCATGAGCTGAGTTCAAATGAAGAGTTGGACACATAGCTAGCATATATATCTATCTCTATATATTCTTTACCTTTCCAAAATTTGAATTTTGTATCAGAATAGCTGGAAATAGATGAAGGTATCTAATTGAATTGACGTTACAGACTGTTTTTTTTAGATTGTTTACTTATATAGGAAAAGCCTATAGTTTGATATTGGTATATATGATAAATAGAAATTCATCTCACTATGATTTATACATAGTAGTGCAGTATGCTAATCAGTGAATAATTAATATCTGAAAATGAATCATTTTATAAGTTGCGTCTTAATAATTGTAGTATAATTATGTTTGAAAATTTTAGGATTTTCAGAGTTCTTAGATATCATGCAGTACCCTCACTTAAGAAGGAAAAATCGACATAAAGAAATTTTGTAATGGGTCCCACAGTTCATAAACTTCAAAGCTAATACTGAAAATAAAATGCTTTAATTCAGTAACAAAAACATAATTAAACAAGTAGAACTATATCTGGAAAAGTTCTGCATAGCAAACTTAACTATCAACAGTGAAAAGGCATCCTATGGAATGGGAGAAGATATTTGTAAACAATATATCTGATAAGAGATTAATATCCATAACATACAAGGAGCTCCTGTATATCAATAGCAAAAATAAAAGCAACCTGATTAAAAATGAGGAAAAAATTTGAATGAACATGTCTCCAAAGAAAACACAACAATAGCCACCATCACTAATATTCAACATCACCAATCATTAGGGACATGTAGATCAAAGGAACAATGAGGTATCCACTTAAACCTGTGAGGTAGGAATTATTTAAAATTTAAAAAAAAAACCACTGGTGAGTATGTGGAGAAAATTAAACCCTGTATTTTTTTTTGGCAGAAATATAAAATGGTGCAGTTTCTATGGAAAACCATATGATGGGTCCTCTCAAACACACACACACACACAGAGGAATATTATTCAGTCATAAAAAGGAGGAAATATTGTCCTAATGTGACAACATGGATTTATTGGGACGTTGTTATACTAAGGGAATGACATAAGGCAGCACAGGACAAATACTGCATGATCCCACTTATATTAGGTACATAAAATAGTCAAATTTGTAGATACTGTGAGAAAAATGGGGTTTCCATGGGCTCATGCTAAAGGTAAATGGGAAGTTGTTTAGTGGGTGTAAAGTTTCAGTTGTGCAAGATGAATAAGTTCTAGACATCTGTATAACATTGTGTCTAGAGTTAATATTGTATTGTGCACTTAAATTTTTTTTAAGAGAGTAGCTCTCAAATGTTTTTACCATTGTAATAATAAAAATGGACAAACACATTCACACACAGGCCATAAATAACTCTTTACAGGACTGTATCCACAACAGTTGGTGATGGCAGAAGGTAGTAGACTAACAAAATGTGATGAAAACTCAGGCACATATACTGATGGAGCATTTTGTTAAAACATCAGAAAAAAGTAACTGCTAAGGAAAGTGATCAGACCTCAATGGATTTTTTCCTAGAATGTTCAAATTTTTAAAGCTCAAAAGCAATGGCAAACAAACTGTTACAGTTGAAGCAGCTAAAAACTTTATTTGTAATGACAAACATAATGCCCTGATTCTTTACTCCCTGGTTTTTTCATAGTCTTTCTAAATGTGTGTTGTTTTCCCATTTCCCACACTTCATTGTGGCTCAGCTGTATTGGTAAATATGAGAAGGCTTTTGTACAGCTCTTTATGTGGGATATTAATTGTAATAGGTACTATGTTTAAAATTTGTCATTTTTGGAGTGTTAGCTTTCATCATAGTTCTTTGTTAGATTACTCATTCTTTTACTTGCTGCTGTATGGTAGAGTGAGTCATTCCTACACTCTTATTACTAACCTTTTAGTAGTTAAAATGTGTGGTTTCTTTTCTATAGCGCCCAGACAACTGTTTATGTATTGAAAAAGGAAAAGCTAAACATTTTCTCTTTAAATAACTAAATGGCAGAAACCTCACAACGTGATACATATATTTAGATTGTTAAGTATATTGACTTAAGACAAATCAATTTAGATGTAGTTAATGTACATAGGAGAACACTTATCTGAAAATGAGCCCAAAAATGTTTGGCAGCAATATTTTTTAAATATTGAAATGATATTCCTTGCTTTGCCAGCCTCTAAGTTAGAGGATTATCTTTTAGCATGAGGGATGATTCAGAGAGAGCTCTGCTTCTAGGTAGACTTAAAGGAGTTCTCAACTCTAGCTGGACACTTTGCTTCACTTGTGATTCCTTGTTTTTTATATATACATATATATGTATATATATATGTGTGTGTGTGTGTGTGTATATATATATATATATATATATATATATATTTAATAGTTTGTCAAGTTGGT
>NC_043717.1:22726358-22741541 GCF_006229205.1 Suricata suricatta
TGGTTTTCCCCCTTCCCACCCCATGATCCTCTGATAAATTTCTCCTGTTAGACTTATGAGTGAAAACATATGGTATCTGCCCTTCTCCGCCTGACTTATTTCGCTTAGCATGACACCCTCGAGGTCCATCCACGTTGCCATGAATGGCCAGATTTCATTCTTTGTCATTGCTATGTAGTATTCCATTGTATATATAAACCACATCTTCTTGATGCATTTATCAGTTGATGGACATTTAGGCTTTTCCATGCTTTGAATATTGTTGAAAGTGCCGCTATGAACATTGGGGTACATGTGCCCCTATGCATCAGCACTTCTGTATCCCTTGGGTAAATCCCTAGCAGTGCTATTTCTGGGTCATAGGGGAGTTCTACTGATAGGTTTCTGAGGGACCTCCATACTGTTTTCCAGAGCAGCTGTCCCAGTTTACATTCCCATCAACAGTGTAGGAGGGTGCCCGTTTCTCCACATCCTCACCAGCATCTATAGTCTCCTGTTTTGTTCGTTTTAGCCACTCTGACTAAGACTGGTATCTCAGTGTCATTTTCATTTGTATTTCCCTGATGATGAGTGATGCTGGGCATTGTTTTATGTGCCTGTAGGCCATCTGGATGTCCTCTTTGGAGAAGTGTCTATTCATGTCTTCTGCCCATTTCTTCACTGGATTATTTGTTTTTCTGGTGTAGAGTTTAGTGAGTTCCTTGTAGATTTTGGATACTAGCCCTTTATCCGAATATTATTTGCAATTATCTTTTCCCATTCTGTCGGTTGCCTATTAGTTTTCTTGATTGTTTCCTTTGCAGTGCAGAAGGTTTTTTTTTTTATCTTGATGAGATCCCAGTAGTTCATTTTTGCCCTTGATTCCCTTGTCTTTGAGGATGTGTGGAGGAGGAAATTGCTGCAGTTGAGGTCAAGGAGGCTGTTTCCTGCTTTCTCCTCGAGGGTTTTGATGGTTTCCTGTCTCACATTCAGGTCCTTCATCCATTTTGAGTTTATTTTTGTGTATGGTGTTAGAAAGTGGTCTAGTTTCATTCTTCTGCATGTTGCTATCTAGTTCTCCCAGCACCATCTCCAGTTCTCCCAGCACCATCTGTTAAAGAGGCTGTCTTTTTCCATTGGATACTCTTTCCTGCTTTTTCAAGGATTAATTGGCCATATACTTGTGGGTCCAGTTCTGGGTTCTCTATTCTATTCCATTGGTCCATGTGTCTGTTTTTGTGCCAATACCATACTGTCTTGATGATGACAGCTCCATAGTAGAGGCTAAAGTCTGGGATTGTGATGTCCCCCATTTTGATTTTCTTCTTCAATACTACTTTGGCTAATCAGGGCCTTTTGTGGTTCCATACAAGTTTTAGGATTGTTTGTTCTAGATTTGAGAAGAATGTTGGTGCAATTTTGATGGGGATTGCATTGAATGTGTAGATTGCTTTGGGTAATAATGACCTTTTCACAATGTTTATTTTTCCAATCCATGAGCATGGGATGTTCTTTTATTTCTTGGTGTCTTCTTCAATCTCCTTCACAAGTTTTCTATAGTTTTCATCGTACAGATATTTTACATCTTTGATTAGGTTTATTCCTAGGTATTTTACAGTTTTCCGTGCAATTGTGAATGGGATCAGTTTCTTGATTTCTCTTTCTGTTGATTCATTATTGGTGTATAAAAATGCAACTCATTTCTGTACATTGATTTTGTACCCTGCAACTTTGCTGAATTCATGGATCAGTTCTAGTAGGCTTCTGGTGGAGTTGGTCACATTTTCCATGTAGAGTATTATGTCATCTGCAAAAAGTGAAAGTTTGACTTCATCTTTCCCAATTCTCATGCCTTTTATTTTCTTTTGTTGTCTGATTGCTGATGCTAGGACTTTCAGCACAGTGTTAAACAGTAGTGGTGAGAGTGGACATCCTTGTTGTGTTCCTGATCTTAGGGGGAAAGCTCTCATTTTCCCCCCATTGAGGATGATATTAGCTGTGGGCTTTTCATAAACGGCATTTATGTTTACATAAGTTCCTTCTATCACGACTTTCTTGAGGGTTTTTATAAGAAAGGGTACTGTGTTTTGTCAGATGCTTTTTCTGCATCTATCGACAGGATCATATGGTTTTTATCTTTTCTTTTGTTAACATGATATATCACATTGGTGGATTTGCAAATATTGAACCAGCCCTTTAACCCAGGAATGAATCCCACTTGATCATGGTGGATAATTCATTTTATATGCTGTTGAATTCGATTTGCTAGTATCTTGTTGAGTACTTATTGCACCTGTATTCGTTAAGCATATTGGCACATAGTTCTCTTTTTTTGCTGGGTCTCTGTCTGGTTTGGGAATCAAAGTGATGCTGGCTTCGTAGAATGAGTCTGGAAGTTTACCTTCTATTTCTATTTCTTGGAATAGCTTGAGAAAAATGGGTATTAACTCTGCTTTAAATGTCTGGTAGAATTCCCCAGGGAAGCCATCTGGCCCCAGGCTCTTATTCGTTGGGAGATTTTTGATAACTTATTCGATTTCTTCACTAGTTATGGGTCTGTTCATATTTTTTCTCTCTTCCCCTTTGAATTTTTGGAGTGCATGTGTGTTTAGGAATTTGTCCATTTCTTCTAGGTTGTTCAGTTTGTTGGCATATAATTTTTCATAGTATTCCCTGATGATTATTTTTATTTCTGATGGATTGGTTGTAATAGATCCATTTTCATTTGTGATTTTGTCTATTTGGGTGTTCTCTTTTCTTTTTGAGAAGCCTAGCTAGAAGATTATCAATTTTGATTATTTTTTCAGAAAACCAACTCTTGGTTTCATTGATCACTTCAGCTGGTTTATATTGTTCATTTCTGCCCAGATCTTTTTATTTCTCTTCTTCCGCTGGGTTTGGGGTGCTCTTGCTGCTCCCCATGTATTTCCTTTAGGTGCTCTGTTAGGTTTTGAATTTGCACTTTTTCTAGTTTGTTGAAATTGGCCTGAATTGCAATATACTTTCCTCTTAGGACTGCCTTTGCTGCATGCCAGAGTTTGGATTATTGTATTTTCGTTTTCATTTGTTTCCATATATTTTTAGTTTCTTCTCTAATTGCCTGATTTGCCCAATAATTTTTTTAGTAGTGTGGTTTTTAACCTCCACCTTTGTGGAGGTTTTCCAGACTTTTTCCTGTGGTTATTTTGAAGTTTCATAGCATTGTGATCTGAAAGTGTGCATGGTATGATCTCAATTCTTTTGTATTTATGGAGGGCTGCTTTATGCCCCAGTATGTGGTCTATCTTGGAGAATATGCCATGTGCACTCGAGAAGAAGGTGAATTTCCTAACTTCAGGATGCAGGGTTCTATATATAGCTGTCAAATCCACCTGTTCCAATGTGTCGTTCAGGTTCATTGTTTCTTTAGTGATTTTCTATCTGGTTGATCTATCCATTGCTGTAGGTGGAGTATTAACATCCCCTGCAATTAGCACATTCTTATCAATAAGATTGTTTCTGTTTGTGATTAATTGTTTTATGTATTTGGATGCTCCTGGATTCGGCACATAAATGTTTATAATTGTTAACTCTTCCTTATGGAGAGACCCTGTAATTACTATATAATGTCCTTCATCTTTTGTGAACTGCCTTTACTTTAAAGTCCAATTTATCTGATATAAGTATGGCTACTCTGGCTTTCTTTTGACTTCGAGTCGCATGATAGATATTTCTCCATCCCCTTATTTTCAATCTGAAGGTTTCTTCAGGTCTAAAATGAGTCTGTTGTAGACAGCAAATAGATGGATTTTGTTTTTTATTCATTTTGCTACCCTGTGTCATTTGATTGGAACATTCAGTCCATTTGCATTCAGTGTTATTATTAAAATATATGGGTTTAGAGTCATTGTGTTCTCTGTGGGGTTCATGCTTGTAGTGGTGTCTCTGGTAGCTTGTATTGCAACATTTCCCTCATAGAGTCCCTTTTAGGATTTGGTTTGGTGGTGATGAATTCTCTCAATTTTTGTTTATTTGGGAACACCTTTATTTCTCCTTCTATTTTGAATGACAGCCTCGCTGGGTAAAGGATTCATGGCTGCATGTTTTTTCTGTTCATCACATTGAAGATTTCTTGCCATTCCTTCCTGGCCTGACAAGTTTCAGTTGATAGGTCTATGATCACTTTGATAGGTTTCTCTTTGTATGTTAGGGCCCTTTATCTCTAGCTGCTTTCAGAATTCTATCTTTATCCTTATATTTTGCAAGTTTCACTATGATATGTCATTCCGAAGGTTGATTCAAATTAAGTCTGAAGGGAGTTCTCTGTGCCTCTTGGATTTCAATGTCTATTTCTTTTCCCAGATTCGGGAAGTTCTCAGCTATAATTTGATCAAGCACCTTTTCAGGATCTTTTTCTCTTTTTCTTCTTCAGGAATTCCTATGATATGGATATTGTTCCGTTGGATTGTATCATTCAGATGTTGAATTCTCCTTTTGTGCTCCTGGGTCAATTTATCTTTTTCTCAGCTTCCTCTCTTTCTATAATTGTATCTTTTAATTCACCTATTCTCTTCTCTGCCTTTTCAATTCGTGTAGTAGCAGCCTCCACTATAGTATGCATCTCATTTATAGAATTTTTTTTACTTGTCACAGCTATTTTGAAGGTCCCTAGTCTTTGTATCAATAGCTTCTCTGATGTCTTCCATGCTTTTTTCAAGCCCAGCGATTAATTTTATGACAGTTGTTCTAAATTCTTGATATGTTACCTTGCTTATATCTGTTTTGAGCAGGTCTGTGGCTGTGAGTTCATCCTAGAATTTCTTTAGAGGAGAGTTCTTGTTTTGTCATTTTCACTAGCTTTCTGTCTTTTGTCAGTTTTAAAAGCTTGTTATGCACTCTGCACCTACTAGTATTGCTATATTAAAGGAGACTCATTGACTGTCCAGGGCCTTTCCATTCAGGAAGTGTTCTTTTAATGATGTCTCTTGGTTTCTCTTGCTGTGCCTTTGATTATTCTATTTCCCTACTCAGTGATATTTCAGATCTCTTCCATGTCTACTTTAGCTTGTTTCTTGAGGTAGCCCTATGAGGCTGTCTTCTTATTGGACTCTGTGTCTTTTCTTCCCAGACTCTTGCGGATCAGAGTATTGTGGCTTCAGTCCTTCTTAGTTTGACAGATGCGGGTGGGCAAAAATTATAGAGCTCCCTACTTCGCCATCTTGACATCTCCTCGTTACAATATATAAATTAACATGCTGTTTCCACAGACTGTCAACTTCTTATAAGTTTGACATCCTCAGTTTTTCACTGTTCTTCTTTCACCTGCTTCACTTCATCTTTTATATGTTTTATTTTCCTAGAGTTCCTTTTGATCATGAAATATTTACAAACTTTTTACACTGCCTCAGCATATCATTAGCCATGACATACCTGTTACTTCTTGCTACTTGCTTTTGTACTTTGCTTTTCATAAGCTTCCATAAGTGTTTTTCTTTGTGAATATGTTTACCTATTAATTAGCTTATAGAGTCTCCTACTTAAATAGGTATCTAGAAATTTGCTTACACCCTTAGGTCTTTATATTAAATGTTTCTCTTAATGTTTCCATGTACAAAAATTTTTGATCTTTCCTCTTTAGTCCTTAGTATTTTATTTTTACTTGCTTATAAGTTGCATGCCTATTTATTTCCTTGTGCACTTAATTCTGCATCAGGAGATAATCCATTATCATCAGAGTCGTTACAGCTGTAGATAGGAATATAAGCTCCATTGGTACAGGGACCATGTCAGCCTTGTTTATGTGGCACAGAGTTTTAAATAACTATATTTTATGAAAAAGAATGGAAGAATAACTTCAGTTTCAACATATATCTTCAGAATAATCTCTAACTGAAATTCTTCTGTGTTCTTCAGCGTAGCTCTATTTGATTCCATCAGCAAAAGTTCAAGTGGCCTTTTAGTCATGGTAGAGCACAAAGGATGCCAGTGTCAGAGCGAGGCAGTTCTTATTTCAAATCCTGGCCTTAACCATTTAATAGCTGTGTAAACTTAGGCACGTTCTTAAACTTCTGTGAGCCAAAGGATTTTAATAGGTAAGAAGAGGATAAGAATGTCTTTCTGCAGTATGGTTTTAACAGTTTTGAAAAAAAATGTAGTGCCCAAAGATAATGCTCAATATATACTGTCAGATTTTCTATTTTGTAGCATGAAATAGCGTGATTCATATAAACCAGTATGCACATTTTAAAAAGTAGATTTATAAAAATACTATTTTTAGGAATTGTTCACTATTGCTTCATATTCTAATGTTATGTTTTTACATTCTCTGTACATTTTCTGTTTTATAATTTTTATTTATATATCCTAGTTGATTTGTACAACTTCCTCACCTCTGAAGCATATGCAAATATTCTTTTTAGCTCATGCTTTTACATTACATTCTCAGTTCTATAATAATAATACGGTATTAGTTGGGTATAGGTTGCAAAAAGATGTGTTGCTGTACAGATTTCGAGCAGTGAAGGGATTTGATATAAAAAAATTAATTGCCTTATGGATCCACTTGGAAAGACTGCGGGAATGAAATTAAGGGGAAAGTACCACTAACTTGGTTTGACCACAGTCTTTCAGAGAGTCAGAAAATGCTGTAGACCACAGGAAACCACTAGCAATTTTCACCACTGCTTGTATCATCAAAGCAGGTGATTTTTAGGGAAATACCCAGTGGCTGCTATAAAAATGTCATATCTGCAGAAGCCCACACCTCTGTTCATGACCACCAGAGAGCCATATTAAGTCTTCGTCCTCTCCTTGGGGGCTTGCAAATCTGATATATAGATTTTGAAAAAGTGTTAGGTACTCATGCATCTGGTCCTTGTGACACAGGGAGGAAACATAGCAGGAGGAATGGTTTTGAGTTGCCAACACGCAAGCTGGTATAGTTTGTCTATGACTGTTCATTCTTACTCTCATTTCTCAGGCATGCTGTGTCTTGGAATTCTGATCTCCATTCTTCCTGTTACTGTGGTAATGACTGTTGAATAAGTAAATGGCTTCAAGACAGGTTGATTTACATTTATTATGCATATGCATACTATTGTCTCACATGTTTACATCTTCTCTCAGAAACTTATCCTCCCCCCATATGTACACGTATTAATTTTGTTATCCTCCTGTTTAAAAAAAAGTCTCATGACCAGAGGTCAAATTATGGCACATAGACCAAACTTGCTGGCTGTTTTGCAAAGTTTTACTGGAAAACAGTAATACCCATTTGTTACCATACTGTCAGTGGCTGTTTTCACATCCAACTGTTAATATGATGTTACCAAATTGTGGGAACTCTGTCCATAATCGTAAGAATAAAATTGTCATGTATCTAATAGAAAAGTGTTTCTTGACCCCATACAATGAATATGTTCAAAATCTTCCTCCTGTGTTAGGGACTATTCTTTGACTTGTATGTTGCAAATCTGTTTTCTCTTAGTGTACCATTTCATCTGGATTCTAACATAGTCTGCTAATCACAGGACAGCCCTATTCTTTCTTAAAACCTATTTTCAACTTTGAGTGCTCTGAATGATCATTGCTTTTTAATAACTTCCATAAAAGATTTTGAAAACTATCATAGGCTAGTCTGTTTTTCTACCAATAATTGGGTGTCAGATCTTATTAGCAACTTGATCATGCTGGTCACATTTGAGACATGGAGACAACATAGTAATATCAAAGCCTTTTCATTCCTTGCCACCTAAAAATTCACCCACATCTTTTTTATATTTCTTCTGTATCTTTTCCTATCTTTGAACTGATTGTTTAAATAAGAGAAGGTTTGAGAGAGAAGGAGAAGGAGAGAGAGAACTCTAAAGGCCTTTTTTTAAATCAGCTATTATTAATAATTTCTTATCAACTGTTTCTCCTTCATGGTTTTCACTTGTCTTTTTTAATCTTGAAAGCAGAATGCTTTCCTCTCAAACATTGTAACTTTTCTCTAGGTAGTGGTTTTTTTGTTTTGTTTTGTTTTTGAATGACCTATTACTTTGTTCATCCCCTTGACTGTTATTCTACATACTCTACTCACTTGCTCTTTGATATCTACTCTTTTTGCTCCATTTCTTAAAATTGCTTAACCTCCGCTTTAGAAAATCTTTTCTCCTCATCATTAAATGCTTTTACAATGGAAGTATTCATTTTGTTCTTTAAAGCATTTCAATATTCTTCTTCCCTTGAGTATCTTTCATAGGCCATTTAAACCTGCTCCTTCACAGTCTGAAATCTCGAAAGCAGATTAGTTCATTCTTCCTCCCGAATATATATTTTTATTGTTTTCTCACTGTTTAATAATAATTTATTCTATGTCCACACTATTGAAAATTTACTAATTTTTTGAGAAATTAATTCAGCTGTTACCAAGATAGGTATTTTCACTTTGTATCTGACTGTGTCTGTTTTCACGTATACATTTATCCAGTTATTCTGAAGATCATCCCCATCTATATTTGGTTTTGTCATAAATCTGATACCAAATATCTAAATATAAAATCTCAAATGCTGTATTTTACAAAGTGATTCTAAGTATATTTGATAGATAATGTGCAGTTACTCTCAGCCTTAATATCTTTTTCTGAGGCAACATTGAAAACTCTTCCTAAGACCAAATCAATGAAGTGGATATAGTAAATGCCTCTTCTTTCATATTCCTTTGCATGTATGGTAGCTGCATGTATAAATGTGATATTTCCCAATCCCCAATTCATTTACATGATCACAAATCTTCCACTGTGTATCTTATATCATTCAATATCTTCACAAAAGTCCATGTTGGCCTTATTCATGTCCCATTGACAGGAAATTAGCTTTAAATTTACATTGTCAAACTTAGTAGCTGGTAGCCACATGTATCTATTTAAACTAATTAAAGTTCAATAAAATTACAAATTGAGTTTTTCATTTGAACTATTCCCACTTCAAGTGCTGAATAGTCACATGTGACTACCAGCTACCACGTGGGACAGCACAGGTACAGAGCCTTTCCATTATCAGAGGAAGTTCTACTAGATAATCTAAATAGTTGAAAATGTAATTGCTCTATTTGTACTTCATTCCTCCTAATCAGACTAAGCCCACTTTTTTTGTATTAAGGTTGTGCAAATTTCGTTTCTCTCTTATGAGAATCCAACTGTAAACTTTAGTGGTAATTGGCACTTCGTATTACACGCTTCTATTTCTTTCCTCCCTTCCACATTTGTCATTTAATTCAGTTCAATTCCCTTTTTCTGTATTCTCCTATCTATTTCTGAGACCACTTGTTCTCAAACTTTAAAGTCATCACAGTCACTTGTAAGTTTTGTTGTGACACACATTGCAGGACCTCACCTCCCAGTTTCTTATTCAGTGTGTCTTGGATGGGACCTGATAATTTGCATTTGTATCAGGTTGCCAGATTGTGTTTTTCTGGTCTGATGCATCCCACCTTGAGAACCATTGCCCAGGGAAGACTTCTACTTCCCTCTGCTTATTTTCTTATACAGCTGTGCTTCATATACCCCTCACACATATTACTATTCTTTATATATAATTTATTAATCCCTTCCTGTTTATTCAATTTATTTTTTAAAAATCATCATGTATTTCCCTCATAACTTGAAATCCATTTCCCTTCACTATATCTTAGTTTCCCCACACCCACTGTGTTCTCTCTTTTTTCTTGCTTCCCCAGGAGACTTTGGGTGTTTTGTTTGTATAGATGTTTCTTGTTTTCTTTTCTTTTTGCCGTGTGTGTGGGGTCTTGAAGGTGGCCCAGCAAGTGTGCCTTCCTTCCTCTTATTGTAACATGTACTTGGGCATGTACTTTGTATTTTTAATAGTGATTCTCTTTTCAGGAGGCACTGTGGTATTCCTGCACTCCAGACTGAAACCACATTTCTTACCTGCCCTACGCTTAAGTGACCTGCAAGTGACGGCTGTATCATGTCTTTAGCTGTCTTTCATACATTAGCAATAATATCTCTACGTAACATAATGAAAATCTCCTGACAGGTTGTCAGCACTCTCCCCTCTTTGTTACTTTTCTCTATCACGGTTGTGTTCTGCAGACCCAATCTCTGACTGCCTCCAACTTTTACTAGACTGGCTGATCTTAATCATCTTTTAAAAACAGTGTCACAGTATCTGCAGTTTTTTCCTAAAGGTTGACCCTTTTTCTTACTGTATAGTGTCTAAAAAATGTTCTTGTTTCTGTGCTGGTTTGGAATATATATCAAACTCTTTACTTCTTAGCATTTGAATTACTGCATAGGTGTATCCTGGATTCATTACGATTGAAGTAAAAAGCACCTTGCAGCTTTATTTCCTGCTACACTGTAATGTATCTCCTGTGAAGCAACTTGGTAGGATACTGCCTTGTATTGTTAAAGAGGGGTCTCCAGAGTTAGAAAATTTGTTTTCACATCCTGCCTCTGCTTTTCATGGTTCTCATCTACAGAATGGGCTAGTTTTAGCATCTATCTTAAAGAATCACCAGGAAAAACACATTAAAGTAGATACTTCACACAGTGATTGGCTGAATGATAAACCTTACTAAACAGTAAACCTTGACTTTTATTAATATTATATAATCATATCTTCACGTGAGGAATGTTATTTCTCCCTCCTTATCTTGCATGAGATGTAATAGACAAGTTAGTAGATAAATTTGTAATAAAGGTTTTCCTAATCTTTATTTTACAAATGCCATCCTTTGCCTTTTCTTCATCTAGCTCAGCTTTTATAGCCTTCATTTCTTTTTCTCATAATGAGTTTATGAGTGATCCAAAACAGCACAAAGAAATTACAAAATAAAATACAAACATAAGAACTGACATGTTAGCATTTGCTAATTCCTATGGTTCCAAATGTTCTTAAAGTTTTGTTTTCTGCCACACCTTGATTTCTTTCCAGCCTGTGAGTCCCAGCAGTTTGGGTTGTTGACTGGTGTTATCTTTGCAATAACCAAGTGAAGCAATCAGAGCAGGAATTACTATGTCTCTTTTGCAGATTTGGAAACTGAGGCCCAAAGTGACAGACATGAGTTAGCAATGATAACACAGTCATAGAGTATAAATACGGTTGCTACTCAGTGCTGTGTAAGTGGGGAGCTTCAGCATGAAGGGTTGCCCTTTCCTTTGGAGACATCGCTGATTTGTTAATATGTGAAAATGGTTTCCAACAGCATCTTGAAGAGAGATTCCTTTTTCCAGTTTTCCCAGAGGTGCCACAGGAGCTCTTACTGGACCTGAGAACTGAACATACCTAGGCTGCTTTATGGTTTATTCTTCATTTACCATTCTATTTACTGTATTCTTGTATCCTCTTATATTTTTATCACTCTATTTTTCCTCAGTAGCCCATTTATTTTTATTTTTGTCACATAGAAAAAATACATATTTAATTTTTCATTTGTGAAGTCAAAATGAAAACATCTAAAACTGTTGAAAAACCAGATAACCATTATTGCATGTGATTACGTTGTAGACCATGTGGGATGACTGATAGGACTGCTATATTATAAATGGGAGGATATCATTTAGGAAGCTTATTTCTTAATGTGAGGTAGCTAGATTGAAGATGAAAACAACTCAGGCTATAACAAGTGCCAATGTGCGAGACCATGAGAGCTTGGGTTCATGTGTACCACAAATTAATAATGGAGATGATTTGGTTTATAGAAGGGGCTCAGAGAAGAAGTTAATTGCAATTGCACATGATTGCTTGACTATAAGTGAACAAGGGAATGAAAATGATTGAGATGAGGTGATTCAGATGGTGATGGTGCCATGAGGAGTAATAGAAGACAAGAGAAAACAGATTTGAGAGGAAAATAGTTGAAAAGAACTGGACTTAGTGTAGAAATTCCATTTGAGCAATAGAAAGATGGGACAAGAGATTGGGGGTGAAATAAACAATGGAACAAAATATCACAGGTAGGTCATTAGAAATGCCTTGAACGATGTCGAGGGGGTACAGTTCTCTAAGAGTGAAAGAGAGAGGCTAGTATTGTCAGAGTGCCACAGATAAGGACCTCCTACAGGTAAGGACTAGCAAGCACACAATTTGGAAACAAGTTCTCAAAGATAAAAGGAATGCTCAGGATTGTTGACTGTTGCTCATAAATTAAAATGAGAATGATTTAAGTACATTATATTTTTGTTGGTGATTTGTCAAATTTTATTTTTACTATGTGTTGGTATTTTTATGAATTAAAACACCATTTTAAGAGAGCCCACTGAAATCTTTTTAAATCTCTGCTCTAGTCTTAGATTCTCAAATGCCCTCCTTTTCTAACCTAACCTCCTTCTAGGAAATAGAGATGTGATTTAAAAGTAGTGCCTTTCGCGTTCTAATTATAAAAAAATACTTTCTTTTTACTCTTATTAAATGTTTTGTTTGTTTATTTTTTGGTTTGTTTTGTGTTTAGCACATCACATGGTTTTTATCAGCAACGGAGCTCTCGATGCAGTGCTCTCTGTCCTCTGTTAAAAATGAGGACAGAACTTGGGGCAACTGGGTAGCTTAGTTGGTTAAGCATCCAAATTCGGCACAGATCATGATCTCATAGTTCATGAGTTCAAGCCCCACATCAGACTCTGTGCTGACAGCTCAGACCCTGGACTCTGCTTTGGATTCTGTGTCTCCCTCTCCCTCCCTGCCCCTCCCCCACTCATGCTTTGTCACTGCAGTCTCAAAAATAAATAAAACATTAAAAACATTTTTTTAAAAATGAGGACAGAACATAAGTTGAGATAATGTGAGCATCAATAAGAATACTAACCACAGTGATTGGAACACATCAGATATTTAAAGACTCATGTGTTCATAAACATGTTAAAAAAATACCTTATGGTTATCAGTAGAAGTAATTAGGACCCCAGTTCATTTTGAAAAGAGATAAGCAAAAGAATTGAAACACACATTTGGCCTGCCTTTTCTTTACTACTTGTATTTCAGACTAACTCCATTGGTAATAAGGAAAAAATTTTTGGATAATAAGAAATAAATAAAAATATTGAACACAGAGGACCTGAGAATGTCATTGTTGTTACTACCCATAATGAAATCCTCAACAACGTTAAAGATTGATGGGGTATGTGAGCATGGAGGTATCACATCAGCCTAAAACCTCCTAAATCACTGATGAATGTTGGCATCACTAACGTGGTAATATTAAATCAGGGACCTCATAAGGTTTTGCACCGAGAAAGTATTTTTGCCTATTGCTCTTTAAGGATAAGTATCCTCTAGATCTTTACCTTACCTTTTTCATGACAAATTACAAAAATCATTTTGTAAGCTGTTATGACTCAAATTGATAAACATTATAATTTTTAAGGAGAAAAGATTTTAATTAGTGTTTATTTATTTATTTTTAAATAGTTTATTGTCCAGTTGGTTTCCATACAACACCCAGTGCTCTTCCGCACAAGTGCCCTCCACCATCACCACCACCTCTTTCCCCCCTCTCCCTTCCCCTTCAACTCTCAGTTCATTTTCAGTATTCACTTTGTCCTCGAGGGTTTTGATGGTTTCCTGTCTCACATTCAGGTCCTCAGGCATTTTGAGTTAATTTTTTTGTATGGTGTAAGAAAGTAGTCTCGTTTCATTCTTCTGCATGTTGCTGTCCAGTTCTCCCAGCACCACCTGCTAAAGAGGCAGTCTTTTTTCCACCACATACTCTTTCCTGCTTTGTCAAAGATGAATTGGACATATATTTGTGGGCCCAGTTCTGGGTTCTCTATTCCATTGGTCTATGTGTCTGTTTTTGTGTCAATACCATACTGTCTTGATGATGACAGCTTTGTAGTAGAGGCTAAAGTCTGGGATTGTGATGCCTTCCATTTTGGTTTTCTTCTTCAATATTACTTTGGCTATTCGGGGTCTTTTGTGGTTCCATATGAATTTGGGGATAGTTTGTTCTAGCTTAGAGAAGATTGTTGGTGCAACTTTAATGGGGATTGCATCGAATGTGTAGATTGCTTTGGGTAACAATGCCATTTTCACAATGTTTATTCTTCTGATCCATTAATTAGTGTTTAAAACTTGGTTGATTTGATGGACTTGTAGATTGGGAAATAGGAGGTCATAATAAAGAAAAGCCAATGGCATTTTCTTTCATTATCTACTCAAAGTCATGCCTACTGCACCTCTAAACATTTCATTAGATCCAATGATACAGCAAACACTCCCAAAATAAACTCAGATTGTATTGCAGTTTCGCTTAACAGTATATAAAATGCTGTGTTGTGACAGGTATCAACTATCCATTAGATACTGAATCAATTTTTCTTAAGCACTACTAACTGCTTGCTTTTCTTGAAGCTAGATCATTCTGAAAATTTCCTGTTAGACCTATGAGTGAAAACATATGGTATCTCTCCTTCTGTGCCTGACTTATTTTGCTTAGCATGACACCCTCAAGGTCCATCCACTTTCCTACAAATGGCCAGATTTCATTCTTCCTCATTGCCATGTAGTACTCCATTGTATATGTATGTGTGTGTGTATACACACACATATATATATATACACATATATACATATATATATACACATATATACACATATATATACATATATATATACATATATATATATACATATATATACACACACACACACACACACACACACACACACACATACCAGTACTTCTTGATCCACTCATCAGGTGATGGACATTTAGGTTCTTTCCATGATTTGGCTATTGTAGAAAGCGCCGCTGTGAACATTGGGGTACACGTGCTCCTATGCATCAGCACTTCTTTATCCCTTGAGTAAATCCCTAGCAGTGTGGTTTCATCTTAGCTTGGGCAAACCATGCAGTATTTAATACATAGTAGCAAAATATTTACTACTGAAGCTTGAAAACATGTGAGTTCTTTGTGTGCAATCTTTCATTTATGCATGTGAGAGGGTTGTCTTTTTTTTAATGTTTTTACATTGTAGTACTTGTTTTGCTTGTTGGGGGTGTTTGCTTATTTAATACATTCCGTCAAGGACAGAAATTACATGCTGTTTTTGTTGTTGTTGTTGGGTTTTTTTTGTTTTTGTTTTTGTTTCCCCTACGATGTATGTCTTGGGTTTTTCCCTTATTATTTTCATTACTTTTTTTTTTCCCTCTTCTTTTTTTTGGTGGTGGGGGTGGTTATGTTTAAATGAAGTTGCTTTTACAACACCAAAGACTTAATCATC
>NC_043717.1:22741641-22741730 GCF_006229205.1 Suricata suricatta
TGCCAAAACAAATATTTTTTAAAAATAGATTGTAGTGATGGCTGAACAACTCTAAAAATCTCAAAGCCACTGAGTTGTACACTTTTAAA
>NC_043717.1:22741830-22743119 GCF_006229205.1 Suricata suricatta
GGACCTGAATGTGAGACAGGAAACCATCAAAACCCTCGAGGAGAAAGTAGGGAAAAACCTCCTAGACCTCCACCGCAGCAATCTCCTACTTGACACATCCTCAAAGGCAAGGGAAATGAAAGCAAAACTGAACTCTTGGGACTTCATCAAGATAAAAAGCTTCTGCAAGGCAAAGGAAACAATCAAGAAAACTAATAGGCAACCGACAGAATGGGAAAAGATAGTTGCAAATGACATCAGATAAAGGGCTAGTATCTAAAATATACAAGGAACTCACCAAACTTCACACCCACAAAACAAATAACCCAGTGAAGAAATGGGCAGAAGACATGAACAGACACTTCTCCAAAGAGGATATCCAGATGGCCTACAGGCACATGAAAAGTTGGTACTATTATTAAACTCCTTTTATAGATGGGAAAACTGAGGCTTAGAGAGTTAAGGTAACTTTTAATTAACTGACAGAGCCAGGATTTAAACCTAGGTATTACTAACTTTGACAACTACACTGCCTAGAATATGATGAAACAATTGCTTTTTTTTCTAAAACACAAAATTCCTGTTTTAAATTATGAACATACTGAAATGCATTTAAACAAAATAGACTTTTTTTTAAACTTTAGGGTACTTTCTAAGAATTATTCTTATAGGACTAAACTGAAAGGACCCATATTACTGCTTTTCAGACCCATCCATATGAGATGATAAAAGGCTGGTGCTGTCCAGATCTGAAGAAACCATAGGCACTTTTTCCTTAACCAACCTACAACAACATTTGTTCTTTATTGAATAGTATAATGTTCCATAAATGAGACTTTTGGTTGGCTGATCTGTCAATTTTTAACAACTCCTGCTTCCTATTCATTTTTTCTGTGATTATTTAAGGCTTATTGTAGGATCCAATAAAAACCACAACAGTTAGAGCTAGGTAACAGACCCAAGAGTTTGCAGACCAGTTATTCTGTCAGTTTCCAATTATTAATCATTTCTGACTTATAAATATTTGGATACACTAATATTCAATATATGAAAACAGCTTTTTTTGCTTAGTTGTTCATTAAATAATGAGGACCATACTATCATTATGCCATTGGCTTTTTTTTCTGTTTATTTATTTTTTTAACATATGCAATTATTCTCCATCATTTACACTACAGTAGTGACAATGACACTCCAAACAGAAAAGTAAAAAATCAAAACCCCAACTTCTATTTCATGTAATTAGACTTCTACAGAAATTAGAAGGTTAAGTAGCAACTAGTTAATCACCTAATTTCACAGCTATCTGA
>NC_043717.1:22743219-22768735 GCF_006229205.1 Suricata suricatta
AATAATACCAACTTTGAAATGGATATTGTAATAAATGACAAAATAATTTAAATAGTTTAGCATAGTGCTTAACACACTGTAACACTTAAAAAAGTTAACTATTATGATTAGACTGTATCATCATAAATGATTTCTAGATGAATTAAAAATTTAAATATAAAGAATGAAATAAAACAAAATCTTGTAGTAAACATGGTTATTAGTTGGTGATTTATGAATGAAAGAGAATATTCTAAATGATGGAAGACTTCATAAAAAGGATAGTAGTAAAACTTAGGAATATAAAACAGAAAACACTAGGTGGAAATACTAGTATAATGAAAAGTAACAAATATTTATATCCATAATATTTAATGAACTTTGATATATCAGTATGAAAATCTTAGAGTAGAAGTAAAAAGGCATTAATGGAAAATTCTATAATACACACACAGCCATAAAGAAAAAGAGAAAAGAAATAGAAAAGGATTCAGAAGAGGATTAATATAAAGAAGAAAAGAGAAAGTATCTGTTCTTCTAATTGATAACCATATTTTTAAGAAATTTTTAATGTTTTATTTATTTTTGAGACAGAGAGAGACAGAGCATGAGCGAGGAGGGGCAGAGAAAGAGGGAGATCAGAGTCGGAAGCCCGACTCTGAGCTGTCAGCACAGAGCCCGACGCGGGGCTTGAACCCACGAACGTGAGATCATGACCTGAACTGAAGTCAGAGGCTTAACTGAATGAGCCACCCAGGTGCTCCGATAACCATATTTTAAATCTGATAGTCTCTTCCAGACAGATCACATACCTGTGCATCACGCATGCGCATGCATGCACACACATCTTGTCTCCTGTGTTCATTTTACTTGGTTTCCCATTATTCCATGATGCTTTTGTATGTAATTATTTTTATTTTTTAAAGTTTATTTTGAGAGGGAGGGTAGGATAGGAGAGGCAGAGAGAGAGGGAGACAGAGAATCCCAAGCAGGCTCCAAGTTCAGTGTGGAGTTCAATGCTGGGCTCAATCTCACAACCAGCAAGATCGTAACCTGAGCCAAAATCAAGAGTTGTACACTTAAGCAATTGAGCTACCCAGGCACCTTTCTGTGATCATATTTTGTTGTTTGAAAATAGTCTTTAAAAATGGTTTGTCTCTGTTGAATATTACCATATTAATCAGGTTTCTGGACTAAGGTTCCTGAAACTCAGCTTGAATTAGATTTCAGAAATACAGTATACAGCTTCATGATTTATGTAACCAAAGGAGAGAAAGGACTCTATGGAAGGGGCCTTAGGAATTAGAGAAACAAAAGACTTCAGTATTATGAAGCCACTCTTTTTGGATTTAACTTTTTGCCAGCTTCAAATTCTTAGTGTTTCTTGTGTTAACAGGGAACATGGACACAAATGATTCTAGTCTAGCATCCTCATGACTTCATATTCAGGAAAGGAAAGAGTTTCTCTCCTAACCTTAACTAAGTGAATTCAAGGGAAGTCTTCTGTTGGACATTTGGTTTACTTGTTTATTCCTGGACAGTTATGTGGCCAGGGATATGTGATAAGTATCCTGGATTGTATCAATCTAGGGATGAGGTATGAAGGTCTTTTTTAAGAAAGTAGAAGCGTACTGGGTGGACAAAGCAATGATTGTCACAATATAATATCCCATAATTCACTGAGTCTTTTCTACATTGATGGACATTTAGGATTTTTTAACATTTGACATTATATTTAATGCTGATGATGGTTCTGTGCATGAAGCTTTGTTGAAATTTTTATTGGTTTATTTTTTGGGATGTATTTACTAGAATTTAAATTATTTTGTCTAATAATATGTTTAATTTTTGAGGCCTTTAATATAAAGATTGGAACCACATCTTTCATGTACTTAACATAGACAAATTCAACTATGTCTAATCACAAATAAATAGAGACAAGAGAAATCAGACAGCAGTTAAGTGGAGAGAGAGAGAGAGGGAGAGGGAACAAGAGTGAGAAGAGTAAAATCTAGTTCAATAGCTGAATCCCATGTACCTCAAGCCAATGACCTTACTCTTGGAAAGGAGCAACGTGCGCGAGGATTCTCTAGTGCTGTGTTATCTCAGTTCTCATTGGCACGCCTCTCATAGTGTGAGCTTGTTCCTAGTTGAGTTTCATTCTGGTGATTAAAGTTAGATTTTCTTTTTTTGTACAACATGGATCCTAAACACATGCCAACCACTTTACTACTCCACCAAAAGAAACAGCAATCTGTTCAATACTGGAGGAAAACCTGGCTGTTCAATAATGGAGGAAAATCTTACCAATTCTTTATACTATGTCTTTTTTTATTTGATACTTTAAGTGGTTTCTTAAGGATAATTTTGAGTATGCCTGATTTTCAACTTCCACACCAGCTTTAAAGCTACCCCCCAAGTAAGATCAAATTCTGTTTTGTGAAATTATTTTTAACAAATGATTTATAACAATTAATTTTCCCGCTGGAAGGTATGCACAAGCATATTTCACTTCACCTCTTTTGTCTAAAGTTAGCTTGAAAATAATTAATGAAAAAAGAACTAGTTAATATAAATAACAAATATAAGATTTGCCAGCCACATTTCATTCTTATGAGATAGAGTAAATGACAACTTGACTTTTCTAAACAAATGGAATATAAAACTGCTAATTTCTTCTCACCTTGAAACCTAGAAACAAGATAATAAACAAAGTGGATTGATTTTTTTATAGTAATCAGATCATCAGAGATACTCCAGCATCTTTCGGTATTTTGCTAGAATGATTTAAAAAAAATCTAGAAAAGATCTGTTCTATAATGTATTATATTAATATTCTTAAACTAAGTTCATGTCCATCAAGATCCTTCTAGTGTGCTGGGAATGTAAGCATAATTTAATTCCCAAAGTCAAATTTGATTCCATTCTTCTTCTTCTTTAAAAATTTAATAAAGTTTGGTAAGGTAATTATTTGACATTGCAAACAACTGATGCTTCATTTTATGCATATCAATTATATGAGGAAAATCCCTGCATGTCAGTATGCCTGCTGTTGAAACAACTGTAGCATTCAGTAGCCATTCTTTCTATTGGGTAATGTTAGTTTGCCCTTCTATAAAATTCTGTGTAGGGTCCGTACTATGATCTTAACATTTAGAGTACAAAATTGGGTTATCCTTATCAATTGTAGATGACTCTAATAGGGTAGTTATTTGTGGAGATAAGGTGGGTTTACTTCAGTATATTCAATGAATTAAAGTAACATAATAATTTGTTGTATTTGATACTTTAAGATACTAAAGTAAAGGAGGTAGATACTGATTTAATTTTAAAGAAGGGTGTGCTATTTTTCAGTTTACTCTTTTAAATTACAAATGTTTAACAGAGCACGCAGTTCAATAAAGCTGAACTAAATAAAATGACAAAAATGGCTGTTTTACCTTTAAAAGAGGAAGAAGGAAACCTTTCCTCCTCTACCCCACTTTACCTGTTCATCTCCCATTCTGAGCTCCAAATAACCTGCCTTGTCAACAATCATCCAGATAGGGAAAGTACATTTTCTCTTTATGGTAAGAGAGTGTGAGATTTGGTTAGGACTCTGTGCTAAATAGAGCTCTGGATTTGATAGATTGATGATACATTAAGCGGTGAATATGGGCAGAGAAAGCCTTTACTGGAGGTAAAATGGATTAACTATTTGGTGAAAAACAAGGTATATAGAGTTTTCTTGATTAATAGATGTGGAGAACTTGCAAGAGTGACTTAATTTCAGGAAGACTTTTTAATGACATCTTACAAAATAATAAATGCTGGTAACAGCTAACACACATATTGAGTGTTAATCAAGTGCCAGAAAGTATTTTTATACGTGTGTTAACTTCTTTAATCTTCACAGTAGCCTTCTGAGTTTGATTCTATTGTTATCTTCATTTTACAGATGAAGAAACTGAGATGTAGTGTATTGAAGCAGCTTATACCAATTACTAGTGGATTCAAACCTAGAGAGGCTGAATCCACAGTTCAGTAACCATTGGACACTATATTATTTCAAGAAAAGAAAAACTAAATCTCCTAAGTTTTAAAAGTTAAATTTTGCTTTATTATTGAAGGGGATTGAGGAAAGTTTTTAGAGAAAGGTATATGTATTGTCAGAGCTGCAGACATCTTTGTAAAATACCTTGTTTTAGGGGAGACAGGAGGACATATTGAACTTTAGGGAAGTTGTTTTGTATTGTTTTGAGTGCTTATGATTTCCTCTATGCTATTGCATAGATTAAAGATTGAGGATTATAATCTATAAAAACTTTGTTGTCTGATAGATTTGTGGCTTGACATGAATAGAGAAATGTACTCTTATAAAGATATGTCAACTTCTCAATCATGTCTATTCAAAGAATGACTTTGCAGTACCATGTCCTAAATAATTTTATCTGAAGTCAAGCTAAAAATCAGAGGTGTCACCTTCTCACTCCTTAAATTACTACCATAGAGGTGATTGAGTTAACAAAAAAAATTTATTGCCTTTCAAGATTGCCACATGCTCCTCAGTTACCAAATACAGGCACTTCCGGAGCTGCTCAATATATTCAGTAATTTATTTACCTAACATTGCATAAAGAAACCTTTGAGATTATGCCATTTCTAAAAAATCACTTAAACTTTTAGACTTACAAATATGTGGAAAAACCCACAATTCGTGTCAGTCTTATAGCTGTGGGACATGCTGTTGGCATGGTTTACATTTTCTTTGAAAACTGTTCATCTAGAAAATCAGTAAAAGACTGAGAGGAGAGGAGTTAAGGCGGCAGAGCAGCGTGGAGAGCCTGAGCTTGTCTCACCTCTTTAATGCATCTAGATCAGGACAAAACCATTTGGAACACATAGGAAGTTGATCTGAGGATGAACACAACAATCTGCATAACATGAGTCACAGAACTTGGACAGTATGCAGTGCAGAGAGGTGAATGGGGGAGAGAAAAGGCATAGGGAGCAGGGAACCGTTTTCGTGGAGAGAGGACTACGAGAGCAAGAGAAAGAGGGAGAATGCAGTCAAGTCGGGATTGAGCAAGAAAAGCACTCCCCCTGAAAGTAGCTGTGGAGGAAGGGAGAGAAGGAGTGAAAACACTCAAAGGGGACTGAACAAGCAATCTGTTTCCCAAAACCTTTGACAGGAAGAAAGATGGTTTCAGTACCACCAGGATTTTATCAACAGTGGAGCACACAGTCTGAAATTTCAGAGCTTAGTGCCTGGGGTGCTCTGGTGTGGAACCAGAAAAAATCCCCAGGAGAATGCAGCAGTGTTTGAGGGGTTCATGTGCCACATGGAGAGAAGCTCTTCCCCTGCTTGGAATGCACAGGCAAAGGTCCCAGCAGACCCCAGTAAGCAACTGCATTTGCTGGTATTGGGACAAAGACACCAGAGTGTGGTGAAGCCTGCCACCAGCTGTGTGTTGTGATTTGCCATAATCTCTCAACCTCCGTCGCTGCATGATCACACAAATATTTTCTGGGGTAGGCTGGCATGCAGCCATTGATCAGCAAGACCATCCCCCAGAGAGGCGGCACAGGTCCAAGCTGCTGGAGTCTCTGAAGCTGTGGGGATTTGAAACACAATCCCAACTGAGAGAAAACTCTGGAGGGAGGTGCTGCCTGGTAGGTGGACAGTTTGAACACAGACAGGGTAGAGGCAGGGAATGCACACAGGCCTGAAACAAAGGAAGGGTGCTTGATAATGGGTTGGTGATAGCACGAAGTTCCTGCACCAGAGACTGGGTGAACACATTTCCATCTTTTCTGTACAGGTACGTGTGTGTGTGCGTGCGTGTGCGTGCACACACACGCACACGCACGCACACACACACGCGCGCACACACACACACACACGCCACACTGACCCATCCCAGTAAGCTAAGCAATGCCATCTAGTGGAGAACAGAGCCATTACACCAAGTTCACCCAACTTTGTCCTCCAAGCACATCCTCTAGGAGACCAGCACAAGTCACTCTACCTGCTTAGTGTATGGACTATAGAAGGCTTCATAGTTTCAGTTCTAGAGGAAACTGGGTGTAACTTCATTTGGGTTCCATTCTGTTTGCTGGTTTATTTATCCATTTTTTTGCTTCTGTTTTTTCATAAATTGTCTTTTTTCTTTCCTTTATCTTTCTTGGATACAGAAAGAGAAAAAATATTTTTGTACTTTTTTTGTTTTACATTTTTTATTATATTTATTTTTCTTTATTATGTAACTTTTAAAATTTTTAAATCCTTTTGTTTCATTTCTTTCCTTTTTTCTCTTCTGTCAAGCTTCTTTCAATAAGCATACTGAAATTGAAATGCGTCTAAGATCTATCTACCTTTTTTTTTTGTTCTGTTTTTAATTTTTTAATTTTTACTTTTTATTTTATTTTTTTCCTCAAAAATGACAAAATGAAGGAATTCACCCCTAAAGAAAGAACAGGAGGAAATGACAGCCAGAGACTTAATCAATACAGATATAAGTAAGATGTCTGAACTAGAATTTAGAACCATGATAATGAGAGTTCCAATCAAAGACATATAGCATCAGAATGGATAAGAAAACAAGACCCATCAATATGCTGCTTACAAAAGACTCATTTTAGACCTAAAGACACCTGAAGATTGAAGGCAAGAGGATGGAGAATCATCTCTCATGACAAAAGAATGCTGGATAAGCCATACTTATACCAGATGCACTAGATTTTAAAACAAAGAATGTAACAAGAAATGAAGATGGTCAATAAATCATAATTACAGGGTCTATCCACCAAGAAGATCTAACAATTTTAAATATTTATGCCCCCAATATAAATAAATTTGGGAACACCCAAATATATAAATCAATTAATCACAAACATAAAGAAACTCACTGATGATAATAACATAACAGGGGATTTCAACAATCCAGCAATGGACAGATCATGCAAACAGAAAATCAACAAGGGAACAACGGCTGTGAATGATGCACTGTATTCGATAAACTTAACAGATAAATTCAGAAAATTTTATCCTAAAGCAGTAGAACACATTCTTCTTGAGTGCACATGGAACATTATCCAGAATAGACCACTTACTGGTTCACAAATCATCCTTCAAGAATTACAAAAAGATTGAGAGCATACCTTGCATATTTTGGACCATACTGCTATGAAACTCAAAATCAACCACAAGAAGAAATTTGGAAAGACCATGAATATTTGGAGATAAAGAATGAAAGAGTTAACCAGGACTTTAGAAAGGAAATTAAAAAGTACATGGAAGCTAATGAAAATGAAGACACGAGAATTCAAAACCTCTGGGATGCAGCACAGGTGGTCATAAGAGGGAAGCATATAGCAATCCAGGCCTTCCTAAAGAAGGAAGAAAGGTCTCAGGTACACAATCTAACCTTGCACCTAAATGAGCTGGAAAAAGAAGAGCAAATAAAGCCAAAACCAACAGAAGAAGGGAAATAATAAAGATTAGAGGATAAATCAATGATAATGAAATAAAAGAAACAGTGGAACAGATCAGTGAAACCAGGAGCTGGTTCTTTGAAAGAATTAACAAAATTGATAACCCCCTGATGAGATCAAAAAGAAAAAGGAAAGACTCCAAATAACTATTTAAGGACACATAAATTTGAATTTAGTATAATTTTCATGTGTCACAGTATATTTTTCCTGTTATTTAAAAATGTAAAAACTAGGGGCTCCTGGGTGGCTCAGTCAGTTAAGCGTCTGACTTTGGCTTAGATCATGATCTCATGGTTTGTAGGTTCGAGCCCTGCATCAGGTTCTGTGCTGACAGCTAGCTCAGAGCGTGGAGCCTGTCTTCAGATTCTGTGTCTCCCCTCTCTCTCTAACCCTCCCCTGCTCACGTTGTTTCTCTCTCTCTCTCTCTCTCTCTCTCTCTCTCTCTCTCTCTCTCTCTCTCAAATAAATAAAAACATTAAAAAATGTAAAAACTAGTTTTTATCTTGTGGGCCTTATAAACAAGCATTGGGCAAGATTTGGCCTCTGGACTATCATTTGCTGACCCTGTGCTCTAAGTCATAGTTTTCCAGTGTTCTTACAATTAAAATAATTATAAATACATGAATTAATAAGATGGGTTAGATATTGATTATTGAGTGATATTTAGGAAGAAATTCTTTTTAAATAACTAGACACAATGATTCAAGTCTTTAGAAGAAAACATCAGTGAAATAAGTGGGTAAAAAAAAGGGTATGTTGACAGTAGTTAATTGGTGCTACTTTGTGGTATTTTCCTTTGCTCTATGGATAATATGTATATTCCTAAGATGAATATGAGAATGTAATTTGACTATTTGAAAAACTAATATTCTTATACTGCCTTTATGATAAAATATTGGTAATTTGATATACGCTTTGTCTTTGTTTTGAAAAAGCCCATGCAACAATAGGGAGATTTTTTTTTTTTTTAGATTCAAGATTCCATCAAAAATAATTTAAAAAACGTATGATCAAGTTTATTAATTTATATTTTCTCCTGATCTTTCTTTTTGGCATACTTGAGGAAACTTGAAATAAATGTGCTTAAAACTGTTGACAAAATCACAAGTTGGTCTGTAGATGAAAGTCCCATTTGAGAGGATTTTTACATATTTCTTTGGAAGAAAAGATCTCACCACTATAATATACCATGTTTTCACCCAGTAGAAAAATAAATGACCACAGATACATTTTTAATGAAAAATCTCAATGATCCAGGATATTTTGTGACTCTTGACTAAGTTGATTCTCTTATGGGTTAAGGAAAATGGATTTCTATTCCTTGACTAATAGAAGCTACAGAAAGCTATGGTTTCCAGAGACAATCCTATAAGCAGAGACTTAGAAAGAAAGGGGGTTTGGAGAGAGATGGAGTTCAAAAATGCCACCTGCATATCTGTGCAACCTAAATACTGGTAATTTCTAGAAACCTAGAAATCAAATCAGTTACAAGTTAGTCCTACGCTCACTCAGTCTTCTTTACAATCAGTTTATTTTAGGTTAAGTAGCCCATTGTTGCTTTTAGTATAGCAACATCATTGATATTGGCTGTCCAATCTGTGATATGGCTTCTTTGCTCTATCATAAACCTTTACCTTCATCAGTGGTACAATTTGATACATTTTTTGAAATGACACCTGAGGTGGTGGATAGGAGAAATACATGAATAATTGAATAATTATATGAACATTTCAGTGTCTCCTTTATTGATTGCCTGAGGAAGAGGGTATTGTGGAAGGAACTCAGGATTTTGCCTGAAAATGTGGGGTATGTCTGCTCATATGCATGTGTATACATATATTTTAGAGCTAAGCATCAATTTTATGCAGTGATTTGTGTAATTCTTTATAACAGAATTGTTGAAAATACAGTGAATGATAAAGAAGATGGAATATTACTCAGCCATAAAAAAGGAAATCTTGTCATTTGCAACAGTGTGGATACACCTGGAGGGTATAATGCTAAGTGAAATACATCAATCTGAGAAAGACAGCGTACAATTTCACTCTTATGTGGAATTAAAGAAATGAATGAATGAAGGAGAATAAAAGACAAAAAAATATGATTCTTTTTTTTAGTGTTTTATATTTTTGAGAGAGACAGAGCATGATCAGGGGAGGAACAGAGAGAGAAAGGCACAGAAACCAATGCAGGCTCCAGTCTCAGAGCTGTCAGCACAGAGCCCAACACAGGGCTCGAACTAACCAAAGATCATGACCTGAGCCAAAGTCAGATGCTTAACCTACTGAGCCATGCAGGCACCCCAAAATTAGGTGCCCCAAAATAGAACCAACTGATGGTTGACACAGGGGAGGTGGATGAGGTGTTGGCAAGAATAGTTAAAGGGTATTACAAGTAGGCTTATCTTGAGCACTGAGGAATATATAGACATGTTAAGCCATTACATTACACATATGAAACTAAATGGTGCATGTTAATTATACTCGAATAAAAACAAATGGCACAAGATATCTAGTGACAAAAAGACATGGAGGAGCCTTAAAAAATAAAACAGTGCTAAAAATTAAAAAATGATCACTGATCAAATGTATATTCTTGTTCTTCTGGAAGTCTGAGCATTTTGATTACACATGATTTTGAATTAAGTGAATAGTATTGCACAGTGTTTGATCATGCAAATATGCATACCTACAGTATGTCTGTTACATAGAAGATCATAATATTGAATAAATCCCTTGATGCATTTTTGTTTATTTAGAATGACATAGTAGGCTGTAGCTTCTCACGTGCCCTATATAGATGAATATTAAACACATGATCCAGTTTTTTAATTTATTATCTCTGATTTAATGTTTATAAAAAATGGCTCAAATTAGTTGAAATTCTGACTATTGAAGTCTAGTTCTACAAAATTCTATTTTCCATCATGTTGACTACATTGGTTTTGTGCACTTTGATCTTTATTTTGTGTTATACAAAAGCCAATCAATATGTTGATCTACAAACATATCTGCTGCTTGGATAGTAGTTTTAAAACTGGCTCTTTTTCCAAGCAGAGATAGGACACTGAGAGTTGGTACTATGTGCTCCCGTCTGCAATTTCCAGTGATAATCCTTAGGAAGATTTCTAAGAGCTAAGTGAAGGAAATTCCCTTTGTTCTTTTTAAAAAATTTTTTAAAATATATATATATATATATTTATTTTTGATTGGGAGAGAGAGACAGAGTGCATGCTGGGGAAGGGCAGAGAGAAAGGGAGACACACAATCTGAAGAAGGCTCCAGGTTCTGAGCTGTCAGCACATAGCCTCATGTGAGGCTCAAACCCATGGACCACATGAGCATGACCTGAGCCTAAGTCAGGTGCTTAACTGACTGAGCCACCTGGGTGTCCCCTTTTTAAAAAATATTTTTAATGTTTGTTTATTTTTGAGAGAGAGAGAGGCAGAGTGCCAGCTGGGGAGGGGCAGAGAGAGAGGAGAGGAAATTCCCTTTGTTAAAATTGTACATTAGTGTGTAGAGTAAAATTGTATTTGTGAGAAACTGTAAGGAAAGCAAGTGATCTTACTGTTATCTTCTTCATTTGTGTAGTGTCAGTATCAATTTTATACTGTGATTAGGAATTAAATGACTGCAGCCTGGATATTAAATCACAAAGTCATTCAAATTCCAAATCAATGTAACATCACTTTTAAGGTAAAGTTTGTGTAATGTATTGAATTGGTTCTCTTGTTGTTTCTGGCCGTCTAACTATACA
This sequence comes from Suricata suricatta, assembly GCF_006229205.1. Classification (NCBI taxonomy): domain Eukaryota; kingdom Metazoa; phylum Chordata; class Mammalia; order Carnivora; family Herpestidae; genus Suricata; species Suricata suricatta. The sequence continues at coordinate 22,754,428 of NC_043717.1, forward strand.
CCAGCTATTGTTTGTTTGAGTACAAAGATTGTATATTCATTTGTTGATTTGAAATTTGAAGCTGAGAGGTTAGCCCTAAGGGAAAAGAAACAATAAACAAAACAAAGTAAGAAAGAATCACAAGAGTGTCATAGCTAGTAAAAAAGAAAAAGGAAAGGAAAAAAGAAGCTGCAACATGAAATGAGGTGATTGAGTGTGAAGTGAAATACCATAGAGACCCAAGTATTTCTTTATATTTGATCTGAAAAGCAATGACACTACAAGAATTTGAGTTGAATCATAGCCTGTACTTATATTATATAGATACATTTAAGGAAAAAATAAAAAGGAAATTTGGTTTAGTATAAGAAATGTTCTAGTTACTTAGTGCTGCATTACATGTAACATAGAATGTTATTTGTTTCATTCTACTGATCATATGAGCTAAAGGGCATCTCATGACTCCAGAGGAGTGGAGAAATAGATTCCACTTCTCATTGGAATAGTACATGTATGTATGGAAAGGGTGAAATTGATTAGTCATATTAGAGATGCCTATCCAAGAAGTAGATATTTCATAATACTTGGATACATTGAATATCAATATCAGTAGAATAAGTAAGGGAATCTTGAAAATAATTTACATGTAAAATACTGCTTTCTTATGCCCATAATTAAAGTAATATATATATATATATACACATATACACTGTATTTTACTATTTTTCAAAACATAGTGGTACACAGTAAATATATTCTATTGTGTTTCAGATTGGTGAAGTAGTTTTCATTGTGGGGACACTTTGAAGTTTGAAGAGCCTGGACATACGTGGGCATTAAGAAGAGTTCTGTGTTGCTCTTGCCTCAGTTTGTTGCAATGTGACCTTAAGTCTAAAATACTATGACTTTGAAAAATATTACTAGATTACATAACTTTAAATGTTCCAAGCAGCAATCGTAGTGTTAATCTTATTCACTTTTTTCATCAAAAAGCTAAGGATACTAAACCTAGACTTTACAAAGATCTTCATGTTAGCCAGTGGTATGATACACTTGGGACTTGAATCTAGGTCTCTCGACTGGCAAGTTACTGCTCTTCCTATTACTGAATACATCCATACTCCTTCCAAAAAGACTGTGCTGTAAGTTACCATCTGGCAATCCATGTAGAAGGACTGTGTTCACCAAATGGTGAATCAGAGCTTGTTATTTTATTATATTGTCAATGTTTAGGGGTCTCTAGACAAGTGAAAATGCTTAGTCAACCTAACAAAGAGTATAGCATGAGTAATGTAAGTACATATAGTGAGCCGAGGAGAACCTAGTTTTGATGGACCTTGAAGCTTATACAATTCTGACCCCACTTTATAAGATAAAAGGATGCAAAATTACAACTACAGAATTAAGTGCAGGGCTTTGAAGAATTGGCTTGTGTATTTTAAGTGTCCTCAAGCTCAACCTTCATCAGCCTCTGGTCCTGAGTCAGTTAGTCTAATTGAAATAATAGAGTTTTAATTGGCCTTTTGGAAGAACATGTCTCTCTAGATAAAGTGTTGTTGTTAGTAGGCACACCTGGAGGAAGATTATTTCTCTGGACATAGTGATTTCCTCTGACATTTAGAATGGATTTTAAATGCAGTCTTGCTTACATGTATGAACATATACAAGGACTTTGAGGCAATGCTTTGTAGCTCTAAGTATTATGGCACTTTGTCACAGAGTGATTTAGGCATGTGGCCTTGCTTTTTGAAAAGCTCCAGCTATCAACATTTAGGTAGGAAGCAGTTATGTTGATCTTTGGAGGCTAAGGACTTATATGAATGATGCATTAAATTGGCATGTTAAAGCAATCTTGCATAACTTTTGAAAGTGATCTAATTATACAGTACTCCACCTTGGTTTATCCATTAACTACATGAGGATGAATGAAGATACCATCTGATATGTTATGAAAATTGAGTTGATATTAGTGGGCTCAGTTGAAGTATTCAGAGAAATGATCCATAGACAAGACAGTACTTTCCAGACAGTGTCCAATGTTAATATGCCACACATGGAGTACCTGACAGGCACAGAGGAAATAAGGATAATATTTTACATTACAGAGTGTTTTGAGATAGGCAAGGCTGTTATTATGTTTCCTATTCTTGTAGAGAAAATCCCTTGCGGGTTATGAACTTATTTCCCTAACGTAACATAGCTGGAATTCAAGCCCAGCATTAGGACACAAAGGGCATCAGGCTTTTCATTATGCCACTCTGTCTCTTCTTAGAGGCCAAAGGAAGTTTATACCATCCTCACTGTCCTTTCCCACCTGGAAACAATTGCATTTCCCAAGGTCTTGTAATTTAGCTTTTTGTTATGACTGCTTTTCTCTGAGTTATTTAATTAGAATCTGTAGCTTTTGGCAGGAAAATAGTCAACCAAGCATATTTCTAACAAGCAATGTATTTAGGGGAGGAAGTCAAAATGAGCAAATAAGAGAGAAGGAATGGATGATAGTAGCTGCTAGAATATATTAGTTGGAGACAAATTTCAGTGGGAGTGTCAGTCACTGTGAATTACATTTTCAAGTGAAGTGGACTGAAAAACAAGAATGGGATGGAACAAGGCACATATATCATAGTATAGAATATTTGGAATTCTCCCAAACCTATCATCTTTTAATGGAAGAAATTTTAGGAGCAGAGGCCAGGATTGTGTTGATAGAATCATCTTGGAAAGTGCACTTTAAAAATTCCTATTCTGATTTGATGTTTGGAAAGGCTTTTCTATTAGGTAAAATTTAAAAAGCAATAGCTGATAAATATCACATTTTAATATAAATTAATCTTGATCCATCATTATTCATGATACTTCCATTAAACATTCTCAGTGGTCGAATGTGGGTAATGAAACATAGTTTAGCTGTTAGAACTGTTACAGAAGATAAATATTAAATACTAGGTGACTAGGTGAAAAAACAATGGTTTTAGGGGATACTGACAACCATGTATTAAGAGGGCTTTCTACCCCTTAAAGCATTTCATTGTTGGTAGATGGAGAACCGAGGCATAGAGGAGTTTATTGAGAAATGTCCTCAACAGGGAAGGTGAGATACTGCTACTTGGGATGATAAGATCAGTATGTTTTTTCACCATGTTGCCAGATAAAACATTTTAGGTACATATTTTGTCTACTAAATAGTTGATGCCATGGTTTTCTGCATGATGTTGATGAGAAACCATTTTTTGATCTACTTTCCTTGAAGCCCATAGGTTTCTCAAAATTAAGTTTTCTGCTGGCATGATTGCAGTAATACCTACTGGAGTTTAAAATTGTGCCTATTTTTTCAAGAACAAGTTGTAAATCCTGTTAAATTGCAGTGTCAAGCCCATAGCTTGCATTGAAGCTAACAGAGAGGTAACCGTAGACTAGCTTCCAGGCAGGCGATGTGAGAGTATTTAGACCCTATCATGCCTGAAAGCATTTTTCTTAAGTGCAAACATTGGGTATATTACCCAGGGAGTTAAAACACAGGCAGCTAAAGGGAACTGGATCTTTTCAATCTGTCAAATTATATGTGTCTGCTTCTTAATCATTATCATGAAACTGTTCTGTGGGACTACTTGAACCAAGTTAGCTTTCAATTAGCATGACATTATATTGGCAGGTCTAAATTATTAGAAAAAAATATTGGTCTGGCATGGACATCATATACATGAGCAATTTATTGGTGCAGTTTCATGGCCCAACACTATTACAATCTGTTAAACTCTTAAAACACTTGCCTCTCTATTTTCTCTTACACTCACTTGGCAACAAGTCCAAAACGAGTTAAATCCAGCTCTCCACCTGCTCCCTGCCTTCACTCAAGGTGTTGATCATTACTAAAATAAATCATACTACCTTTTGGACTTTATCTTGATGATCACATATCCCCTGTGGACATGCAACTTTGCTATGCAACCTTGTTCTTTCTCTAGAATGTTCATTCACTTTACTGTGCTCTGAGAAAATACTTTGTCCATTCTCCTCTCTATTTAATCTTTATGCTCTCTTTCCACACCTTTCACACTTAACTGTGAACGACTTACCTTTCTTCCTACTTAGTTTTTTTTTATTATGTGTTGGTGTAGAACACATTCACATATCACTAAATTTACTAGCTTACTCTTCCCTCCATTTAGAGTAGTCAGAATCTGCCTGCTATTATCTGAAGTCAACCTCAACATTTATGTTTTCAAATGTTCTCTCAAAGACTTCTTCAGTTGTCAACTCATCTGCATCATCAATTTATCTGTTGATATAGGATCTCTCTCAAGAGGCTCCCAATAGAGCATCTATTTACAAGTCTTAGTGAAAACATTCCCTTGAGCTATGGCCCTATTGACTTCATAGAAAATCTCCTCTAAGAATTTTCTGTATTCAGTGTCTTTGTTATTTCACCTTCCATTATCTCCCTAGTCAAATCTAATGCAGTTTTCATTCCTGTAAAATGGCTATGTTAAGATTACTAATGAATGCTATGTTACAAAATCCAGTGGTCAATTCTCAATTCTCATTTTTACCTGATCTCTTTGCATAATTTGACCCAGTTGGCTACAACTGTCATATCAAAATAATTTTCCCCCTGGTTTTTGCCCTACCTAGTTAATTCCTACTTTCCTTCACTGATTCCTATTTTTCTGTTTGGCATTATGTGTTTTTCCCCCCAGAGACAGAGAGGAGGAAGAGAGAGCAGGAGAGAGTGAGCAGGGGAGGGATAGTGGAATAGGAAGAGAGAGAGAGTCTTAGCAGGTTCCATACCCAGCACAGAGCCTGACTCGGGGCTCCATCTCACCACCATGAGACCATGACCTGAGCCAAAATCAAAAGTTGAATGCTTAACCAAGTGAGCCACACAAGCACCCCTAGCATTATGTTTTAGTTTGAAAGTCTCAATCATGAGCTGTCTTTTCTCCCTCACTTTCATAGTTGACCACATTTGGTGCTTTTAAAATAAAATCTATGTAAAATCTTTGATTCCTAAATGTGTATTTGCATATCAGATTTCTTTCACATCTTTCCAATGTTTATTCATTATCTACTGCTACATAAAAGTTTTACTCAGACCTTAGTGTGTTAAAATGAAACATCTCATGGTTTCTGTGGGTTAGGAATCTTGACATGACATCGCTGGGTCTTAAGGTTCAGGGTCACTCATAGTTGGTAGGATTCAATTCCTTAAAAGTTGTTGGACCAAGTTTTTGTCTGGCTGTTGGCCAGGGGCCACCCTCAGTTTCTTGCTACGTGGACTTTTCAATAGGGCATCTGGCTTTGTCAAAGTGAGTAGTGAGGAAGTGCCAGTAAAATGGAAATTAGCATTTTGTAATTTAATGTCAAAAGTGACCTCCCCTCACCTTTTCCTTACTAACCATTCAGTAGGCCCATCCCACACTCAAAGGAAGAGGATCACACAAGGTCATGAATAACAAGAGGCAGGGATTATTAGAGGCCTACAGCAGTAATATATCAAATTAACTTGGATATGATATAAGCATCTCAAAGTATCCAAAATGGATCATGGCTTCTTAATTTCCCAAACTTGGTATCCTCTAGCCTTCTTCTCAGTTAATGGTAGTACCTCTACCTCTACTTTCTGGTCAGACCTAGGATTGATCTTTGATCACTTTGATCACTCACTGACACACTGAACATATTTGTGACTCCTGTTGGTATTATTTGCAAATTGTACATCAACTCTGATGATTTTGCAACATTTCTTTTTTTTTTAGATGTTGTCTAAACTGGGATAAGTGCTTTTCTGAACTACTGCATTAACCTCCAACCTAATTAGTATCTTTTCTTCCTATTTTTCTTCTGTTATGGCCCATTCTTCTCCTAGTAGCCAAGGTAAACTTTTAAATAATGTGTATTATTAATACCAGTATTAGTTCCCCTTGACCACATCAAGAAAATTATCACTGGGGCACCTGGGTGGCTCAGTTGGTTAAGCATCAAACTTTGGCTTAGTTCATGAACTCATGGTTCGTGAGTTCGATCCCAGTGTTGGGCTTCATGCTGAGCACTCAGAGCCTGGAGCCTGCTTCAGATGCTTTATCTCCTTTTCTGTCTGTTCCTCCCCTGCTAATACTCTGTCTCTCTTTTTCTCTCTCAAAAATACATAAACATTAAAAATTAAAAAAAATTGATCACAAACTAGGTAGGTGAAAACAACAGGTATTCTCTCGGAGTTCTAGGAGCTAGAAGTCCAAAATCAAGGTGCCTGCAGCCCTGTGCATTATCTGAAGGCTCTAGGAGATGATCCTTTCTTATCTGTTTCTAGCTTCTTGTAGTTATCAGCAATACTTGGCTTTGTGTGGTTTCTAGATGCATAACTCCAATCTCTGCCTTCACTGTTAAATGGCCTTTCTCTTTATGTTTGTCTTTCTGTCCTCATAAGGATATCAGTAATTGGTATCCTTTATGGATCCTCCCTAATCCATTATAGTCTCATCTAAAGTTGTTTACATCCATAAAGGCTCTATTCTCAAATAAGGTCATATATATAGGTATGCAGGATTAGTACTTGAACATATTCCTTTGGGTTATACAATTCAACCCCATACAGTCCTTTACAAACTTTGGGTGACTTTTCAGTCCAAGCAAAATAAAATACAAGTTCTTCCATTTATTGCCTCTTCTTCATGTCTCACCTACTTCCCATCTCCCCCTTTTATATCTGCTCCAAGCACGTAGATCTTCTTTCTCTTGTGCAACTTATTAAGAACTTGTTCTGCTCTCATGGCTTTTGCATATGCTCATACTTTTCCTCGTATGTATTTTACCCATAGTCACACGTGATTGCTTCTTTTTCATGATTTAAGTCCCAAGTGATAGGTAAGACCTTTGAGAAATTAAAACACTAACCTCTTTTTCTTACAGTGTATTTATTTTGACAGAGAGAGAGTGAAAGAGAGTGTGTGTGTGCATGCACGTGTGTGCGCAAACAGAAGAGACAGAGAGAGGAGAGACGCATGACTCGTTCTCACTAACCATGAGATCATGACCTGAGCCAAAATCAAGAGTTGGACACTTAACCAAATGAGCCACCCAGGAGCCCCTAAAACAGTAACTGCTATAGCACATCATTATCTTTCCTGTAGTAGTATTTAATTTTTCTCACACTTATCATTAAATAAAATACATTATTTGTCTGCTTGTGTTTTGCCTGGCAAGAATGTAAGCCTGATGAAGGAAGAGTCTTGTTTCCTATTATGTCTTAAGTACTCCAATATCTAGGATAGTGCATGGTATATGTTGATCAATGAGTTTATATATCCATTAAAACCTCAGAGAGCAAGATGATATACACAATTGCTAAATAGATTCTGCAAGGTAGTCAATACCAAGTGCTGATTTACCTCTGATCTTCTGAAGTCATGAAGAAGTAGTGTTTCTAGACATGGTGAAGAACAGTCAATCTGAGGATACAATTCTTAGAAGAACCCAAACAAGGTAAGCTATATGCCAAGTGCTGAGAATTTACGAAGTGACCAGATCCAACAGGCATAAAACAGTCTATATTCTCTTTGAGGACATAGTGTAATTCCTGTCAGATAGTGAAAACCTTTGTGTAGAGTGAATGTAGCAAGTGCCTAGTTGAAAGTCACATAGATATCACATGGATAAAATTACACTCCATGCAGGGATTCTGTAAACACACAGCATCCAAAGAAATAGTAGTGCTGCCTTCAGGTGGATAAACTGGATATGGATTCTGTGTGTTTTTATTTGTCTTTATATTTGCATCAGAGTTTACAGAACTAACTCCATTTTATTTATTTTTGGCTATCTAATATATTGTCGGTAGAACACATGGAAACCAATTTTCTAGTCTTGTGACCTTGGAAAAGGTGCTTTATATATAGACAACAGTAGCATCTATGTGATTGAAAACTTGTAAGGATTAACAAAATAGTCTATGTAGAGTACTTAGATACATGCATGGCATTTAATCAGTGTTCAACGAAGGTTAACAGTTATTTTTAATAAACACTGAAAACAGAATATACAAAATTAGCTATCAATGTATAAATAATTATTAGAATCATCTACAAATGATAGTGATAAGCTAGCATATTTCTTTTATGTTTCTGGCTTCTGTGTTCTATTACCTTTCTGTTACAGCCATAACAGCTAATCATAAGCTTTGTGGCATAAAATAACACAAATTTATTCTCTTTCATTTTTGAAGGATAGGAGTATGAAATATGATTTTGGGGGGCTATAATCAGGGTGTCTTACAGGGCTGGGCCTTCTGGGAGCTCCAGGACAGAATCTGTTCCTTTAATGTTCTGGCTTCTAATGGTTGCTGACATTTCTTGGTGTATGGCTTCCTCACCCTAATCTCCACTTCTGTCACATGGCCTTCTCCCTAGCTTTAATACTCTGTTACCCTCTTACAAGGACCCTTGTGATTATATTGGGCCCACTTTGGAATCTAGGATAATCTCCCCATGTTAATATCCTTAAATAAATGACGTGTGCAAAGCCCCTTTTTCACATTTAAGGTAACATATTCAATGAATTTGGGTAATACGACTTGGACATCTTTGGGGGCAATTATTTTGTCTCGCACATATGCATTCATGGTTTCTTAATTTTAAGTTGTTATTATTTTTTTAAAGTTCAGTTTCTTTTTTAAAATTTTTTTTATTTATTTTTGAGAGACAGAGAGAGACAGCAAGAGTAGGGGAGGGTCAGAGAGAGGGAGACACAGAATCTGAAGCAGGCTCCAGGCTCTGAGCTAACTGTCAGCACAGAGCCCGACATGGGGCTTGAACCCACAAACCATGAGATCATGACCTGAGCCAAAGCCGGGCACTTAACCAACTGAGCCACCCAGGTGCCCCAAGTTATTTTTTTAATACTATAAAGCTTTGTCATTCTTTTCCTTGATAAGAATTGTAATGACCCATTGGCACATAGGACAAATGCTTATATTTCTTTTCCTGGAAACTTCATTGGTCGTGTTGTCACTGAGTAGTACCTAGGGGTGACTGCTAAGCACCTTTATAAAAGATATCTAATTGTAATTTGTTCTGTGGCCTCAGAACTGATGTATCTGTATGATAGAGCTTATTATTTTAACTACTCATATGAACTTATGATGATGACCAGCCATGCTACTGATCATTTGGCAGTGTTTGGAGACTTTTGTTTTTGCTTGTGACATCTTGGTGAAGGTACTACTAGCATCTAGTAAAGGCCATCAATGCCTCCACACATCCTACCGCACAGGACAGCCCCCTAAAATGAAGAATGATCTGGCCACATATAACAAACATCAAAGACAGAGTTCTGATTAACATAAAGCCATGTTTTCTTGAGAGTTGCAGTAAGTTTATTTAATACGTTGAATTTTAAACACCCCAAAATGTGATACTGTCAGATTTATCCAACTATCCATTAAATATACTGACAGGAAAAACTCACAAAGGAGGGAAATTCCCTCAGCTAGGATTATGTTTGCAGCCCATAAGAGGGATGATGGAATCTATTTGCCTTTCTTCTCTGGTTTTGTCACCTTCCTCATCCAATCTGCTGTCTTTGGAACCCCCCAAAAAATCTTTGGTATGAGCTTTATAGCTGAATTACAGTGGAAGGCATGATGAATATGAAAGGTGTAAGAAAGGTGAATTAGGAAAGTGGTAGATGGAAACTGTTTAGTGTTTTTATTTATGCTCTCTATTCTCAAGCACAGTGCGCTTTCCATTTTAGCTAGTCAGGTTCATCCACTCACTGGATTTTCTCCTGTCATCAAATAAGTATGAGTTGTATTGAATTTTATAGAAATTTCTGGCAGCATATGGGATATTTCCATTTCCCAAATAATTCCCAGTAATTTCAATTGGGAATTACTACATAGAGTTGATTCAACTATGGGTATAGTTGTCAACCTAGTAGCCCTGTAAATGTTCAGTGGCTTGTAATGATAAAGGATAATAGGACCCCAACAAAGCATCAGTGTTTAATACTAAATACATAATTATATTTGATTTTCACAGTAATCCTCTGAAGTAAAGAGTGTTCCCTTGCCCACTTTACAGATTAGAGGACAGAGGTATAGAGATATTAAGTATTAACTTGTCCACATCTGCACAGTTGGTAAGAGGTTGAGGTGGACTTGAAATACAGACATTTTAATTTGAGTTGTATTCACTCAGTCACCTTCATTGTATATTTCTTCAGGTCTCTTTTGGAAGACCATCAGCTAGTACCAGGTATTTTCTAAGCTATAGCTGGTTACACATTACATACTTTTCAAGTGACCTTGAAACTGAAGCCTTTTTCTAAGAAGCTGCATCCCAGCTACCATTTCTCTTAGGGTAGTTCCTCTGCCTTTCCACAGCTGAGAGAAATGCCTACTGTCTCAAACTACATTTAGTTCTTGTTGATATTAATGTTATGAAAATAGACTTTTTCTATGCATTTTTCTAATTCGACTGGTTTCTTATTTAACTGCCTTGGAGCTGTGTTTATATTGTTGTTCACATCATTTATGATTAGAACACAATGATACTAAGCACTGCCCAGAATACAAAATCTAACCAGAGGTAGCTTATTATAATTTCTTCCTTTCAACTTAAAAAAATACTTTGCTTATACTTAGGTATTCATTGATTAATTATAGTAAATCAGTGTAGTTCTCAAGCATAATTTTCATAAACTCCTGAGTCATAAAAGTGTAAAACGAGCACATATCAAAGATTCATGGAATTCACTAATTAATGAAGGAACTGGAAGACATGTTAGGACTGGTTCAGAGAAAATGTCAAAACACCACAAATCTATACGCAGTAAAAGAATTTTGGAATGGATTTGCCACAGCTGGTCTATACGTAGGCCAGTAATCACTTGTATTCCACCAGACCACAAGTAATTTCCATTTCTCTGGACAAGAGTTACTTGCATTGCTGTTAACTTTCTAGAAGTTATCTTTACAGAGTTGTGAAATAGTATATCTATAGACAAAGGTGCAGAGATAGGGTCAGGTCATCCCCAGAAGCTCCAACTTTTCATCAGAAGATTATCCAGTAATCTCTATTGTTCCTTCCAGGATCCCAAGTATGTTATTAAAGTGCTATCTTGTGGCTGCATCTACAGTATACATTTTATTCCTTCAGTTATCCATTATATACTTACAGCCTATTATCTGCTTGAAACAATTTAACAGGTATTGTAAACAGACCAGGAAATGTGTAGGTTTGTGTGTATGGGTTTGTGTCTATTTGTTAAGAATCTATTTTAATTAGTTTCTGATTGCTATCCTAGTCTTTGTATTAGTAACCCATGACAGTGGATCTTATAACAGGAAATACTGAAAATTATTGTAGTGAAAAAATACTTAGCACGGTGTATATCTGAATGACTCTTGGATTGAGACATGTATATGGTTTTGACTTAGAGAATTAAAATAGTAGGAAACAATGTGAGATAATTTGATTCTGTAAAAGCTTTTCTTTTTTATTAATTTTCTAGTTTATTGAGGTGTAATTGACAAGTACGATTCATGTATATTTAAGGTGTACCACTTGATTTTTTGATATACATAAACATTGTGAAAGGATTACCACAATGAAGTTAATTCACATATCCATCACCTCACATACTATCATTTTTTTTGTGTGTCATAACATTTTTTACTCTCTTACTAAAATTTAAATATAAAATGCAGTTTGTAATTGTGGTCACCATACTATCCATTAAATCATTAGAACACATTGATCCAACATAACTGAACCTCTGTACCCTTTGATGAATGTCTTACCATTTTTCCTACCCCCAGCCTCTGGCAACCATCATTCTATTTTCTACTTTCTAGGGGTTTGACTTTTTCAGATTCCATGCATAACTGATATCATACAGCCTTTGTCTTCCTGTGCCTAGCTTATTTCATTTAACATAATGCCCTAAGGGCCAACTGTGGTGTTGCAATTTAAAACAACATTTTCTTCCTTTTTAAGGTTGACTAATAATCCATTGTGTGTGTATCTAACGTTTTCTTTATCCATTCTTCTATTGATGAACCCTTAAAACCTTTTGTAAAGAAATTTTAAGCTAATACAAAAGTTTTTGTATTTTTATGAAAAGCAGTATATATTCATTTTTGTAAAAAAAAGTGGGCAAGCGTATAGCAATATGGAGGAAACCTATAATTCAGTATGATCACTTATGACAGCAAAGGTCATATTATATGATGTGAGGCAGTTTTTTCTGGTCATTTCTATCCGTAGTCATATTGTTAATACTAAGAATCATGTTCTATATAGCATTGTATTCTGCTTTCATCTCTTAGCATTTTATTGTGACTATTTTTCCAAGTGATTGACTTCCAAAATATTTGTAAAGATGATACAAAATATTTGTAAAGATGAATATTTTTTCTTAGAGACATTCCCTAAATTTTATTTTAATTGTCGTTCTTAATAACTAGATACTTGACTAGTAGTTTATTAAATATCTCTTTACATAAATCTCCATCTGGATTTAATAGTATTTAAGGGTGATGTATTAGTTACCATTCACAGCATAACAAATTACCACAAATTTGTATCATAAACTGATACAAATGTATTATCACATGACATCTATGGTTAGAAATGTGGGCACAGATGAGCTGGAATGTCTGCTCAGAGTCTCACAAGGATGAAATCAAGGTATCAGGCAGGCAGAATGCTCATCTCAGACCTGGCAACTTGGAAGTTGATGTGGTTGTTGGCAGAATTCAGTTCATTGTGGTTATAGGATTGAGGCCTTCTGCATCTCAAAGCCACAAACCATTCCATGGCATGTGGCTTTCTCCACAATATGGGAGTTTGTTCTTCAAGTCCAGTAGGAGAGTATCTCTCCTGATTCTTAATTCTCTGACATCTTCTGTGATGTCTAGACCCTCTTTGAAAGGGCCACCTGATTAGGCTGGGCCCAATGAGAGTGTCTCTGTTTTGATTAACTTAAAGTCAACTGATGAGTTGACTTACAACTACAAAACATCTTCTCTTCTGCGATAAACCATAGCCCCACCATGGGAGTGATAACCTCATATTTATAACCCTCACCCATATTCACTGGGGTATGGGCTTCTGTATGGTGTGAACACAAGGGGTGGGAGTTTTGAGAGCCATCTGAGATTTTTACTACCACAGACTAATTTTAATTCTCTGATCAGTGAGAAATGCTTCCTTTATCATATGTTGTTCTGTAGTTTGACCTCTGGTGCAGTATTGTATGTGTATCTTTCATTGATAAGTCCATCCATTTTTGTAGCTGTACCAATTATCTAGTCTAGAATTAAGATGCATTTTAGTATCTTGCAGGAAAGTCTTATTTAATTCTTGTTTTCTAAATTTCTCTGGCTTATTCTTCCAATCAAAATTTAGACTTAATTATTCAAGAAATCAAAAAAAATTCCACTTGAATTTTGACTCAAAGTGAATAATATTGGTCTAGAAAATTTTGACATTTTTTGTCAATATTGACAAAGTGGTTAACATTTTCATCTTGAAGCACATTATTTTTCATAGTTTATAATGGAATAAAGTTTTTAATGTTTTTATAACCATAACCTATAAATAATGAAAATTTTGGGTTTGCCTTATGCTAATATTTATATTTATAGCTATTATTTTTCCTTCCTGATACATTGCACTGCCTAGAAGTTTAAAAAAAAAAACTAATAGTGGTAACCTAAACTACCCCTGCCAGTGTTACTTCATTTTATAATTTTGTCACTTTTAAAAGATTTTCTTTGAAAAAAAAAATAAAAGGTTTTCTGTGTTCTTACAACCATAACCATGGTTTTCTGTTCCTTAGAACACACTCTGTTCTCTGAAAGTTTGCAGGTACTCATTGGTGCTATTTTGCAGTTTATACTTTATTTATTTTTATTTTTTATAATAGTTTATTGTCAAATTGGTTTCCATATAACACCCAGTGCTTCTCCCCACAAGTGCCCCCCACCATGACCATCACTCCCTCCCTTCCTCCCCCTCCCCTTTCAGTCCATGGTTCCTCTTCAGTATTCAGTAGTCTCCCTTGATCTGTGTCCCTCACTCTCCCCTGCTCTCTTTCCCCCTTCATCTCCCCATGGTCCCCTGCCAGGTCTCTCCTGTTAGACCTATGAATGCAAACATATGGTATCTATCCTTCTCTGCCTGACTTATTTCGCTTAGCATGACACCCTCAAGGTACATCCACTTTGCTACAAATGGCCATATGTCATTCAGGCTCTTTCCATGATTTGGCTATTGTAGAAAGTGCCGCTATGAACATTGGGGTCCATCTGCTCCTATGCATCAGCACTTCT
>NC_043717.1:22768835-22909041 GCF_006229205.1 Suricata suricatta
ACTCTGACCGGTGTGAGGTGGTATCTCAGTGTGGTTTTGCTTTGAATTTCCCTGATGATAAGTGACACTGAGCATCGTTTGAAAGTAATATTGAAGAAGAAAACCAAAGCAGGAGGCATCACAATCCCAGACTTTAGCCTCTACTACAAAGCTGTCATCATCAAGACAGTATGATATTGGCACAAAAACAGACACATGGACCAATGGAATAGAATAGAGAACCCACAAATGGACCCACAAGTATATGGCCAATTAATCTTTGACAAAGCAGGGAAGAGTGTCCAATGGAAAAAAGACAGCCTCTTCAACAGGTGGTGTTGGGAGAGCTGGACAGCAACATGTAGAAAAATGAAATTAGACCATTTTCTGACACCATTCACAAAAATAAACTCAAAATGGATAAAGGATCTGAATGTGAGACAGGAAACCATTAAAAAACCCTTCAGGCGAAAGCAGGAAATAGTTAGACCTCAATCGTAGCCATTTCTTCCTCGACACATCCTCAAAGGCAAGGGAAATTAAAGCAAAACTGAACCCTTGGGACTTCATCAAGATAAAAAGCTTCTGCAAGGCAAAGGAAACAATCAAAAAAACTAACAGGCAACCGACAGAATGGGAAAAGATAGTGTGGCAAATGGCATATCAGATAAAGGGCTAGTATCCAAAATCTACAAGGAGCTCACTAAACTCCATACACGAAAAATGAATAATCCAGTGAAGAAATGGGCAGAAGACCTGAATAGACACTTCTCGAAAGAGGACATCCAGATGGCCAACAGGCACATGAAGTTTATACTTTAATAGTATTTGGAATTTGTAAATGTTTTTCTTTCATGTTATTCTTTTGTTTAGCAAATTATCATAATTTACCTTCCCAGAAATCCATTTCTGACGCTTTCAAAATTAGGAAAATTAAAAGTATTCTCATTTTGTTTGTGTGATTGTATATTTTATATTCTCCTTTTCACTTTCGATTTTGTATATATTATTGGTCTTATTTTCTTAGTAGATTTGATAGAAGTTTAGTCTTTATAACATAAGGCTGGTTGTACCATTCAGTTCTGTCAACACCTTTGGCTTCCCTCCTGTTCAAGGATATGGTTCAGACCTCATGAGAACTGAGCAAGCCCTTTTTCTACAGGATCCTTCTACAAGTTTTCAGGCTCACATGGTGCCACTCAGCAGGTGGGCCAGCTATTCCTCAGTAACTGCAGTGACTACTCTAGTCTGCTGGTTTGCAGAACATTCCATAGCATTTTTATGTCAGATTGCTGTACAGCAGACTACTCTGAGTATAGTCTTGAGACAAAATTAAAATAGCCCTGCTAGGGATTTACGCAAGAGAGACAGAAGTGCTGATGCATAGGAGCACATGTACCCCAATGTTCATAGCAGCAATGTCAACAATAGCCAAACCATGGAAAGAGCCTAAATGTCCATCACCTGATGAGTGGATCAAGAAGATGTGGTATATATACACAATGGAGTACTACATGGCAATGAGAGGGAATGACATATGGTCATTGTCATTCTAAAACCAGTTCTATTTGTTACAATGTAAGTAGAATAAAACAAACCAGTACTACTTTGCTCCATTTTATTTCCAATTTTGTATTCATCCGTGTATATTTTCATTCCTTCTGCCTCTAAAGGATATCTCAACTTTCCCATAGTAGTATCTCTTTGTTTCTCGATTCACTTCGTTCCTGTAGCTCTTCTCTTCGCTTCAGTTTACATGTAAATTCTGATCTTCCCCATTCTGAACTATAGTTAAGCCTCTACTCTCAACTATGGGTTTCATATCTTCCTGTTTAGGAACAAGCGGATTAAGTTTATTTTATCATTAAATATTCTGCTTATGTCTCCATTTGTTTAATTAAAGGAGTAGCCAGTATGACTGGGAGTGTCTTAAATTTAAAGCTAGTTTTGTCTCTTTTTTATTATTACAATACATAAACTCAGTTAATGTTTTCTTTAAATATCCTTGCTTGTTTCATTGACCCAACTCCTTGCCTGATTTTCTCCCTTTGCCTGTCCCACAAATATTTGTAGGCTCCCAAGGTGAAAATGTAAGCCTTTTTCTCTTTGTTTCATATGCTGTCTTCCTGTCTATCCTAATCCATGTCTTTAACTTAAACTAAAATTACAATATTGTTATCCTCTATCTTTACACCGTGTTTCTGGCTAATATTTTTAATTAACTACAAGAAAATTCTAGTAGAAGATTCCATAAGCTATTTAAAATCTGTGTGCCTTAAATATAATTTCATATACTTGTCCATCCTCATTGCTCCAAATGTCTTCTCTATTTGTATATATTGGTAAATAGGGTCATAATAGACCTCGGTGCTCAAAGTCTATGCCTCAGATCCACTTTCAAAGCTTCCTTTCAATGCCACTTCCTTTAATATCACTGAACTCTCTCTATTTCCAAATACATGAGGTTCTTTCAGCATTCACCTGTACTGCTTTAAGGCTGACCTTCTTCTTTATCTTCCCATACCCCTTCCTGCTAACTAGTTTGTTCCACCTCTGAACTATGTTTTCTGAAAGTTAGTTATTCACTTAAAAGCATCCTTTAGCTCTTCGTTGTCCCTAGTACAAAGAACTTTAGGATTGTGTGAAAGGGAGATATATAAGAATTGCAGGTAGGTCATCATGTGTATTCTGAGGAAACATGTTCAATATATATAATGTTTTCCTGATAATAAAAAAAAGGTTAAGAAAGTGATGCTGCATGAAATATTCTTGGATAATGAGGTTACTAAGCCTATGAGTGAAAAACATTGTAGGGGGCATGAAGGAGGGAAAAATAATGCTTACCTAGCATATCTTGCTATTAACAGTCCTTCATTCACATCTTCAACTCCTATCACCAGAGCCTGTGATCTATTTACACTTCATTCCTAGCATTTGCCTTTTCACATCCTTTCCATATTAGTTTTTTAGTTGTTGTTGCTGTAACAAATTACCACAAACCTAGTGACTTAAAACAACCCAAATTTTTATTCTTAGAGTTCTGGTGGTTAGAAAGTCAAAATGTATTAGACACACTTGGTAAAATCAAGGCGTTGGCATGATTGCCTATTATGTGGAAGAGCTGGGGAAAATCTGCTTCCTTGCCTATTCCAGCTTATGGAGGCCACAGTCATCCCTTGGCTCATGTTTCATTTGTCCGTTTCTAACGTGCATCAGTCCAATCTCTGACCTTCACTCCCATCCTTAATAGTTTCTATGGATATCATTCTTCTCCTTACCTTTTATAGGGATGCTTGTTAATACGTTGGGCTCACCTGACTGATAATCTGATGTCACAAATCCTTAATTTAACCACATATGCCAAGTCCCTTTGACAACTGAGGTAAATGATCACCGGTTCCAGGTTGTGACCACACATGTTTGCCAGGTGGGCATTGTTCTGTCTACCAGAGTGACAATCTCAGTCATATTTTATTCTAGACTCAGAAGTTCCTTTACTTTAAAAAATCTTTCTTTTATGACCTAACTGAAATACCTCCTCCTCTGAAAGCTCTTTGCTGTGACTTCACCAGATCAAACCTGAAACAGAATTAATAGATTTCTCCCTCTACTCCCTTAGCCCATTGTACTTACCATATGGCAGTAGGGCCAGTCCAATTAAGTAGGTAAGCATTTGTCTTCTTTATTGGTCTATGAGCCTTCTTTATTAGAGTGCATTGCATAGTCTTTGTGTCCCCACTACACCATAGCACAGTATCTTGTGACTAGTACATGCTTAATAAGTGTTTACAAAATAATGAGTTCGAATGCCAGAATTCAACTGTATATAATAGCAGCCACAGTCTGTGTTTCATTCAATTTTGCAGCTAACATTTACTGAGTATTGGAAATAAGAAAGATAGGGGCACCTGAGTGGTTCAGTCGATTAAGTGTCGGACTTGGCTCAGGTCATGATCTCACGGTTCGTGGGTTTGAGCCCCGCGTCGGGCTCTGTGCTGACAGCTAGCTCAGAGCCTGGAGCCTGCTTCAGATTCTGTGTCTTCCTCTCTCTCTGAGCCTCTCCTGCTTTCTCTCTCTCTTTCTCTCTCTCTCTCTCTCTCTCTCTCTCTCAAAAGTAAATAAAAACATTTAAAAAAGATGAATAAAACACACAATCACCTGGTGGGATTTCAAGTCTGGGAAAAGAGAAAGACATAAAGATATGAGCTAATAGCTTGAGGTAGGGCATAAAGAAAGCTGGTATATACAGAAAGTGTCACAAGTGAGAAGATGTGAGTTGATTCTATGATAGTGTTAACAATAATGGCAACAACAGTCAACCGCATTGAAGATATTAACAGCAGCTTCTGTTTCTTGAGTTTGTTGTATGTGCCACTGTGGCTCTAGGTACTATGCTATATACTGTAATGATGCCTATGTTTCAAATGAAGAAATCAGCCACAGCTTATATGCTCAAAATCACACAATTAGCGGTGAAACTAGGATAAGAGCCTAGTCAGACTGATTGCTCATAACCATTATAATATGTTCATTCTGCATAACTTAGTAGTGGTTCATGTGAAGCCAAGACATGATGGTATTAATAGGAAATAGGCAGATAATTTAAGGTCCTGCCACTCATAATTTGAAGCTACTTGAAATTAGGTCATTGATAGTATGAGCCGCCATGTGACAATAAGAATATACATAAGAACACTGTATTTATATATAGTTTGTATTGTGATTTGTGGGTAAGAATTATTAATTATGCAACAAGTACAGCAAAGCTTGGATGTGTATGACTAGATATATTTCCTCTGTCAAGATAAGATGTAATAAATTATATCTCAGGTTTGTGTACATTATTGTAGATTGGCCAAGATGTTGAATCTGTGATATGCTACATATTTTCCCCCTAATATACAGCATTTCAGGAGATTAAATTAAGGATCTTGATGTTACCAAATTGATGCTTTCCAAACCAATTTAGTTTTAAGAAATACAAATTCGAACTAGCTTGTGTGTCTTATAGAAATGAAACGAGTGAGGAAGTAGAATTTAGAATGAAGAGTAAAGTAATAAGACCGTTAGGCTGGAGTTTCTTGGGCAGCTCTGATTAAACTCACACTGAGAGAGGAACAGATTCTCGCTGCTAACCTGAAGGCTAAAGATACCAGCTTGAAGATTTCCTGGAGCTGCAGTTAGTGCAGTGGCTGGGAAATAGAAGTCAGCTTTGGGGAATGCATGACTCAGGCTCGTGCTGTAATGTGACGGCTCGTCAGATGTGCTTTTAAGTTGGCTTTTTGTACCAGGTTTCATTTATGTCTTTATGTGAACTCAAGGTCCTTGGTTAGAAAACTGAACCAGGCTATCTTCATTTAAAGTAGCTGGAATTAAAATAGCTTATTCTCAATACTTAAAGATTTACTGACTTTTTGACTCAAATGATGATGGTATCACTTTACTGCAAGTGAATAGATAGTGATTTTGTTCTATGAATTAAAATGTGTTTGAACAGACTTATTAATGCAAATGAATTAATCATTTAAAAATATTCAAAAGTAAAAAAAAATATTCAGAAGTATCTGAGGCACTAGGAGAGCAAAATATGTGACTGTCAAACCACCATTTCAGCTTCCTCATTTTTCATAAAGTCATAGTGATTGAAAGCTGAATATGATCAGTCCTCAACTGTCTTGCAAAGAAACTTGTGCTGTCATGGATTGACAATATATTTGAACTGTGTTCTGACTTGCTACTTTTTGAAATTCAGTCTTCCACCTCTACTATCTCAGTCTTACACAAAAATGAAAGAGGGATGATTTTCCCAGGAAAACGGTGTTCATTACAGTTAATTTCAAATGAAACATATCCCCCTTTTGAAAGCCAAACTCGAGACTAATGTCCCTTCTAGTACCCCTCAGAGACCATGTACTTTCTTTCAATAGAGACAAGAATCTTAAAATTCTCTTGAAGTATCTTTTAGAGCTGTTTGAAAGAGAATTGTAAAATTATAATTAAATCTTTAGAGGCATAGAATTTATGATTTCTTCTTGATTGTTAAGAATGACATGGAATAAAATCATATTGTAACCTGGAACATTAAAAAAAAGGTCAGTGTTTTGTAATTTATATTAAAATTGTGAAATAGTCCTTTTGAAGGGATTGTTTTCACTTAATTTACATGCAATTACATGCAATCCTCTAAATAAAGAGAAATTTTAAACCTTTAAGCGATGATAAGATTTTAAAGCAGTTTGTGGGCCCCATGGAGACAGAATTTTGGGACTACTGGTTTGGATTTTACTTACGAACCACAACATCTAGGGAAATATAATATAGATCCTGTTCACATTCTTTCCTTTGGTGATGCTCATTGCCCTGATTGGGTGCATGATAAGAAGTTGAACAAAAATCTTAACATATTGCTATATATTTTTTAAATGTGTGTTTTTCTTTTTTTATATTTGCTTTAGGGAGCAGCCTTTAAAAGCTGGAAGATGAAAGCTCCGATTCCACACTTGATTCTCTTATATGCTACTTTTACTCAGAGTTTGAAGGTTGTGACCAAAAGAGGCTCTGGTAAGTGGTGTATCTTCCTCTACTCTCATTTTTACGGGTTAAAATGATGGTGCTACATTCAACATGTGCCATTTGTGGAGAGAATGAGGATTAAGAGGGAGTCTATGTTGTGGAAATATTGCAGACATATCTTGAAATGAATGGAGCTTACAGGGATTTAGAAAGGTGGGACTAGGTTGAAAAAAAGGGGCTTATATAATTAATTACAATGAATTTGAGTGGATTCAATACCCAAAGCTTGTATTTTTACTTCATTTTATAGTATGATTTTCAACATTCTTTTATAAAGAGTGTCATTTTAGCTTGTGCGTGGAAATGTTGTGACTTAATTTCATGTTAACTATACTGTTAGCATTTTAATATCAGCTATGCTTAGGGCAGATTCTTTTTAAGGGTGTACATAAGCGATTGGCTGGATTATTTTGCAGGTATTTAAAGAAAGTACCAGAGTTAGTTAAGAAAATGTCATAGGGAAACATCCTACTATGTTAATAAGAAACATAGAGGTAAAGCATAATGGTAATATGAAAGGAGCTTCTAAATAGAATAATGTGGAAACTTAGGGAAAAACTCACATGTTATAAGACATCTTGGTTTTCAGCTGACAGTTGATACTTGGAGTTAGTGAAATTAATGTATGAGGCAATTGGATAAATACTGTTACTGATTTGAAGTTGTATTTTGTCTAATAAGTCACTCATAATACAAAGCCTTGCCACACTCACATTTTATGTGGAGTTACAGAAATTTTGAAGCTATACTTTTGAATTTAATGGAGAAAGAAATGTATTGTGTTTAGTTGCTAGAACTAGAATGTGTTGTATATTAGTTCTAGAGAGATAGTGGGGGAAGTGAAATAATGTGCAAGAGGCCACAAGGTATTGGGATTATCAAGAATTGCATTAACCAAAATACCTTTGGAATTCAGAAAGGAGCGGGAATGAAAGGGCCCAGATGGGGGCTACTGCAACCATTTTCAGTCCCTTAGGTTGAGAGGCTTCAAACTCACATTGATTGTCTGAAAAGGCCACATGCAAAAGAAGTAGAGAACAATGTTTGCCCTCAAGAGTCCCCCTTCCCTTGGGAGAGTCTGGGGAGGAATTGAGGGGTACTTGTGCATTGCCTAGTCTCGAGATGGTACAGGATTGAGAGTTGAAGGAATTTTACTGAGCCTGTTGGCTCTAGAACTTTTTGGCTGTTGTACAGCTGTTGTATCTGTCATTGATGTGGTTGTAGACAGTGTGAAAAAGTAGTGTTTTTATGTTGATACATTGTTTCATAGGTTGCTCTTGATGGATTTTTTTTTAAATGAGTGAAAACCCTACAGCAGGGTTATGATGCAGTAGCTTTTGTAATTTCGGTGGGTTACTGGCAAATACTAGATGTTTTGATTCTTTGCTACTTGTGCAAAAAGTTGAGCATATGTTAGGGACTTAAAGTAGGTAGAAGGGAGAACAAGTTGTGATGGAAGCTGCCGATTTCTACAAAATTGATAATTGTTATAATGGCAGTTTGCACTTAACAAAGAACTTAACATGGATCTTTGAGATTCTGGCCACATAGAAGGGAAACATGTAACTGTGTATCTATTATAGTAAAATGAAACTAAACTAGAAATATTAACTGAATTTTAAAAACTTAATTTATTCTACTTATTATACTTGGTAATAAACGTTTATGTCAGTTAATGTTGTGTATGTCAGATTTAAGATATATACATTGAAGTGCAAATATGACTTTTTTCCCCCCACCCATCACATAGTGGTGATGGGTCAATTTTATATAACCTCTAATTTTGGGGGGAAACTTTTATTAAATTGGGATTTACTTTATTTGTCAGAGTAATATGGGAGCAGAGCTAGAAATGTGGGACAATTGGAAAATCCAGAGACCTGAGAAAACTCAATGACCTGTCTCAGAATCAATGTTTACTTTAATGATATAATTATTTTAGGAGGGTGGTAATAAAATGCTGTTCTCAGTTTGGCGGAAGTTCTGAGACCTTGTTCTCCTCTATTTACAAATATAGTTGTCAAATAGCTCCTTAATACCTCCCAAGCCAAGTGTGCTTTCTGTATGCTAATATAAAAATGATAAATAAGGCAGATACTGAGATTTGATTTGTTTACTTTTCTGTAATGTGAATTAAGACATCTTATCTCAGTATCTGTGTTGAGACCCAGCTGGATGAAAGTCCATTTGATTTTTGAATCTTAAGTGTGCAATTTAGGAATAAATAATATAACTTTACCCATATACTTTATAGCTGACACTCATTTCAGCTGATGCCTGTTACCATGCACCTTTGTTGAGAGAAGCAGATATGTAGCTTACTGAAAGGCGTCACTACTGGTCTCCACAGATCAAGTAGAAGAGAAGTGCCCTTGGCATCTTCTCCTTAAAAGATTAATGGCTCAGTCTTCACATGAGCCCAGCCCAACCCAGAAAACCAGAAGCACCAAGGCCAGGGAATAAAAATCAATTTTTGATGTTCGGTGTCACATATTAACTGAGAGTGCTACTTATCTTTTTTCTTCCTTCTCATCATTTAATTCTTTTTTTATTTTTATTTTTATAAATCTTTTTGAAAATTCAGTAAACATGATTCAGAACCCAATGGTTTCCATGTGTCTTTTGCTAGAATATAATTTTTAATGGACTGTGAGTACTAGAACACCAGAACTAGATATTTTAATAACCAAGAGCTTGTTAATATAGTTGTAATACACAGAACAATGTTAATTTTTTTTATATTACATTACTCGCGTAGAGCATTGACTTTAGAGAAACACTTATGGTCATTTCATACATATGTAAAAGTCGGTATTTGTTTTTCATTAACGGAACTAATTTGAAAGCAGTAGGAGCTCTTCATAAACACGCTGGAGATGTATTATTTTTATCACGTCGCCTCACACCCCCAGTGCTCTGAATTTAGGGAACAAATTAAATATAATACAGTTATGACATCATAACATCTTGATTAAAATGTTAAAAATTCACTTTTATGATGTTTTGGTTTAAATATCACTTAGGGTATGTACTTAACAATCAAGGATTGATCTTGTCAGGTCATAGTCTAAAGTTTTGCCTACATTTAGAATGAAAGCCTTTAATATCAGTGGAAGTAGCTATTCAGCCTTTGTACCCAACGGATTTTCTTTGGGAACAATTTTCTACCTTGTTTTTAGATTTTATAAGCAACACTTGAAGAAAGAGGCCAAGACTATCAGTAATACCCATTCTCCTCTAGTTTACGAAGCATTGTAGCATTTCGGTAAATGAACATTTGAATTGCTGTCATTTATAGAATGCTGTACAAAAAAGCACATCAAAGTGGATGCTTGCTTGGAGAGTCTTTATCTCTACCAGTTTAGAAAGTCAGGCTTAATGGTTTTTTTGTTGTTGTTGTTTTGTTTTGTTTTTTTTTTTTTAGTTATTGTGTGTGTCTTTCTCTCTCCTTTTCTCCTTCCTCTCCCTTTTTTCTTTCCTTTTTCCTTCCTGCATTTCATCTTTTCCTCTTCTTTGCTGCTTCTCTGCTTTCTTATCTCTTCCTTCCTTCCTTCCACCCCTCTTACCTTCTTTTTTGTTAGTGTATTTGTCTGCAAACAAAAGAATATCTTTTGATATTCCCACTGAGTCTTTGTGGATCTTTTTTTAACTACAAAAATATGATTATTACCTTGTTTGAACAGTAAAAGTCCATGAAAAAATACGTCGTTATAAGATTATTACAAGAATGTAATATGGTCTCTGTTAATATTGGGTATTAATTTTTTTATTTTGTGTAATTAAGAGGATTTGGGATACAATTCAGGAACAGGGAAATAATGTAAACTGTTGATGGACTGTTACATACAAAGTATGAGAATAGTATTTTGGGGAACTAAAACATGAGTTGTGATTTGGCCCAAGACTTTGGGTCACTGAGTATAAATGAAGCTAGAGGGATCTGGATAGTGAGACTTGGGAAAAGAAAGGAATCCTGACCTTTTGATTGATTCTCTTTGCTCTCATACCCATCTCTAAAATACAAGATAGTGAGTGCAAGTAATATGATTTATATATGCTTATAAGCTCTACATTGCCACATATGGTATATGTTTCAGAGTCTGGGTTCAGTAAAATGTCTTCATGAAATAATGATTACATGAATGTATGAATGAGTGACTTCAGTGTTCAGGCTGGTAAGGATGCTACAAAACCAACCCAGTATTAGAAAAATGAAGGCAAAATAAAATAGAGAGGCATTTAGGAAAGACTTTTTTTCTTAAGGAGAAATTAGTATCATGTACAATATGAGACTACTAAAGCAAAAGATAGAAACTCAGAAATAAGCAATATACAAGAAACACTAAGGGTTTATATGGAGACAATGAACTTTTGCAAATCATGAATGTTTTCATGAGCTTGAAGTAAAGCTCAAAATATGCTAGAAGGAAAGGAAAATAACTCTTTAAATATTACTGGGTTGGAATTTTACTACACTTAGTGCTGCTTTAAAGAAATATCATTACTATGCAGACATTTTTGACTTAATGGTATTTCTCAGTATAGACCACCGAAAAGGGTGTAGTTCATGATTTCTGAATCACAATAAATAAGCAACTGACTCCAGTGTAGAAAAAATATTCATAATTTTTAGAGCATACGGGAGATAGTAAGTGTCTATATTACTACAAACCAAAGGGTACTTCTTCTAGAAGATATTTAAGATGTGTAAAAGCTACTTAAAGCAGCCCGCTATTAAAACGTAAAAGAGTTACCACAGGGAGTGTAACTTCTTTTCATTCTATAACCTGACAGTGGACACCTGTTTGTGTAAATTGATTTAGATGCAGTTCTTTCTGACATCAAGAGGAAGTCTCAAGAGGTTTTCCTCAACTTATAACTCTAAGCCCAAATAATTTATACAAGATGAAGGCAGTTAAATCACCAGAGATACAGTTTAAGTTCTAATCTTTGAATTCGTTATTTCTGGATCTTTATTTCTTTAAGTGAAATAAATTATACTGCTGTGTAAAGAAATTGAGACTTAACTGAACAGGAGTGAGAAGCTTGGCGGGGTGTTTCCATCTCATGCCAATGTGATTTATGTGCTGCAGCTCTCTGGGGCATTCCAGGAAGTCATCAAGCTTAATTCCACATGATTAAGAGACAGTCTAGTCCCCCAGCATCTGCCTTTTATTATGTTACCATGTGTTCATTCCCAGTTTGTCAAATATGTCAAAAAGTATGAAGCATTTCTCTTATTTTTCCTTTGGGATACCTGAAAAGACCAAACTTCTCTGGCTTTGTTTCTTTGCCTTTTGACAGAAAAAAATACTTTGTTTTTTCTTGGAAAAAATTTCCTTCTTGTATTTACCTTGTCTTTATAAAAAATTTTGAAATTAGATCTGGAATAATTTTTATTCTTTTGAAATGGTGTCTTGAATTAGAGCGAGTCTAACAAACAAATAGAACTTAACCCTGACAAAATTATCTAGTATATTTGTTTAATAATTACTTGATATATCTCAGAATTTTACCATAAACTTGTTCAATTTCAATTGTTGGTACAATTTTATTTAGAGTTGGTATAGATTAATTCCACTTGTGGAGAATGATGCCTGATTCATGGGAAATTTGGAGAATTTAAAAGTTTTATCATGGAGAAGATAAAAGTCAATATGGATGGATGATGAATCTGAGAAGTTGAAAAGGATTTAAATGGAAAGGGGATATTCCAAGTTCATAAATATGTCAGTGTGACACTGTATGAAAGGGATAATAAAATATATATTCTGCTATGTATTTAAATGGAAAATTGAGGGGTAGAGGCAGAAGTGAGGAGCCAGTTACTGGTGGGAATTTTCAGTCCTATTAAAAAATTGATATTCTTTCTAGAGATGGCACAGGGGTAACTACTGGTGGACTAGTAGATGAGCACCTGATCCATGATGAGTCTACTGTAGGCTTGAAGATGATCCATAAGGTGACTTGGAAATTAGGGATGCTTTTATATTAGTATACTGTTGCTGCTTTCACAAAGAAGCAAATATTCAGTGTCTTAAGACAAAAATTTATCATTTTATGATTGTGCAGGTCAGATGTCCGGAATAGGCTGGCAAGACTGTGTTGTTTGTGCAGGCTCTAGAAGAGAATCTGTTTTCACTGCCTTGTCCAGTTTCCATTGGCTACCTGCATTTTCTGGCTCCTGGTCCCTAATCATTCCAACCTCTGCTTATGACATCACATCTCTTTCTGTTGCTCTCAGTGCCCACCCCCCAACCTTCCTCTTTCCCTTAGAAAGGCTCTTGTAATTGCATTGGAACTGCATAAGTAATCCGGGAAAATCTCATCTCTAGATCATTGATTTAATTAGACCTACAAAGCCCCTTTTATCCTGTCACATAACCAAGTCAAGTGTTCCAGGGATTTTGATGTGAACATCTTTGTGGAGGTGTGTGCATTATTCTGTCACCATGACTGCATGACTGATAATTACCAAAGTTAGTCAAACTTATTGCATTTGGACTAGAGAGTAGAGAATGGGCAGTCAAGTCAAGAGCCCATTCCTAGAAAGGAATGGAGGAAGTTGAATTTTTTTTTTCCTGAAGGGACCATGTATTTTGTGGCCTATGAAAAAAGAGAAGGAGTAGGGGAGAAAAGGAAAAGAAGGGGGGTAAAAACAGGGTAGAGAGAGAGGAATGGAGATAGGGAAGAAGAAAGAAAAGAAAGGGTCTGGTGATGCTTTGGATCTTGATAACTTTTAAGTTTCAAATGCGCTCTACAAATGTACTCTTAAAAATAGTTCCCCTTTCTTGTGATATCTTAAAGGAGTCTGTGTTCCTTCAAACCAAAACTGTCTGACACAAAAATGATTTCTTGACTCACAGTGACAGCAGTGAGAACAAGAAAAAGTAGAGCAACTTTCCAGTTAGAATCCACTGAGTTTGATGATTACATGGACATTTGTTAAAATAATGGTAGAGAAGATAATTCTGTAATAGGATTAGATGCCATCTATCATATTAAAGGTTTCCAAGAAACAGAAACTCAAGAGGACCACTTATTTAAATAAAACAGTAGGGAAGTCTTTGTGATTAGGATGAAGCCCCAAAAGTGGATTGAGCATAGAGTATGAAGAGTTTCATGTGTCTTGCCAGGGGATATTGGATTTTATCTTGTAGAACAAAAGGTTTTGGCTGAGATACTTAATTACTTTGAAAATCCCTTTAGCGGTAAATTCGGTGTGTGAGGTTGGGGCTCAGATTTGGCAGATCTTTTCATTGTGGTGTCTTATATACACTATAAAGATGAAACTCCCTGATAGATACGCAGAAGTGCTGCTCAAATGTTTGTACTAGCCCATTAGTGAATCTGCCTTTACAGAGAAGAAAAGACACAAACAGTCAAGCTATGAAGGCTCACACATGAGAGTGGCATGGTCAAATCTGTTTTTGAACAGAGTACTCTGTATAGGAAAGACTGTATTGGGATTCCAGAGTGTTCAGTCAGGGAGACAATAAAAGTCATACTGAGGTACCCTAAGGGCCTGAAAAGCAGTCAAAGGACTGAAAGCATGTTTCTGTAGAAAACTAAGTGGGATCAAGTGAATCTTTGGAGAAAGAATGTGAAATAATTTGAAAAGAAGCTAATCTGAGGGTGTTGCCAGTTAGGAGGATGGGCGTTTCTTTTTCACAGAGAGGAGATGGAATGAGTTCAGTTTGGAACATATGAGCTGTGGCAGTCACTGAAAATATTCAAGTGATGGATTTATTTATTGGTCTGGAGTTATAACTAGTTTCCTGTGGCTGCCATGACAAATTACCACAAAGTAGGTAACTTAAAACAGTAGAAATCTATTCACTCACAGTTCTGGAGGCTCAAAGTTAAAGATCAAGGTGTGAGCAAGGCCACATTCCTTCTGAAGGCTTTGTGGGAGAATCCTTTCTTGCCTCTTAGAGCTTCTGGTGGCTTCAGGTGTTCCTTGCTTTGTGTCTGCATAGTTCAGTATCTCTGCCTACGTCTTCATATAGCCTTCTCTTCCATATCTGTAATCTCCCCATGCCTTTCTCATATAAGGACACTTGTCAAGAGATTCAGGGTCCACTTCAATAATCCAGGATGATCTTGAGATCAGAGAGTTATTGTCGGATTTTAAATACGTATGTGGGGGCACCAGGGTGGCTCAGTCAGTTGAGCGTCTGGCTTCGGCTCAGGTCATGATCTCACAGTTTGTGGGTTCGAGCCCCGCGTTGGGCTCTGTGCTGACAGCTAGCTCAGAGCCTGGAGTCTGCTTTGAATTCTGTATCTCTCTCTCTCTCTGACCCTCCTTTGCTTGCACTGTCTCTCTCTGTCTCTCAAAAATAAAAAAAAACATTAAAAAATAAATAAATATGTATGTGTGGGTAGGGGTGTGTGTGTGTGTGTGTATAAACCAAATCCGTATAAACACTGTTTATTCTATAAAGTTTGCTTAAGTTTTAGATGTTATTATTTTTTTGATTTTGGTAAAACAAGTATAAAACCTCTTGGTTATCTATGATAAGAATATTTGTACTATAAAAAGGATAAAATTTCTCCAACCAAAAATCCTTTTACTTAGATTCAAAATATGTTTGCCTCGACCAATCTCCTAAAGGTAGGGTAATACTGATTCAACTTTCATTTCCTTCTTTCATACAACCAAATGGTAAAGGTGGTTTGCAAGAGTAAAAGTGTGTCCTGGTTAATCCTCATGTTGACTTCTGTAAATTGTCAGCCATTTATACAGACAACTGATAGTGACATGCCAACTTGTTTCTACACTGATAATGACTAAAAACACATGCTTTGTGTTATTTTCCCTAAAGTAGTTTAGGTTGTTCTGATAAGTGTTATGAGACTTACAGAGTCTGGAATTAAGAAACTTGGATTTCAATCCAGTTTTGTTGATTGGGACAAGTCCTTGAACCTTTCAGACATTGGTTTTCTTTTCATAAATTAAAAATTTTTAGCTACATCATCGTCAGTAGAAATAGAAGTTTATCCTTTTGTTCATTTCACAAACATTTATTGAACACCATTTTATACTCAGTACATAAAATGACACTTTTTCTTTTGTAACATATTGTGCATATTTACAAATTGATCAAATAAATTTAGATGGCCCGAGTTTGTAGTCCGAATACCCTCTGGCCACATTTAACTTCATGTTACACAAGCTGTCTTGACACTGCAGAGTGAAGGATATTATCAGTTTAAAACAAAGTTTCAATTAAGTAATATTTTTTTTTAGTCTAAGAAAACAGTAAAATAAAGATGCGGTACTTTTCCTTGCAGGTAGTGATGTGTCTAAGTGAAGTTGGTAACTGTGACCTGGCAGTTCACAGTGCTTAAACCGTTGTAGCCTATTTTTGCTTATTTGTGGCAGATTTCCATTCGTAGAGTTAGAATCTCTTAAGATACTTAGAGCACTTCATTACATGGAAAATGTTGCCTTAAGGCAATGACAATGGATAACTTTGCCAACTTTTAAAATCATGTGGGTTATATATAATCATGTCTGTAAAAAGTGCCTGTCTTTATAATCATGTCTTTTAAAAGTGCCTCATGTGGGCATCCTAAACACTATTCAGTCACCATTTATATTTTACTAACTGTACTAAAGTATTTCCAAATTAATATTGATGCCTGGATTTCCATAAAGTTCTTTCATTGACATTTTACTTTGATTACTAAAAGCATATTCCATTTACTTTTTATTTTACATGACTTAAACATGTTGTGAATGATAAAGGAAAAGTAGTTTCATCACAGATGAATAAAAG
This sequence comes from Suricata suricatta, assembly GCF_006229205.1. Classification (NCBI taxonomy): domain Eukaryota; kingdom Metazoa; phylum Chordata; class Mammalia; order Carnivora; family Herpestidae; genus Suricata; species Suricata suricatta. Next base: position 22,785,170 of record NC_043717.1, read on the forward strand.
ATTTCCATGCTCTGAGGAATTCATTGTTTTTCTTCAATATATTTTGCCATCAGAAAAAAAGAACAATTTCAACTTGAAGATTATTCCAGTTTTTCCTATAAAGTAGTTGGATGGACTCTCCATTGCCATCTGGTGGCTATACACAGTTGATGAAAATGTTGGAATAAATAAAAAGGAAAAATATGGAAAGAAAATTTCTAATGAATTATTGTTCAGAATTTATTTCAGTTGAATTTAATATTTTCCAACCTCTATTTTTTTTTTTTACAATTTATTGGCTTAGGTTTGAAGAAAAGTATACAGATTTCTGTTCTTTCTTGGGTATTTTTTATAATAGAAATTTTTTCTGAGCTTTTCAAGGAGACAGAAAAAATACTGTATTTTAGCAATATATAATCATGTTAGTCTGTAGCCCTATATTATCAGAGTTCAAGTTATGTACATAAGTACATTCATATTATAAAATATTTTAAAAATTCCTTCTTGGAATATGTTGCTGCCATTAAGGTCTTGTCAATGTAATGATTCAGGTATTTAAAGGAGAAAGTAAAGATTTTCCAGGTCACTAAGATATATAAGAGCAGCTGGTAGAAATACAGAAATGAAGACTATGGGAGAATGGCTCTGTGCTAAACTCTTTAGGTTTTCCTGATTTCCTAGAGGCCTGGGCCCGGAATATGAGGTAGAGGATCCTAGGTATAGTCAGGCTAAGAAATGTAAAGTGTTAGTTACCAGGAAAAGTCACCCTGGAAAAGCACTTGCCCGTATCTGCAAATCCTAAAAGAAGGAGGTCCAAATTGGAAGGAAATCTCTGGTTGGCCATATTTCATTTTTTTAAAGTAAAATTTCCAAAAGGCCTTAGCTTTTCTAAAGTATCTTATCAAATTAAAAGAATATATTACACATACACACATACTAATAATTATTTTTTCAAGCAGTCTTTGTAAACTTTGAAGATAATCTCCAACTCTTACCAGTGATGAGTACTTTATATAATGTGTACAAATGTATTTGTTAGTTTCTTTTAGGGTTTTATGCATTTTTGACCTAATGTCACATTGAAGCTCCTTTATCTTCCCAATGGACAAAGTAATAGGTTCTGTACACAATTGTTAACAAACATGTATTGAATTCCTACTGTAATATACGGTCAGTAACATTGACTGACATCAGTTATGCCTAGATATAAAAGAGGTTAAAATGTTGAGGTACTTGGTTTTAGAGATTTGACTTTTGGATTCCTTATTTTAACAACTAAATTATAGGAAGTTTTACTAAAGGAAACCAGGAAAAATGATTTATCACTGTTAGGCTTGATCATTTCATTCTTTGTTTTCCATATCCATGAATTGTATTCTGAAAATTGTTATACTACTTCCCCATGGCTTTGGTGACTATTGCTTTGGAAAAATGTGGACTACTTATTTTTGTAGCTGCATGGTTTTTCACATTATAAAACTCATGTATCTATCATAACTTTAAAACTGATCATGGTGCAGACATTGTTCCTTCATATTCACTAGACCGTTATAGTTCCTCTTTTATATCTAGCAAGTATTTTCACACAGAACACACTATAAACAAATCATTGAGTTGGATTCTCTGGGGCATTAAAATGAACAATCTACCCTCTCTGTACTGTCTCTATTGTTAAAGATCTTGCAAAAGAAATACACAATGTGAGATACAGTAGTACGCCAGTTTCCTATTGCTGTTGTGAAAATTACCACAAACGTCATGGCTTAAAACGCCACATTTATTATCTTACAGTTCCGGAGGTCACAACTCCTAAAACCAAGGTGTAAGCAGGGCTTTCTTCTTTCAGGAGCCTGCAGGGGAGAATCCCTTTCCTTGCAAGCTCCAGCTTTTACAAGTCATTTGCATTCCTTGGTTTGTAGCTACTTCGTGAACTCACATCCAATGACCCATCTTCCAAACTCATTCTTTGACCTCTGCTTCCATTGTCACAAATCCTTCTCTGATTCTGACTCTGCTGCTTCCCTGTCATTGAGGATCCTTTTGATTACGGTTAGAAATCCACAGTCTAGAATACTCTTTACATCTCAAGATCCTTAATCACATCTGCAGAATCACTTTTGCCATATAAGGTAACATTGACAGGTTCTGGCAATTAGGATGTGCGAATCTTTGGGAGGGGGGTGGGAGGGCATTCTGTGTATCGCAGACATATACTGCAGTACTTTTACCATGAAAGAGTTTGATATGGTTGGAATACATATACAGGTGGGCACAATATAGGTGAAAAGAGACAGTGGGTGAGGGGAAAAGTGGAAAAAAGTAGATGGGAGCTGTATCACAAAGGGCTTTGTATGACCTAACAAGAAATGTGAATATTTTGTTACAGGAAACAGGGAACTGAAGGAATTTAAACAAGTGTGTGGCAGGAGTAGCCTCACCAGGTAGATTGGAAATATCCCTGAGACCAGAGGGTGGGAAATGAGGCCAACAGTCTAGGCCAGGAAGTTATGAATTGAGGCAGTAGCATTAAGGGACAGAAAGGAAGATGCAGATTTAGATATAGAATTAATAAGAACTGGTGGCGGACTGTACAAGTTGAGAGAGGGATAGGTGAAAGGTGATTTAAGTTGCTTTTATTAAATTTAATGTTCTTTTGAGAATTAATAACTACAGTTGCATTTATAGGCTGTATTCTTCCTAGGAAGATACATTTTTAGTTTTCAGTATCTTTTGTGGTTTGGCTTTAGACCTGACTACTGTACATCTGACATAAAAGTCTAGGTTTTGGAGCTAAGTTCCTCTTCTGTAGTCGATCTTTTACACAGAGCATCTTCCTAAAGTCAGTATTTATTCCTCATAGTTCTTTCAAGTTTCTTCTGTCATAAGTGGTTGTACTGGAGTATTATATAAATGAGTGTGTCTTCCTTTGCTGATTTCATTGAAATACCTCAAAAGAAAAAAGGGGTTTTCAGGCTTTTCAAAAATATAACATAACATATGTATACCACCATGTATATACACACATGCACCCTCATACATACATGTGTATATATATACACACACACATATATATGATTATTTACAAAACACATTTATCAAGGAACTACTATGTGCCAGGTGCTGAGGGTTCAGAAATGATTAGGCCATGTGACTGCTGTATATTTTAACATCTGTGTTTTATTTTCCCAATTAAATAGTAGAGGCTCATTAAGTGTAATAATCTCTTATATGTGCTTATGTATATGCCTTGTAGAATCACTGTGCTTGAAAGACTTATTGCATAATTAGTGCTCAATATATATTTGTATTTGCTGGAATTACGCATGTTGATGAATCTCATCACAACACTCTGTATTTTCCCATGACAATTTATGTGTATAACTCCTCCCTGATAACAGAAGCTCCTTGAAGAATGATCTCTGTGCATTTTAACTTGGTTATCTTTTTTTAAAGTTTATTTATATTTATTTTGAAAGAGAAAGAAGGAGGGAGCAAGTGAGCAGGGGCCGAGGGAGATGGGAGGACAGAGGATCCCATGCAGGCTCTGCACTGTCAGCGCAGAGCCCAATGGAGGGCTCAAAGTGACAAACCATGAGATCATGACCTGAGCCGAAGTCAGATGCTTAACCAAGTAAGCCACCCAGGTGCCCCATAATTTCATGATCTTTACAAACCCTCACCCAAGGCCTTGCCCACAAAATTCTGTGACCAACTGTCACGTGAACAAATGAATAAATTTAACTTACATGAAATGAATAGTTTATTGGAGTTTAAATTTCTCTGTAAAGGGAGAATTAAATATGATCTTCAGTGTCAGGGTGATGTGACAGCTCATCGTTACTGTATCTAATTCCCTGATGGAATTGTAATAACTGAAGCCAGAAGCCCGGAGTCTAACCCGGGAAGTGGATTGTGAGATGGCATCTCTTCTGCTCAAAAGGGCAGCTTTCAGTTACTTCATTGTAATGGGAATTGTGCAGCTTTTTCTTCCTTCTTATCCATGAAGTTTTTGTCCCATGTATGAATATGTAGGTCAGTTCACGTGAAGGAGGACTAGATGCACAAAATGAACCGTGCATGGAAGGGTGCCTGCCAGGAGTGGGGCATGAGCCACAGCAGCTGCTCAGGCCTCCATGTCTCCTAAGGCAGATCACAGGGAACCCTAGGAATGCTGGTGAAGAGAAGTGGCCTGCAACATTGAGGGTGTTTTATTTTAATTCAGAACATGAATTAGTTCAATTTGGCAACTTGCACATTCATTCTGCCACTCTGGAACTGACATGCCACTCTGCAGTGAACAGTGGTGACTTACTGTTTGTTTCAAAGGCATGTTTTTGCTTCTTTGGAAGACGTGCTTGGTTTGTTTTGTTCAATTTTTAATGATAACATGATTTTATTTTAAATTTCTTTGGAAACTGCTTTGTATCCTAGGGTTTCCGGCTTTCTATGAATTGAGGGGAGGTTATTACCTTCTAAGTTTTCAATTAGGAACACAAAGCAAGTTTGGAAGCTCCGTTGGGATCTTGTAAACCCTCTCAAAGCATGTTCTGAATGAGACAATTTTTGTGCAACTAGCTCTAATTGTCTGAGATGAGACAATCTACAGAAGCTAATTGGAGAGAGTCTCATTCTGCAATGTGCCTGGGGTTGATACAATAATAATTTTTTTCTTCGGGTTCTTTTTGTTTGTTTTTATTTTTGAAGGTTTCTATTTGGTTGGTCCTCTCTTTTAGTACATAGTATTTTGAAGGGACATTTCCTCAATTTTAACATTCTCCAAAGATAAAGTTCACACTGTGGGTTTATGTATATATCCTTCTCAAATTCTACTTAATATCCCTAAATGCAGATCCATTTTTTTAAGTTTAATAAAGAGTTAATAATACTGATGACCATGTATCCCCTTGTACTTTAGCTGCATTTGAGATTGGATTCTGTTTGAATATAATGTTTGTCTTCTGAGTTAGAGCTGGTAGGTAGAGAATAGTGTTTATCCCATTTTCTTTCATATGATCACCACCTTAGTGATTACACTGTTGACATATTCTGAATTCGACAAGAACATATGCTTGACTAAATTGATGCCTCACATAAACTTGCATATAATGAGTTTCATTTGTGCAGTTATTTTAATTTTTGAATACATACTTTGGTTTTAGTTTTATGTTTGTTTCTTTAAATCTGTTTCTTTATAACTTCAAAGAAGACACTTCTCTCAAACTTGCAAACCTAGGCAGTCTTCATATCATCCTAACTTGAAGAAGTCAGGCTCAGTATAATTGAGGAAGAATAGTTAAACTTTGTAGATGCATGCCATTAGTTATCATATCATCCTAAGTTTGATTTATAGTTTATAATATTTACCCTAAAAATGGGAACAATGAAATCATAGTGACACAGTTTGGATATAATTGAAAAGTTTTCTGTATAGCTGTTTTGCGTCACATTATCATCTCTACAAATCTTCTGGTGATGCCAGACATCCAGAGGAAAACTCTGCATTAAGTGGAGGGATGGAAAAAAGTCCCAGTAAGGAAGTAGCTGAGAGCGCAGCGTAAGGCACATTTATGAGGCAGAATATCTAGTAACATGTGAGGAAAGAATAGCATCTTCCACCCTCTCCTTCCTGCGCCTCTTGGCACACTTTGTCATTATGGAGTTTTCTCATAAAATCACAGTAGAAAGAGGTAGGAATTATGAAGAAGAGAATGGAAAACACCAATGGATAACATGGCTTAAGTCACACATGTTTATCTTGTAAAGAAACCTGGAGAAAAAGTTGTAGCCTTGGAAAAACGGTACAGCCAGATGTTTTGAATTAAGGAAAACATCTACATGCTTTTTGAGATTATTTTTAAATGAGAACACTTGGTTCGTGTTGCCATGTGGTTAAGCCACACCATCTGTAAATTAGTGTTCAGTGACAAATTACTAAAACTTTTTTTCAAACTCATAGTTATATTTAATTTAGATGCATGTATCTCTGAGAATTGAAACACAAAACACAAAAGTGAACTTGCATTAATACATGAAGACTTAGTGAGAATCTGGTTTCCCATGTATATAAATATAAGTGCATATTCTATTTTATATAGATAATTTAAATATTATTCACATGATCATAAAGTTATATAGTTATATAGTTGAATTGGGGTGGGCTAGTAATCTGTGAGATTTTAATAAGAAAAAATTAAATATTTTCTGAAAATCAAATTTGGTATTCATTGGAAGCATATAAATATGAGGCCTTTTATATTTGTACCCCACTTTGTAACCAAAAAAGAGTTATATTACATTTTGCAATTACTGTTTGTAGAAGGAGGAGGGGATTTATTTCTCTATTATTGCTGTTCTTTTCAGCATCAGGGAATCAATGAGTAGAATGCTTTTTAGTTGGTATTGTTTTGCTCTTGAATAGCCTAAGTCATTACAGAGATAACACTCTTAAAGAAGTGTTTTTCAAAGAAAATATTTTGAAGTGTGCAAATGAAAAAAGTAAATCTATTTTCTGTCAGATTGTACAAATTCTTCTTAGAACCTTAAAGCTATTTGCTTTTGTAGTGATCGTTTGGTTTGTGGGTTTGTGTGTTTAACAGAATAGGCTGTGGGGTTATTGAAATACGATGTAATTCTTTGCTTCAAAAAGTAGAAGATCTAATAGTTTTTTTTTTTTTTCACTTGATACCCATTCAACATAGAATGTTTTGTCTCTGTGCTAGCTGCTGTTCCAGGCACTGGAGATAAAATGATAGGTGCTTTTCTCATGCAGAGTACAACTTAGTGGGTTTAAATCTCTAAGAAACTCTCATAATACTTTATGCTGTGAATAAAATACAAGGTGATAGGATAGCGAATGGCAAAGCTCGCTATTTGAAATGGGATGGCCAGGAGACTCCTCGTTGAGGAGACACCATTTGAGTTGAGATTTGGCAACAAATAAAGAGCTCATTATTATAGATAGGTGGCAAAAGCTCATCCCATGCAAAAGGAAGAGTAGATGCCAAAGACATGCAGCAGGAGCGGACATGACATGTATAAGAAATAAATAGATCATTATGGCTGGCTGGTAGTGACCAACATCCATACAGTGAAGAAAACAGTTTCTTTAATTTTTTATGTTTTTAATTTATTTTTGAGAGACAGAGACAGCATGAGCAGGGTAGGGTCAGAGAGAAAGAGAGAGAGAGAGAGAGAGAGAGAGAGAGAGAGATACAGAATCTGAAGCAGGCTGCAGGCTCTGAGCTAGCTGTCAGCGCAGAGCCTGACGCGGGGCTCGAACCCACAAACCATGAGATCATGACCTGAGTTGAAGCTGGTCGCTTAACCGACTGAGCCACCCAGGCGCCCCAGCAAACGGTTTCAAAGGCTATAGAGCAATGATTGGAGGAGTGAAGTGGAAGGAAATGTTGGAGAGTTATCTGTGACTCAGTCATGATTTGGAGCTTGCATTTTATTCTTACCATAATGTGAAGCCCCTGGGATATAGTAAATGGAAGAAAGATGAGATCTGATTCACGTTTTCAAAGATTGATTTGACTGTGGTGTATGAAGCTATTGAAGTCATCCTAGCAAGAGAGGGCATTTGTGAAGTCTAAATGCAAGATGGAGAGAAAGAGACTGGCTTGGGTGACAGTTGGGAAAGAGAATCGAACAGGACTTGATATCAGACTGGATGTCACAGATGAGGAATATATGAGGAGTATATAATATATAAGGAGCCACAGATGGCTTCTGAGTTTTTGGAACAACTGAGTTGATGTTTGAAGCTATTTACTGAGATGGGACCAAGTAGGGGAGGGAGAGATTACTGTTTTAGACATGTTAAATTTGAGATGCCCTTTCAGAATTTACATGGATTATTTGAATAGTATGCTGGCAGCTCAGTGGACAGGTCAAGATGGGATATTTAAATGGAAGGAGTCACTGTCATTAATTGGTATTTAAAACCATTTTCCTAAATGAAATCACTCAAGCTGAGCATAAGTAGGTACAAAAAAGAGAGTTTGTAGGATGGGACCCTGGGATTCTTCAGCATTTCAACACTGGCAGAGGGAACTGAGTTGTGACAAAAATGGAGTGATTTCATGGGAGTTCAGAGCGACTCAAGAACATGAACTCACATGTATTGAATAGAGCTGAGATGTGGAATAAGATGAAGAGAGAGTACTTTTGTTGGATTTTGGCATTTATACAACTATTAGTAATGAAAAGCAAAGAATGATGATGAGAAAAAAGTGGTGAGGAAAAAAAAGTGGCTAGGTGGAGGTCAAGGTAGCCAGCCTTGAAGTCTTCTTTACAGTGTTGCTGTTACACAGCAGCAATTTAAAAGTTATCTACTATTTGTAACATGCTTGTGGAGGTTAATTCTATTAGTTAGATATCATGAGATGAATATGTAGGCCAAAGGAAAAGTGAAGAGAATAGAAGCATAGAGCTCAAACCATTTTAGGGAAAAAACTAGTTAACATCAAATTGATTGAAATTTATTTCACAAACCCATATTCCTCATGCCCACTGTCCTATTATATCTATTATGTAATGAAGAGCTGTGTTAATTATTCCTGCCACCTGGATCTAATGAAATTAGATGTGAAATTTCTGATAGGTACAGATGGCCATTTGGAAAAAAAAATGTTCCCTATCAGCTGGTCAGATATCATAAGTTATAAATGTTCAGACTAGGAAGTTAATCACCAGCCTTCTATGGATTATAAACACAAATGACAACTTGTTCAATCCCAAATAAGCTTGTTTTATTTAGATTTAGAACTTAAATACTATCCAGGTAAGCATACTGTGGTTAAAACTATGTTTGGTAGAGGTTTAACATACTTGAATTATTTCAACTTAAAAAACTGACAGTCCTGTTTCAATTTTATTCAGTAAATTATATGCAAATATATGTTAATAGCAAGGTGCATATAAAATATAAAATACAAGAATATGATGTGTACTAGTTAATAATAAAGCTGCCAATATTAGGAAAAAGCTAATAGGAAAGGTGTGGTCTATTGTAATGAATAATGTGCACATTTGACAAGTTGTAAAGCATTAATTATCTTAGCAAAGAAATTGGAAATATGTAGTAATGATGGTCAGAATCCTATTCATTTTTCACAGAAAGCTACCCCAGCATTCTCAACCTGAGGATTGCTAGAATGAGGATTTAGATGGCTATGGGAAGATGCACCTCCATATTAGGAGTCCACATAGACCTCCATGGTCAGATAAAGCAAGGATGACAAAGACATGGTATGGTTACTTGAGTTGAGGGGATGAATAAAAAAAAGGTGAACTGGACACAGTAACTGGAAATGAATAAACTAAGCCTAGGGATGAGAAATACAATGATTAGGAATATGTTCAGAACTACATGTATACCAAATGCAGTGGATATCAGATATCTCACTGTAAAAAAGGGGTGAGATATGCAAGGCTTAAGATAACCACAGACTAAGAAAAGAGCAGAAACATACTAAGAATCCTTTAGAAAAATAATGTTGAACAAAATGGTGTTGAAGCCTAGAATGTCAGAGGTCATTTGGTATAACTCCCTCGTATGAGGTGACAGAAGTTGCTGTTTAGGTGGTTGTGTGGCCTGCTAGTTTAGACCATTAGAGATAATGTTCTCTTTGTAGGACCTGTTGAGGAGAATTATATGCTGCATAAAGGGAGGTCACATCTGTGGGTTAGAGACCAATCGTTGTGCATTACTCCTTCTGCAGGGTGCCAGAATAAAAGGTAATTGTTGACAACGTGGCATTTTGAATCATAGAGATCACCAACAGTACAGCTATTGCAGAAAATTTATGTATTAAGAACCTACTGACGTGCCCACCTATTTAGTTTTTATTAGCTTTGTCTACACAAATTTAAATAACCTATTATGCACAGATTAAGTCAAGCACCTGACTGAATTTCAGAAACCAGAATACACATACTTTAACCTTTTTTTTTGTCTTTCTTAATTAACCTTCTTTTTTAATACACTGATACTGATTTTCCATGGCATCATTCTCTGATAGAGTTGAAGTATCAACCCTTTGGGTTTGGCAAAAGATGTAATTTTGGGCAAACTTAACCATGTATTTTTGGATAATTAACCATTTTATTCTCCTGAATATATAATTGAAATATGTCCTTTTTTTTGTAAAAGAAAAAAGTCAAATTTCAGGATGTTAAAATATGTGTCCCTCTCTGATACTAGTAATATTTTTCTCTTTATAAAAGCATTTATCTGTTACTTAATACTGTACATGTTTGTATTTGCTTAGGCAAACATAGATGTGACTATTTTAGAATTTGCTAATAAACACATATAGTTAACTATATAAGGCTCTATGTATATGATAGATAAATCTTCAAAAAATGGGATATGAAAAAATTAAAGACAAACATATTCCCTAAGATTAAAAAAAAAAACCCTCAGCGGTTGGAAAGAGAAGCTTAAGGATAATACCAGACATAGTGTCATAAAAGTCTCGGTTGAATGTCATATTCTCAGGCACAATTAATTACCCTAGTCACACAAGTGTTACTTGTTTGCAAAACTTGTCATATTACCCAGTTCTACTTTATTTACATCATTCATGGCCATCAGAAAGCATTTTCTTTACTCATTTACTTGTTTAATGTTCAGCTGTCCCCATTAAAATGTGAGTTTGGTTATAGGAGGGGTTTTTCTTGTCTTTCTTGTTCATTTCTATATCTGCAGCACCTATACCAGTACCTGGCATATGAGAGATGGTCAGTAAATATAGATGAAATTAATGGTAACATTTTTCTTAATTGTAATTTTCATTTAGAAATCCAACTCCATTTTAATTGATTTTAGGTCTTTGCTGTTAATATCCCTCTAAGCACTGCTTTCACTGCATCCTATAAATTTAGATAAATTGTATTCTCATTTTCATTTAATTGAAAATATTTTTAAAATATTTGAAACTGTCTTTGATCATGGATTATATATCAGTATGTTAATAAATTTGGAAATACTTGGTATTCCCCCGCCATCTTTCTGTTGCTGATTTCCAGTTTAATTCCATTGTTGTCTGAGATAATTAATTTACTGATTTCTATTTTTATAAATTTCATAAGGTGTATTTTATTACCTAGAATGTGGTGTATCTTGATGAATGTTCCATGTGAGTTTGAGATAAATGTGTATGCTGCTGTTGTTGAATGGAATCTTCTATAATGTCAGTGAGTCTAAAATGATTGATAGGGTCATTCATATCATATATACCCTTACTGCTTTTATGCTTTGTCAATCTATTAATTACTGACATAATGGGTATCCATGTCTCCAAAAAGAACAGTGGATTTGTTTATTTTTACTTTCACTTCTATCACATTTTCAGTCTTGTATTGTTAGGATTGTATTGTGCTCTGGGGAAATTAACCCCTTTATCATTAATTAATCGACCTCTCTATTGCAGATGTTTAGCACATTTGGAAGAGCTTCATTATCTAAAATTAACACATTAAAATTTTTTTTAAATACTGTAAAATACAGATTTCTTTGCAAGTGCTGGGCAGCCATTGGTTTCTGATCTTCTTGCCTTACCTCTCCCTGTGTGAGATCTTCGTCTTATAAAAGAACTGAAGCAAGAGTGATCAGGACACCAGGATTCTTGATTTATTGCTCTTAGAGTAGGTAGAGTATATGTTTAAAGAGAGGAGGGAGATGAGTAAAAGAAAGGATGACCCCAACTTCTTAGCTGTTCAAACAAGTAATTTAGACACCTCATCTTAGAATTGGAAGGAATGAGAAATGCTGGCACTCTGCTCCTTACAATGAAATACAGGAACCTTTTATTGGGAGCTGAGTAGGGAGGGAGGATTATTTTTTGGGACACACGCACCCAGAATTGAGCTTTCCTCAAGGTGAGCTGAAGGAGGGAATTGTGAGAAGAGTGGAGCGGGTCATGGTTCAAATGTCATTTACTTTCACTGTTTCTACCAAGTTTTAGTGTATTTTTTTAAAGGATGTTTCTTTAATTGCTGTATTCCTTTAGTACAATTATCAGATACTTAAATTTTTTAAATAGTTTTACCACTTTTGTTTGTTTTACTAGAGAATAGTCTACAGAGCTCCTCACATAAATCATTCCAGATGTAGAGTACTCTATTTTTAATGGTAGCATGATAAATCGTTTTTCTTGTTCTTGTAATCTATGACTCTTTATGTTTTAGGTAGGTTGTTTATTGACAACATATACTTGTGACTTTTTTTAAAAAAATGAATCCACTCTGAATCATCATTTTTAAACTTTTAATGGACTATTTCACTTTTAATGTAATTATTGAGAGACTTGGATTAATGCTCACATACTTGTAACTGTTATATGTGGCATTTGTTCTTTAATTTTATTTTCCCTCTTTCTCTGCCTTTTCCCACTATAATGGAGCATTTATATGCTCCATTTCATCTCCTCTCTTAGCATATCAATTATACCTGTTTTTAAAAAAATTAGTTGTTTCTCTAGTGTTTGAAACAAATGTTTTTATCTAATTTGAGTTTCCAATCAAATAACACTACACTTCTTCATGTGTAGTGCTGTTATTTATAATAGAGTATCCAGTTCTTCCCTTTTCTTTTTTGACACTGTCATTTATGTGACTATCCTCATGTTATAATCACTCAATCCATTTTTACTGTGTTATTAAGTTAAACACTTGATAATTTAGATCAGATAAGAGAAATAAAATACTTGATCGTTCTTTATCCATCTCTTATGCTCTTCCTTTCTTCATGTAGAACCTAGTTTTTGACCCATATCATGTTAATTCTTCCAGAAAAACTGTTTCTAATATTTCTTACCTCAGGTTTTGTCAGGAAAAGACTTCATTTCTCCTTTCATTTTAAAGTATAATTTCACTGGATAATAACTTCTCAATTGGTGGGTGTTTTTTCTTTCACCCCTTTAAATACATCACTCTGCTGTCTTTTTACTTGCATGGTTTCTGATGAGAAGTTTGCCGTAGTACTTGTCCTTGTTCCTGTAAGATACCCTCCCCCAACCATGCCCCACCATGGCTTCTCATAAGATTTTTCTTTTTGCCTTTGGTTTTCTGCATTTTGAATATAAAATACCTGAATGTAGCTTTCAGAATACTTATTTATTGTTCATTGAGTTTCCTGGACTTCACATTTCTTCTCTGTTCCTGGTTTTGGATAATTTTTTGGTAATTATTGCTTCAAATATCAGTTTTCCACTTTGTTTACTTTCCTTCTTGTAATTCATTTACATGTTACCCATTTTGAAATTGTCCCTTGGCTCTTTTTATTTTATGTTTTATTTTACAGAGAGAGACAGGGAGAGAGGGGCAGAGGGAGGGAGGAGAGAGAATCTTAAGCAGGCTCCACATGAGCCCGATGTGGGGCTAGATCCCCTGATCCCGGTGTCATGACCTGAGCCAAAATCAAGAGTTGGACACTCAACTGACTGAGTCACCCAGACGCCCCTGTCCCTTGGTTTTTGAATTTCTTTTTGTTTCATATTTTTTCTCTCTTTGCATTTTAGTGTGGAAGATTTTATGGGCCTGTCTTCAATTTTAGTGATTCTTTCCGTGGCTTTGTCCAGCCTACTAATGAGCTCATTAAGGGCACACTTCCTCTATGTAATGGTGTTTTTGATTTGTAGTATTGCCATTTGATTATTTCTTAGTTTATATCTTAGTATTTATATTACCTGTATTTCTTGCCTTTGCTTACTTTTTTCCTTAGAGGCCTTAACATATTAATCCTATTTATTTTAAATTCCTCATGATAATTCAAATCTCTGTATCATATCTGAGTCCTATTCTGATTGTTGCTTTGTCTTTGGAGACTGTGTGTGTGTGTATGTGTGTTTCTTGCCTCTTGGCATGCTTTGTAAGTTTTTGGTGACATCTAGAAATGTTGTATCAGGTATTAGTAACTGAGGTAATAGGCCATCTAAAAAAAGGACTTATGTTAATGTGGGTAGTAGTTGATATGTTTGTAGTATTAACTGTATCTATAAGTGTCAAAGACTCCAAATTCCTCTAATATCTTTATTTTTCTTTTCTCTTTTGTCTTTAAATATTCATTTTCAGGGAAACGCTGTCTTGTTCCTCTTATCAGTTGGAATCTTATGTCATACTGGACCTTGTTGATGTGGTGGTATGGTATGAGGGGGGAGAGCATTCTATAGTCTCATGATTAAATCTCATTCTTCTACTGTCTAGGAGGTGATCTTCATAATTGTCTCTCTATTGTCATAGCATTCCCCCTCACTCCTACCCGCTGCTGCCTTCTTTGGCTGCACTGTCTCCATTATTCTTCTTTGAAGCTTTGATTCCTCTTAGCTGTGTTTTATTTCTTTCTTTTTATTTGAGACAGGATTTCTGAGAATTATAGAGGAATGCCCTTCTGTCAGCAGAGATATGGCTCCCAAAAACTTTTACTTGGAAAGTTAGACCTTTGTTATACAAAAGGTTCTGAGCTTATTTCCTAATGGTTATTCTTCCTCTTCCCCTATTGAGCCATGATGGCACCTTTCTTGGGTCTTTAAGAATTCTTATGGAGTTCTTTCAGATAAAGCCCATAAAAATTTGGGAGGTCATATAAGACTCTGTCCCTCAAGCAGTCTTTCACTTTTATTCCAGTCCATACTCAGCCTCCAGAAGTTAGTCAAAATTGCCATTTAAAGTGTTCTTACCAATTTATGGTCCCATTGGCATCTGTTCTGAGTAAACGTATCTTGGCTGTGACTTTCTATGTGCCTGTCTATCCAGAATTCAAGATGGCAGTTTGCCTTGCTCCCTCATTTCTCTGCCAGGTCCCAAAAAAAGTGATTGATTTTCATTTTGTCGAGCTTCCTCTTATTGCACATATAGGAGTGATGACTTGCAAACCTCTTTATGCAGGAGGTGAAACCAGGAGTCCAGTCTTTTTCACTTGGATGTTGAATGGAGGAAATTTTCATTTCTCAGGGTTCCACGTGGAACATGGTTTTTTTTGGTTGTTGTTGATTTTGTATTGTTGTGTTGTGTATCTTTGAAGTGATTCTGCCATTTTCGAATACAAAATGACTTCTACTTTTCACTGTGTCACTCTGGACATGAAAGTTAGTATTTTGGAACATTGTTTTCTACTTTGAATAAATTGTGATTAAAGTTGTTATTTATTAATATGGTGATGAGGATTAATTGATATATAGTACATAAGTAGCATAGTATGGCCCATGTCATGAATAGGTATATAATGAAAACATTAGGTTCCTCTCTAGTTTCCTTTCTCTACCTTCTCCCTGTGGATACATAGAGAAGTAGTCTACTTGATCTGGGCTTAAACATAGAGAGCTTATGGTCATATTTCGTTACATAGAAAGTCATCTTTGACATACTGACTCTCAGCTGAAATCACCAATTACTGTAGAATCATAAATGCTTTGTGGGAGTTGGCAAGGCTACTACTAAATGGTATTTCATAGAAACCACAAAAGTTACTCAAAGCCAGTGAGGAAGTTATACAGACCCATTCTTGTAATAGTAGATATCATCCACCTGGCAGTCGTTACTGAAACCAGTGGCCTCTCTCGGATCCATGGAAATAGTTGCCAGGCCCTAGTCTATAGATTCTCCATTTCTTTTTGCCTTATTTATATCCTGAATCTTTCATATTGGTACCAGACTTTTGCATGTGCACTGCTGTCTGCCCCCCAGGCATCTGGAAGACGATTCATGTACCATAATCTTTAGCTGTAATTCTTTGTGTTGTTCGCTAACACCAGTAATTGGATGTGTCTCTTACCCCTTGCCGTCTGCTCTCAACATTTGTGGACTACATCTTAAAGTTTGGTCTAATATCCAGGATCCTTTGGCAGGATTTGCTCTTAGGACTTCACTTCCATCCTTTTATTTGTAAACCATAGATCAGACCTCCAATCACTATCTTCACCTGCCTTATCTCATGTTTACTTAAGACCAAGATTTAACCAAATTCCTGAAATTAAGGGAATAATACTTTTCCAACTTAATTTTCAAATATCTCTTCTTTGGAAATTTATGTTTCAGTCTATAATTTCCAACAAAGTGTATATGAAGCCAAGAACAGACAGCCATTGTTGTCTCTCCTACGTCTGCATCTTTTATCTAATCCTGAAATGGTTTCCTAATGAGAAAGTGGTGTTCTCAAGAACCTTATCAAAGAAATAGTAGTGTGGTGCATTAAGTTAGGTTTGTCTTCTGTTCGGATTGTGGCCTGCTTGATATCATTGAATGAAATCCAAGAAAGTCTTTGTCTCCTTTGTAGCCTATTACCTGGGCCCAACAATGACTGGAATTCTAATATTACATCTTTACTCCTGAGGCAAAATGGTTACTCCCTGTATCACACACAGATACTTCTTGAAAGAGTCATGCTTTATCTCCAAGGCAGTTTTGGTAGGAAGCAAAAAAGTGAGACTGTGACTGTTGAATGGAGGAAAGGTATTATGGGAATGGGGGACTCAAGATTTGGGCTAAAGGATGATGGAAACCACAAATTGTGAGGCTTTAGAAAAGTTACGTAGACTCCATAGTCCACAGTTTTCTTATACATGGATAGGAACTTAATAGTATATCTCTTAGAGAACTGTTGGTAATACAAGCATTTAGCATTGTATCTGATACATATTGAGTTGAGTAAGTCTCAGTAACAATAATTCAGTTGTTAAAGCCCAGTGTAAGTTATTACATATCTAAACCTAAGACAATGTAGAGAAATTTACTCAGTTGGATATATATGGAATTTGATCAGGTGGCTCTTCATGGAACTTAAAATGTCTTATCTGGTAATCTAATGATTATAAAGAGACCAGCATTCTTCATATATACTCAGTGATATTTCTAGAAATGTATTGTAAATGATGATTGTGTAAGGAAGACATAGAAAAAAATCAAGTGTTTATTATGTTCTTATATCCTCCCACTCTCTCACCTCTAAGGCCTTAGATACTGAATTTTCAGCACTGTAACCTATGAGTCAGTAATCATGAACTCCTAATTCAGTTTATTTGCAGTAGGTCCCCCATATAGTAGACCTTTAAAAAATGATGGATGGAAGGAAAGTATGTAGAAACTACCAGGCTGAGAGAGCAACAGGTTGACATAATCCCCCAGAACAACAGAAACAGGAGACTATTAGTAGAATCAATGTGTTGTTTAATATGCTTAGAGACATCTCAACCAGTTGTGCCACTTGTACACCAAGCACAGGATACTTAATGAAATGTAGACATTTACTGTGGAACAAGAGGCATGTTGTATTATACCAGAATATACAAACTGGAAAAGATTTGGAGTCCATTTAGGTACCGTTTGAATGTCCTTGTCTAAGTGTCGTGACCTTTTTCACCCCAAGTGCATATTACTAGTCATTGTATCTTAGGACTTAGGAAGGCAGCTAAATAATTAATTTTCACCAGAAAGGGTCTGCTAAGTCTCCTCTGGAAGATGACCTTTTTGTCATGTTGAACTGACATGTAACTGAATGATGGACGTGCCATTTTACTGGCAAGCAATTTTCTATTTCAGTGGGGAGAGTTTTAAGATCATTGGACTTGTAAATGGTGACAGGATCATTGGTCTAGATATGATTGAGCAGTTTAGTAATGTACATAATTATCATGACTGCCTGAAAGCTCTAGGCACCTCTTCACTTTTGATCATGATTTCAACTGCTGATGCCTAAATTACAAATCAAATGGTAGGAAGATAAATCATGAAGCCAGAGGCATAGCTTAGTCATGGCAGCAAGCTTAAAATTGGGTTTTGCGCGGGGTAGTTCCAAACTGAAAAAGGTTTGTGAAAGAAAAGTTTTTTTTTTTTACCTGTTTAGAATGCACCTGAAGGTATAATTTAAGATTTACAAAACTTTAAGGACAAGAGGGATTGGTATTTAGGAGAGGCTTGTTTTTTGGATGTGCAGCCTTATGATTTCACTCATATGTAGAATTTAAGAAACAAAACAAACAAGCAAAGAGGAAAAAGGGAGAGAGGGGGCAAACCCAGAAACAGACTCTTAAGTACAGAGAACAAACTGAGGGTTACCAGAGGGGAGGTGGGTGGGGAGTATGGGTGAAATAAGTGATGGGGATTAAGAAGGACACTTGTGAAGAGCACCAGGTGTTGTACGGAAGTGTTGAATCACTATATTGTACACCTGAACCTAATATTACAGTGCATGGTAACTAACTAGAATGTAAATACAAACTTTAAAAAGAGAGCCTTAAATTTTCTGTTTTAAAGTGTGATTAATATTATTTGGGGGAAACAAAGGTTTTAGAGCTTGAATATGTGTGTGACCTTAAATATGTAATTTGCAGCATAACCAAATTACAGTCATAGAAAGCCACTGGTGAATAATAAGTGCTCTGTATTGTAAAACTGGCAGTAAGAATGAGTGTCTTTTCCTAAGATAATTTCACAAGATGAGTGGCCAGAAACAAAAAATTTATTTGATTTATATAATTAGTTGTATTTTATATGGGAATATATGGTTACACATATATCAAGTATGCCTTCATCTTGGACTCTGAAAACTAGTTAATGCCTGGCAGTCTCTGAGTCCTAGTTGAAGTTTATTGTTTGTCATATAACTAAGGCTAATGATTTATAACTTTGTTCTTAAAATTCTCTTTGTAAAATAGCTTAACTTTATTTTTAAATGTTTTTAGTGTTTTATTTTTATTTTAGAGAGAGAGACAGACAGACATGCAGGCAGGCAAACAGTGTGAGCAAGGGAGGGTCGGAGAAAGAGGGACACACAGAATCTGAAAACAGGCTCCCGGCTCGGCTCTGAGCTGTCAGCACAGAGCCCGACTACAGGGATCGAACCCATGAACCACGAGGTCGTGACCTGACCCAAAGTCGGACGCTTAACTGACTGAGCCACCCAGATGCCTCAAATAGGTGAACTTTCCAGTATTTTGTGGAATTTTAAAGTGATTATAATATTGACATTTAAGCTCCTGACCTAAATGAGACTAAATTTCTTCTGAGTTAGTCAGAGAATCTTTGTATATCACATAATTTGAAATATTTCTTGTATGCGTTAAAGATCCATAAGATAGCATAAAATAGGACTTGGAGTTAAATGAATTTATTTCTTATTGCTAATTAATGTTTTATTCCTTTACTGAAGCAATATTTAGGGACTGTTTTATAACTAAAATTGTCCTGCAGAATATATTGTAAACTTAGCAAGATTTCCCTAAGCCTGTGTAAGCAAACTGGCTAAAACAAATACAGGTACCTGAGGTAAACTAAAGTGAAGTTTAAGCCAGACACATACTGTTATGAAGTCCAAATATTTGCAATAAAATAGAGGAACCCATTGCTGACAAGAGATATTCTTAGTTATAAATGTTTATGAAAGTTTTACAGTAACTTAAAATTTAGTTCAGTTTGGGGCACCTGGGTGGCTCAATTAAGCGTCCAACTTCTGCTCAGGTCCTGATCTCATGGTTCATGAGTTTGAGCCCCGCATCGGGTTCTTTGCTGACAGCTCAGAGGCTAGAGCCTGCTTCAGATTCTCTCTCTCTCCCTCTCTCTCTCTCTCCCCCTCCCTCCCTCCCTCCCTCTCTCTCTCTCTCTCTCTCTCTCTGCCCCTTCCCTACTTGTGCTCTGTCTCTCTGTCTTTCACTCTCTCAAAAATAAAAAAATAAACATTAAAAAAATTTAATTCAATTATATAAAGAGTGAATCACTTTTGTCGAAAACTTTTAAAAATTGTGTAAGATCATTACTGTCCTCAGAAACCTAAGATGGAGAGTTGCTTGTTAAGGATAAGTACAGAGCCCAAATAAAATTACTAGGTTTTACATGTTCATTTATATGTGCATGTATAATAATAAAGTGCATGCATTCTTTGCTATTTTGGTACCTTAATAATCACTGTGCATTATTGTTAAATTTTTATGATTTCCTTAATTTGGTTTATACAAGAGAAAGGATTAAATTAGTCTGTCTTTAACTATATTTTGATTTCTTAGTTTTCCTTCCCATGATATTTACCATTGGACTTAACAGGTAAACAAAGTAATGTATATTCTATATTTAGAAATGAAAATTTAATGGAATTAAGCTACCTTATCTCTGGATGGTTTGTAATTGATAAAGTACTACGTATTCAAATTATGCTTATGTGTAATCATATATAACAGAATGATTTAAGAAAATCTCTGAAAATATTAAATACTTTTGGGATTGTGTTTTTGTTTTGCTCACATTGATAGTTTATTACACCATGGAATCAGGGGATTTTGTCTCTGACCTCTCATTGATACATACATAATTAATTAAATGATTAATTCTGGAAATTACCCTTGAGATAAACTGTGCCTGGCCCTTCTGTACAGTTGACAAAACTGACGTCTGTGGTGATGAAGTGACTAAATGGTACATAGCTAGTTGGTTGTAGAACCTGGATTAGAGTTGATACTACTTTCTATGTATTCCTTCTTATTTTGGTGTTACTGATACATATCATTGAGTGTGGTATTAAGTTCCACCACTAACTGCTTGATCTGGCTGTTTTGTTACTCAACAAAGCATGATCTCACAGGGCCAGTAGGAACAGTGAATGTATGTATTAGGGTTTTGTCAGGAAAGCAGTAGCCACTGTAAGTTTTGCTAGTTGGAAGAGGTTCAGTACAAGGAATTAAAGGGCGTTACAACCACTGGAAGGGTGGAACATAGGTCAGGGAAGCTACTCTCTGAACTGACAAAATCATAACATGGGATGGGAGGGAAGCCACTGCTGGTTTTCCATGCACCTTAGCAGATGACTCACTGGAGGAGCTCCCTCAGGAGCTGCTGTCGACTCCATGTGTGCCATTTAATTTTGGTGCAGCTGGTGGGGAGGCTAATGGCCCATCCTTGTCTTCAACCCCCTAATAAAGTGCAACTGCCTCTAATTGGCCAAAACAATCCGGGAACATAGAGGGAAAAGGGATTCTAGAAAATTTAGTTACAGGTTTTCCCTTATAAAACAGTGAAGAGGGCAAGACAAAAGTGACATGGCCATGCTGAGGTGATGACAGGCAATACATAATCCAACACAAAAAGATGACATTAAAAGCCACCAAACACAGAAAGGTCAGTAAAATATTAATAAAAAGAATTATAGCTAATCATGTCCTATCTTGTTTTAAAATTTAAAATCAGAAATCTGGGACTAATCGAGACATTTTAACTAAACAGTGAGATTAGGTATTTACTGTAACTTAGATGTAATTAATATATGTGTGTGTAAACAAGTAGAAGTTAGAGAGCACCAATATATTTCTAATTGTTTGTGGGGTGTTTTTCTTCTGAAAATTTTTAATTTTTTTAAAAATGAAGAATAGCTATTCATTGTAACATTTTCAGGTTCTGGGGGTTAGAAGGTGGACATGTTCGTAGGGCCATTATTCAGCCTACTGCAAAACTTCAGGTTCTAACACCATTCTCTAAAATTGCAACGTCCTTTAGGTTTGCAAAATAGAAAAACTTCTCAGAGGACTAATACCTGTAAGCAGTGTTAGGAATGTACACAGAAATCAGACCCGTATGATAAAGCAGTTTATTGTAGTATGGATTATTTTGACTTAGGACATTTTCCCTAGGCAAACTGAAACATTGTTTTTTCTTTGCAAGCTATGTTACCAAGATCTTTCCCAGCCTTCCTTGATGTCTGAGCCCCACTATACCCCTAGCCCTCTTAAGCCTTGGAATCAGTTAATTGATGGGTTGTACATCTGAAGAAGCCATGTGCCACAGGATGGGAGCCTGGAATTGGATGAGGTTTAAGGATAGAAGGAGGCATCTTTCCACATTGTATCAGTTAGCCTGCTTTTGATCAAAAGAAACAGAATATCCAAATGAAACTGTCTTAAAGTGTGACAGAAATGAATAGATTCATTCTATACGTTTGTGACCAAAATGCACAGATGTAGGGGAAGCTTTAAGCATGGTTCATGCTTTGAGCCAAAGGTTTTGATAGCTTTAGGTCTTCAGCTTTGCTTGTTTATGATTGTGTTGTCTCTATTCCCTGCCTCACTTCTCCACCACACATTTGGTTTGCTTTGTGATGATACAGGTTTCACATGAAAGATAACTAAACTGCACACAGGAAGAGTTCCTTCAACTAGTTCCATATCATGTACATAAAAGCAGTTCCTAAGAAAGACTCCTCTAGAGTCTCATATTTCCTTAACTGCCTTTACATTAAATTTCATGCTGCTTCTTCTGTTTCCACATTGATAATGACCTATTAGATCAGGGGTTAGCAAACTTTAACCTATGTGGCAAACAAACATGTAGCCCACAGCCAATTTTGCTGAAGCCCATGAAGTTTTTACATTTTTTCAAAGTATTATAGGAAAAAAAAAGAATATGCAATACAGAACTTATGTAGCCCATGAATATTAAAATATTTATGTCAGGCCCTTGATAGCAAAAAATCGCCAATCTCTGTGTTAGAGTGTTACATGGTGTTAGAAACTGTCTTCTTGACGCATTCCTGTTGTATGTATTGCCATTCCTTCCACATAGTACTCTCATTGGTAAACAATTCTTCACACCTACCTTTCTAGGTCATGTTTTCCTCTTTTATTTGAGGAGGTAAATATTTATTAATTTAGGAGAGAGAAGGTTTGGAGGACAGGATTAGTGGAGAGAGAGGAGATAAAAATGCCCACCAGTGTTAAAGAATGTGAGATGTAAAAAAACCTTAGAGAATGCTCTGATCAATTACATCCTGTTACAGAAGAGGAAGTAAGGCCCAGGATGGAAGGAGTGGGCTCAAGGTCAGACTCAGTTGTTGAGTCTTAGCAGGGCTCAGCATCATCATCCAGTACTACTTCAACTGACTCCTATTACTCTTTTGACACAGCGTCTTTGACTTAACATCCAACTCATACATACACTCAGTTGCTGTATCCATGGCAGGAGTGTCTTAGAATGTTCTTTTAACCTAAGCAATTTCCCAGTAATCCACAGTTGATGCTGGAAAGGGCAATCAGGAACCTTCTTAAAGTGATTTCCTCTTGCACTGTGCTTTTGTTTTTTTTCTTCAACCCACCTCATAACTCTTGAGATATCCCTGGTCCTCTCAGCTGTTCTTCCTTAGTAGTTATATATGTATTTCAATATCCATAGCTACATTTAGACATCATTGACTGCTTTCAAGGATGCCTTGGTGTAGTATTCCCTCCTTTATTTAATATGTTAAATAAAGATGGTGACAAAAAGATGTACTGGGTGATGAATGTAACCCGTTTGTTTAGTCACAGGTTGCCAATGCCGTGTTAAAGTTCTCAGATTTGTTAGTTCTGTCAAGTCTCCTCCCTCCCCTCCCCTCTCTCTCATATTCTATTCACCAGTTATATATGCCAGGACAACTGCATCTCTAACTTGCCTTCTTATTATTCTGATAGTTGCTTCCCCCTCCCTTTGGTTCTGATTCCTACTTCGACTCCTAAGTACGGGTAGTCTGAATATATTAGTTTCCTACTGTTACTATAACACATTATCATAAACTTAGTGGCTTTAAAGGCACAAATGTATTATTTCTTTCTCTGGAGGCCAGAAGTCCAAAATGGATAATATAGGCTAAAATCAGAGTGTCAGAAGAGCTGTGTTCCTTCTGGAAGCCTTAGGAGAGAATCCATTTGCTTGCCTTTTCCAGCATATATAGGCTGCCTCCATACCTTGCCTCCTGGAGCCGTCCTGCATCTTCAAAGTGCTTCCCTCCAGCCTCTGCTTCTGTCTTCCTCTTCTCAGTCATGAAGGACCCTTATAATCACATTGGATCCACCAGAATAATTAAGGATAATATCCCCATCTCAAGTGCCTTATTCACAAATGCAAAGTCCCTATTGCCATATAAGGTAAAATTTCACAGGTTTCTGGAATTAGTATGTGGGTTTCTTTAGGGATTATTATTCTGCCTACCCTGCTTAGGTTTCCACCATAAGGTGCATTAGGCTTTTCAGTCTAAGGGGGAACTCTCTGCCTCTTTATTTTTATATTTTAAAATTTTAGTTCATTCACATAAAGTGCAGTATTGGCTTTAGGAGTAGAATTGAGTGATTCATTACTTACATGCAACATTAGTACTCATTACAAGTGCCCTCCTTAAGACTCTCACACATCTGCCTCTTTAAAAATATGTAGAGGCGCCTGGGTGGCTCAGTCGATTAAGCGACCGGCTTCGGCTCAGGTCATGATCTCACAGTTCCTGGGTTCGAACCCTGTGTCGGGCTCTGTGCTGACAGCTAGCTCAGAGCCTGGAGCCTGTCTTCAGATCGTGTGTTTCCTTCTCTCTCTGACCCTCCCCTACTCATGCTGTCTCTCTCTCTCTCAAATAAAAATTAGAAAAATTTAAAAAGATGTAAATTGTCTTCCAAAAATAAATCTGAATTCTTGTATCTCAAATTTATTATCCACAGAAATATTCAGATTTATTATCTCAAATTTATTATCAAATTTATTATTTGCAGAAATATTCAGATCTATAAATCATTTTATCTGTAACTCAATTTCAGCTCATATTGCCTCTTGAATGGATTCCAATAAATAGTATCCTGTGACCCCTAATACCGTCTAGACTACCAGCATACTCTTAAAGAACCTAAATTACCTTCCTTTGCCTTGTGTTTTACATATCTGTGCAGTATCCGATCCTACTGCCACCTAGAAGAATACACTTTGGCCCAGATTTTTATCTCCTTATGTCTGGCCCAATGTTTTATATATAGAAAGTGCTCAATAATAACATTAGCATGATCTTATTTAAAATTACAGTATACTACAGGGCTACATTGATTTAAGACATGTGTTGAAGGATTCAGCTGCCGGCAAACTAT
Organism: Suricata suricatta; assembly: GCF_006229205.1. Lineage (NCBI taxonomy): Eukaryota > Metazoa > Chordata > Mammalia > Carnivora > Herpestidae > Suricata > Suricata suricatta. The sequence continues at coordinate 22,810,006 of NC_043717.1, forward strand.
ACCTGAAAGTCTCCTGAAGTTTTCCATTGGTAGATTTTTTTTCTGATCTTAGCAGACATCTTTTGTTTTTGCAATCAAAATCATGGCTAGGTTGGATAGATCAGGTAATTCTGAGTATCTCATGCAATGTATCTTGTCCTTCTTTGTATATTCATTAATTGCATCCATATTAAGTGAGAAGCACTGTGCCAAATATTAGGAGGGAGATAAAGATGTGTATGTGAGGTGGTAAGCTCTCAGGAAGATCTGTTCCAGTGTGACTTTCCAAATACACAACTGTAGAACTTTAGCCTTAAGTGTGTTCTGAAACTAGAAGCCATTAATACAGTATCTGACTGAACCCACCTTCCTAACTATACTAAAAATGTTTTTGTGAGGCCAGTGAGAAGTTTATATATGTCAAGATAGTTCTTTAGAAATCTTGTTTGATTTGATATTTATGAGAAATGAAGTAGCCGTCAGAAGGCATGTTCCTTTGCTGCTGTAAGGTCGTCATCCAAGTAGGGATCTGACTCAGCATTGCTTTTGATGGAGAACTGCTCAGTAGCATGGGAGCCAGCACAGCTTTCTCTAAAGATAATCAGTACAGTGGTATTCTCATGATGCTTGCAATATGAGTCAAAAGTGGAGGAAATTAAATGCCCTCACACTCAAATATCTATTCAAGCTTGGGAATATGTCATTTCATGTGGTGCTGACAAATAAATCACTGTTGCCCCAAACTTCATAATTATCTCTGTCAGTCACTTTTTTCTTTCTCTGTTAAAGAACAACTTTTTATTCTTTACATTCAAGGATAAGTTGTAATTGTGGTACCATTTTCATTTGAAAGCATATATTAAGGTACTTAAGAATATTAACAGATATATATTCAAATAATGAAGCCTTAGATAATGAAAACATACTTTTGAATAACCATATTGGCTTTCTGATAATCAGTGAGTAATAACTGTACTGGTATTTGTGTACTATTTTGCATATAATAGCAATGACTCAGATGTATTTGCATTCCTGTAAACATATGGATGTATCAAAAATTACATTTACTTGTAAGTAATTTGAATTGGTAAGACTCTAAATTGAGTGACATAGATTTAATATAGCTTGACATTTGAATTTCAACTTTTCTCAGTACTGATACTGTGTTCCATCATGGGGGAAAAAAAACCTCAGAGAAATGCTGAAAGAGAATGAGTTGCATATATACAGGCACAAATCACCAGTCGTAAACTGTCACCAGAATCAACATTGAAATTTATTGGCTTAAATTTTTTCCGTATGCTCAAGAATGTGCATTGTTCAGTAAGTAAAATCATATGTGGTTTGTCAGATGCAAAAATACATTAGTTATGTCCATTCACTTCTTAAACAATATTCATATTATTTTGGCTAGCTCTGTGTGGTTGAGGTATTTCACATGGGAATATGAGACACAGGGAACTTAGAGTAAACTCTAAGAATAATCATAGGTAAGCTAGTATATGAACTTTAATTTATGCCTTCTTAGTAGTTTAAAGAGATTTAATCTAGTTAAGAATTACTTACCGAATAGGTACTTCAGATCAGTTCTCACCCGAAAGTACAAAGATAAAAGAAAACAATAAGTTCTCTGCTGTCAGAAAACTTACGGGGTGAAGGGAGCTACGGACAATAAAAGAAACTTGCTACTCAGAGGACAAATTCTTTCAAAGGCATTGTGTGCTTACTGTGACTGTAAAATTACGTCAGAGGAGCTTTGAACTTTTTTAATGTTTATTTTTGGGAAAGAGTGCATATGGGGCAGGGACAGAGAGGGAAGGAGACAGAGACTCTGAATCAGGCTCTCTATGGTCAGTCAGTACAAAGGCTGATGTGGGGCTCAATTGGGAGCTCGAACCCACGAACCATGAGATCATGACCTGAGCAGAAGTCACATGTTCAACTGACTGAGCCACCCAGGTGCCCCTGTCAGAGGAGCTTTTAATCTGGATTACCTTTTTGATAAGAAGGAATATCACTTAATTTCTAAACCTCAAGTGTATGTGCTATTTAATAAATAATCATGGGCTATATGTAAGATACGCAGTGTGTGTATGTGTATTTGACAGTATATTTTGTACATATACATTGTACCTGAAACATTACATTGTAAATTGTTGACTGCTACTGCTAGTACCTGGAGTATTCACGTTTTAGCATCCCCGAACTGTTGAGAAGCTGACTTAACTTTTGAGATGAACCATAATTTATGGGACTCTGCCATTCCCTTATAACAAAGATGTCCTGATTATTGTGATTATCTGGCACACAGTCAATACCTCATTGCAGGGTGGCCTTTATGGGAAGATTACATCATATTTTAAGATTTGACATTACCAAGACACATTCACAAGGTCATGGAGCCAAATTGTTCAAGGGAGTAACTCAGGTCCTTCTACAACACTCTACCAGGAGCAACAGTACTCTTGAGTCCAGATACGATGTTGCTCTTGTAGGCATGGGTATTTCAGCCCTATTAGTAGTGGAAACAAGCACACCTTCATCTTGGTGGTAGAGCAGGAGGGAGAGAGAGCTGGTATATTTTGCATGACAAATTTCTTTGCATATTCCGGTGGTTTGAGAGGTAGCCCAATTATAAGAAGCAGATCTGTGGTCCTAAATTTGCTGAGATCATTAATTATCTGTGTAAATGTTGGAGAAGAGCAGTGTGGATAATTAAATTGAATTTATTTGGACACAGGCCGTTTTTACATTGGCTGTTCAAGTTGCTATTTGTGCAAAATAAAAAATCACTAATTAGGATACTTTCTAAGATTTTTACATGCATCTTATTTTCATTTTATGTAGAAATATATTTCAAGCATAAATGTTTTATTTAGCTACATATTTTCAATTATATGACCTCCACTTGCCTAAATTCCTAAATATTTACATTATCTGAAAACCTTAATCTCATTTTTAATTAGTTTTATAAGCTGAAACAATAAGAACTATATATAGCAAAATTTGTTGGCTTTTTATTCATTAGCCTAATCAAGATTAGACTCAGACTAACTTGAGTTTTTACTCATTACAAAATATCAGTGATGGGACCAAAAATAGACTATTTCCAAATAACACATTTAAGATGAAACAGGAAGAGATTTTTCACATAGGCTATAAAAAGGTTTTCTTCTGACTTGATGAGTTTATTTTCTCATTCATATGAAGAACCCCCACGTGTCTTGATCTTTTTTTCTGAAATTTGAACAATTAAATTTTACCTTCATGTACAGTGGCTTTGAAGAGGATTTATAGTATGTGGTAGCTATTTGTACATTTAATTAACTTTTCCTGTCAACAGTATTGAAAAATTTTATTCATTTATTAGTACTTGCAGCAAAGATGAAGTTAGAGAAGTAATTAAGATGTGGGTTGTTTTGCTCTCCTACAAATATTGAATATCATTAACATTTTAGTATCTCTTCTGTTAGCTTAATTAAGAGTTGAATTATTTTAAGCACCAGTTGTATGCTTTAGTAATTCCAAAAGTTTAATCTACCTATAAAATGCATTTTTCTTTTCATGTTCTGCCTCACAATGTTTTCCTTAATAACATCTTCATGTGTACAGCTTGTTTCTCTTTGATACTCTAATTTTGCAAAGGGCCTGAGAGTTTCCATGTTTATATATCTTCACCAGTTCATTCTTCTCTTTTTGGCTGTGACTAGATCGTAGATTGGTTTGCACACTTACCAATTATTTTGTTGCTTTAAAAGTGGCATCTCGGTTTTATTGTTCTGAATTGAGAGACTGACTTGGAATTAGTTATTCCAGACCACTAGCCAATGAGTTCACACAAGATCAGTCAAGTTCAGCATTTAGTGTGAGGAAATTAAATGTGAACTAGCACCTTTAAATAAGATTCTAGTATCTGAACATCACTTCTTACAAACATTATTTCCCAGCACAGCGAAATATCTAATAAAATATTGCCTGTTAATTGATGCTTTTTTTTCAAGTAGTTTTTCTAGTATAACACTTTACTAGCACTGTAAAATACTTAAGAATGTAAAAAGCCTCTTTCCATATGTCTTCTAAAGAAGTGTCTTTTCAAATCCTTTGCCCGTTTTTAAATTAGGTTGACTTGAAAGATTATTTAGTGTGTTCTAGATAGTAGTCCTTTATCACGAATGTTTTACATATATTTTCTCTGAGTAGGTGGGTTGTCTTTCTACTTGATGGTGTCCCTTAAAGAATATATGATTTTAATTTTGGTGGTGTCCAATTTCTCTATTTTTTCTTGTTCAGGTGTGCATGCATGTGTGTGTGTGTGCATGCGTGTGTGTGCATGCGTGTGTGTATGTGAGAAACCATTTCCTAGCCCAGTGCTTTGAAGATTTACACCTGTATTTTCCATTATGAATTTTATGGTTTTAGCTTTTACATTTATGTGTTTTATGTACTTGCAGTTAACTTTTGTACGTGATGTGAGCTAGGAATGCAACCTCCTTCTTTTGCGTGTCGCTATCCTGTTATTCTTGGATCATTTGTTGAAAAGACTATTTTGTTTTTTCATTGAATTTTCTTGGCATCCTTGTTACAAATAAATTAACTATAAATCTGAGGGTTTATGTTAGTATTCTTGTTTCCCTTCCATTAATCTGAATGTTTATTCTTATGCCAGTACCACACTCTGTTGATTATTGTAGATTTCCAGTGTAATTTTCCATTTGAATTTTAGGCACAATTTGTCAATTTCTGTAAAAAAAGAAAGCTAAGATTTTGATTGGGATTGTTTTGAATCTGTAGGTTACATGTAGGTTTCCATTTGAATTTTAGGCACAATTTGTCAATTTCTGTAAAAAAAGAAAGCTAAGATTTTGATTGGGATTGTTTTGAATCTGTAGGTTACATGGGGAAGTATTGTCATTTTGACAATGTTAAATCTTCTGATCTATGAACATTGGCTATGTTCACATTTTTTAAGGTTTCTTTAATTTCTTTCAACAATACTTTGCACTTTTCAGTATGTAAGTCTTGCAATTCCTTTGTGAAGTTTATTTCTAAGTGTTTTATTAATTTCCATAATATTGTAATTGGGATTGTAAAATTTCATTTTCAGGTTGTTCATTACATGTGTATAGAATTTAAATTGGGAAGCTCCTGTATGGCTCTGTTGTTTAAATGCCTGTCTTTGGCTCAAGTCATGGTAACACAGTTCATGAGTTCAAGCCCCATGTCGGGCTCTGTGCTGACATCTCAGATCCTGGAGCCTGCTTCCAATTCTGTGTCTCCCTCTCTCTGCCCCTCCCTTGCTCACAAAAATTAATAAACATTATAAAGAATTTAAATTGGTTCTTGTATATTGATCTCGAGTCCTGAACCCTTGCTGAACTTGCTTATTATTTCTATTAGGTTTTCCCGTGTGTGAAGATGTCTTCAGATTTTCTTATATAAAATTTTATGTTTTCTACAAATTGGGATAGTTTTCTTATTTCTTTCCATTCTGGGTGCCTTTTAGTTCATTTTCTTGCCTAATTTTCTTACCTGAAATCTATGTTACAATGTTGAATAGAAATTGCTAGAGTGTAAATTCTTGTCACATTTCAGATCAAAGGGAAAGCATCTAGTCCTTTAATAAGATGTTAGCTTTGAGCTTCTCATAGGTGTTTTTTGTTTGGTTGAAGTAGTATCCTTCTTTTCCTAAATCATTGAAATTTTTATCATGGAAGATATTGGATTAAAAAAAGTTTTTCTTTATCAATTGAGGCAATCATGTGATTTTGGTTCTTTATTAATATGGTGGGTTTTTTTTTTAGTGGTGTATAATTATTTTTATATGCTACTGGATTTGATTTTGTATTATTTTCTGAGGTTGTTTGCATATATATTTGTAAGAGATACTGATCAGTAGCTTTCATTTGTTAGGATATCTTTGTCATATTTTAGTATTAGAGCAATCAGGGTATCCGAATTAAATGGGAAGTTGAGCACCTGGGTGGCTCAGTCAGTTAAGGGGCACACTTGGGCTCACTTCATGATCTCAAGGTTTGTGAGTTTGAGCCCCATGTCTGACTCTGTGCTAACAGTTCAGAGCCTGGAGCCTGATTCGGATTCTGTGTCTCCCTCTCTCTGTGTCCCTTACCTGCTCTTACTTTCTCTGTGTCAAAAATAGACCAAAAAAAAAAAAAAAAGAAAGAAAGAAAAAGAAAAAGAAAGAAAAAAGAAATTGGAAGTTTTTAATCCTTTTCTATTTTTTTTAAGAGTCTATAAAGGATTAGTGTTCATTTTTCATTAAATACATGGCAGAGTTTATCAGTGTGCCTGAGAACTTCTTTGTGGAAAGTTTTGAATTATTAATTCAATATGTTTATCTGTCAGAACTTTTACGCTTAAACTTTCTATCTTGAGTTAGAACTTTGCTTCAGTCTGGCTGTTTTCTCCTCCACTCTTTGTGCTATACTTTCATACAAATTACCTTCTTATTTCTTATGAGCCTATCACCACATTTTTGCAGTTAATGCATTATGCAGCTTTTGTTTAAATGAAATGGGAGAAGAAGAGTATGACCAGCAAAAATGCACTTAAACTCTCCATTATACTTAACCATGTACCTATCTTTATTGGTGGGCCTTTAGTTCTTCATGTGGATTTGAATTATTATCTGATGTCCTTTTATTTTATTCTTGTTGAGCAGGTCTCCTAGTGACAAGTTATTTCAGTTTTTATTTATCTGAAACTCTGTTGATTTCTTCTTTATTTTTGTAGGATCATTTGCTGGATATAGAAGTTTTGTTAGTTTTCTTTTATTTTTGGCACTTTGAATATTTCATCTCATTGCCTTCTCATTTATTTGATTTCTGATGAGAAAGCTGTTAAACTGGCTTACACTTCTTTCTTTGTGGTAGTCATTTTTCACTTGCTACTTTCAGAGTTCTTTTTTTCTCCTTTTGAATTTTGGCAGTTTTACTAACAAGTGTGTAGGTGTAGATATCTTTAAGCATACTATTTTTGTAATTTGTTGACATTATTTGATATATAAATTAATGTTTTTCATCTAATTTCAAAGTAGTTAGCCATTATTTTTGAAAATATTCTGCTGAAATCTCTGCTTGTTTAGTCAGCTTTAACTAGCTTTTTGGTCAGCTAGTTATTGGACAGAAATTTTTTTTTAAAAAATGCCTCGAGCTAGTAGGTCTCCAAATCTTTGCCCAGTGGTCTTTTGTATTGAAGCGTACTTTCAGCACTGTGGCATTTGACAGCTCTCCCTTAGCCTTTACTTACTGCTTATTCAGAACCTTAAGTCATGGAGAGGTGAGAGACGAGGGCTCTCCCAGGCCTTTTCTAGGCATGCACACAGACCTGCACATACACATGGCCAGTTAATTCCCCAGAAATATTTTATGGCTTCTCAAAGTTGCCCATGGCCATCTTATTCTCCACATTTTACGGTTAAGTGTTTTGTCTGCCTTCTGGTTTGTCTCATCTTGTTTCACCACCTGATGAATGTGAGATATTTAGCAGTTGCTACTGATTATTTTTGCAAAATACCCTAGGGATAGTATTGTCTTCACTGAGCAAGTTATGAGTTAGGTCAAAAAAAGAAAAATCCTTGAATGTAGCTTTTTATAGGCGCTTCAAGACCCATGAAATAGTGATAGTTTTTGAGGTTGAGCTTCCTCTTTCACTGACTAGTAAGCTACTTTTTTTTTTTAAGGCTACCAAAGAACTGGGAAGAGGGAAATGGGAATCGAGAAAGTTAAAATGCCATAGAGCTCACAGAACTTGGCTCAAGTCATTTTTCTTGAATAAATACTCTTCAGATTGTTGCTAGACTTCGGCTAAATTTCAGAGGATGGAAAAAAGTTGATTTGGACAATTTTTTCCAATAGAATCCAGTGGATTTCTAGAGGTTGATATTTTGTCATTCAGGAGGTGCTTCTCATTTGAATATTTTTATTTTCTTAATGACTCAATATTTTCAGCAATTTTATCCTATGTGATTAAAAAATTTAATAGTGGTTGCAGAATTTTTTTTGTAAATTGAAGTACATTGATATACTGTTAAAAGCTTAAGATATTTTATTTGAAGAGCTACATGTGCTGATTGTTGTCTTGTACTTAATACATCTTAACATAAAGATTTGCAATTTATTTAAATGCTCTTTTCAGAATCCTGTTAAGATAGTTACTCATTTGGTCATGAAAGCTGTTTCCTTGCAAAATTACACATCTGTTGTCACTCAGTAAAAATGAACTAGAAATGGAAGATCTGAGAGAAACAATGTTCCAGTTTCATATGAACCTAAAAGGTCTAAATCAGAAATATTTTGGATAACATAACTTACTTGTGACCATTATTGCATAATATAATGAGATTTAGGAACATTTTGTTTCTGTGGATTCAAGTATTTATAATTTTGAAAATCCATTTAAGCTAATATTGTTTGTGTTTTTGGAAAATGCAGCCAGTATTTAATGGAATAATCACATTTTATTTTGTATTTTTTTAGAAACTTGATCAACCTTATTAGTAATTAGGAAAATAAAAACTAAAAACAAAGATACCATTTAATACACATAAGAATGGCAACATTTTTTTATATTTACATCTGATTTTATTGTCACAAGCCTACAAAATGGAAACACACAGAAAAAGTCTCAACCATTCCCGATCCTATGTGCACAGGTTGGAAAATTCCAGTAACGATCAGGTTCCATGTAGGCAAGTTCCATAACTACTGTACTATGTTTGTTGATTACACATGTCAAGAAATCAGACATTTTTTCTCCTGATCATTCTAGAGCTGAACAGCTTTCTGTTGTGGGAATATTTTGCTTTCTGCATTTGTTTTGTTCAGGTTAGGACAGGAGTCAACATGAAAATGATTTCTCATAACCACCTATTCAGCCTATCAAAATTTTGTGAGCTTGGGATGCAGTTCAGCAATTCATCTGTATGTGAGAATAACATTCGGCCAGTAATGTGAAGACTCAAGGGAGCATGATTTTGTTAATCAGTGTATGGTCTGGGGGTTAGGATATTAGTAATAAGAGAGTCCTTTGTAAGCCCCTCAACCTTCCACAGCCTTAATGTCCTGTTTTCTTTGTGTGTAGAAGCATTAGCAGAATTGTCAGAGACAAGTTGACTAAAATTCCTCAATTGATGTTTTTAGAAAAGGAACTTTAGCAATATCCAGGAATAGCAATGGGAACTTAATAGCAGTTCAAACTGCATTTTTTTTCTTTTTACCTTTTACCCCGTTCACCCATGTTTATACCCTCTACCACTTCCCTCTGGCAACCACCCATTTATGAAAAATTTTTTAAAAAAAGATTTCTCATTTTAGAGACATCATACAATATTTGTCTTTGACTTACTTAGATCCATCCATGTTGTCATAGATGGCATGAATTCATTCTTTTAGTAGCAGTGTAATGTTCAATTGTGTGTAGCTTTATTTTTTAATCATGTCATCCACAGTTTTGTTATTCATCCATTGATGGCTGTTGAGATTGTTTCTGTTGTTTCCCTTGGCTATTGTAAACAATGCTGTATTGAAAGTGGGCATGCATATAACTTTTTAAGTTCTTGTTTTTGTTTTCTTTGGATAAATACCCAAAAGTGGAATTACTGGATTGTGTATTAGTTGTATTTTTATTTTTTTTAGTAACTTCTAAACCACAAACTCCATTCTTCCTGTAAAATGCATTTATGTTAATCCGGGCATCAGGATATTTTTTTAAAGTAGGCTCCATGCCCAACATGGGGCTTGAACTCAGGACACCGAGTTCAAGAGTCTCATGCTCTACTTACTGAGCCAGCCAGGTGTTACATGTTAAGTGACGAATCACTAAATTGTACTTAAAACCAATACTACATTATATGTTAACTAACTTAAATTTAAATAAAAACTTGGAAAAAAACCAAATAAATGAAAAAATGAAATGCATTTATGTTAATTTCAAATTGGTGTTTTCAGCAAGTATTTAATGCATTAATCACCTTCTAATTTCTTGTATTAAGATGAAGTTTTCTAACTATGAAGTGTAGATCTTAAGTAAATGTTATTTAATTTTACTAACTATACTATTTACATCCTAATCAATAGATATGACTCCACATCTTTCTCTCATGTCCCTTCCAGGCACATCCTGGTTACCAAAGGTAACCTATATTCTGAGTTCTATTACTATTGATGAATTTCCACTCTGATTGAACTTTATATAAATAGAATTATACAGTTGCTAATCTTCTATTGTCTGGCTTCTTTTGCTTACTGTAGTGTTCAGTAAATTATTCCATGCTGTTGTGTATGTCAGTTCACTTATTTTTTTTTTGTTTTAGTTTTTCCACATAAATACTACATTGTATTATTCTCTTGGGATGCAAGTTTTCTTTGTGGGGAAGGGTTTCATGTTTGGGTGTATAATAAAGAAAATCCTGGCTATGATTTTGCAGATGGGACATGGAGTGGAAACAGAAGGCATACTTAGAATTCTGTAAAAAGTTGATAAATGTGTTCATTACATATATATATATATATATATATATACACACGTACACGCTACATGTCTAATAATAATAGTGATAATAGTGGCAATTAACATTTGTTTCTGAGTTCACTTGTGCTAGGCCCTTGCCTAAATACTGGAAACATTTTACCCTACTTACTCCTCACAGATTTCTATCAAGTAGGAAGAGTATGTAGTTACCTCTGATGAGTAAAGTGAAAATTTTAGAGGATAAGCAATTTGCCTAATATACACCTAGTGAGTTGTCTGTTGGGGATTTGAATTCTGTTCCTTGCATTGTAAAACATTATTCTACGATTGTTGTTTGCTAATGCTTAATATGCAAGTGGGATGTACACACACGCACTCATGCACATGCCCCTATACTACAACGTAGACAGTTTATGTAAAGATTAGCCAAATGCACCACCATGTAGAGATTACTTCCTCTTCTGATGATAATGTGAATCAGGAGTCACAAATATACTTCATTGGAAGAAGCCAGTCAGATGTGTACTGTCTGGCCTACAAAATGTTTAGAATGTATATTCTGTTTGTAGCCAACATTTTAAAATGAGGATATTACACATTAAGTAGTTGATTTCTGGTATGTTCCAGGAAATCATGTTATCTGAAAACCTTGATCACGGTCAGCTCTGTGATCTGGAGCTGACTCTCAGCTACCTCCCTTGGGACTACAGCCAGGCCCCAGAAGCTTATGTATGCTTCCTTTAGAGAAACATGAAATTTTTGCATCTTGACTTAGTTTCTCAAGGAAGCACTCTGGAGAACAGTATGGAGGTTCCTCAAAAATCTATCCATAGAACTCCCTTATGACCCAGCAGTAGCACTGCTAGGGATTTACCCAAAGGATAGAGAAGTGCTGATGTATAGGGGCACATGTACCCCAATGTTGATAGTAGCACTTTCTACAATAGCCAAATCATGGAAAGAGCCTAAATGTCCATCACCTGATGAATGGATCAAGAAGATGTGGTATATATATACACAATGGAGTACTACATGGCAATGAGAAAGAATGAAATGTGGCCATTTGTAGGAAAGTGGATGGACCTTGAGGGTGTCATGCTAAGCGAAATAAGTCAGGCGGAGAAGGACAGATACCATATGTTTGTACTCATAGGTGTAACAGGAGAAACCTAACAGAGCACCATAGGGAGGGGAAAGGGGAAAGAGAGTTAGAGAGAGAGAGAGAGAGAGAGGGATGCAAATCATGACAGACTATTGAATACTGAAAATGAACGGAGGGCTGAAGTGGGAGGGGTAGGGGGTAGGGGATGATGGTCATGGAGGGGGCCACTTGCGGGGAGAAGCACTGGGTGTTATATGGAAACCAATTTGACAATAAACTATTATAAATTAAAAAATAAAATAAATAATTTCAACAGGCTATTCCAGGCTCAGTGAGGAGAGAACACCACTCAAGGAAGGAAGGACACTTGGTGCATGAGCTAAAGGAATGGGAATTAGGCAGGAATAACATGAATCAGCCAGAGACCCGGATAGAGAAGAGCAGTATGCCAGACTGTGAGTCCTGGCTTCAGTGTCTTAGGAAATGTCATATTTTCATTGCATAGGAATGGCACAGAGTTTTAATTTTGTAACAGGAAAATTGTAGCCTAAAAATTGCTAATTGCAGAAAATGTCATTCAGTTGTAGTTATTTGAACTGAACAGATGGTTGAAACTTATCAAATTGCCATTTTTGTAGGTCAAAAGGAATGAAGTTTCAACCAGTATGTATAGTTTGACCTTAAAAGTTTGCTGGTAGCACTTTACTTTAAATGAGTCACTTATTAAATATGTCATTTGTATTATAAAGTTCATTTATATTTTATGAACCAGGATAAGGAAACCAGTACAAATAATATACTAAAATACCTCCTCATTTGTTGTTTTCTTTAAATTTTATTTAAATCTTTAAAATATTTACTTATATTTATTTTTGAAATGTTGAATTTCCATAATACTTATTAGGATATTTATGAAATACATCGAGATGGTATTTTAGTGTGTTAGGGAGAGTCCATTTGAATTATATAAACAACTAATACTGTTAACTAAAAATAGAAGCTCCCCTTTGTAATGTTGATACTTAAAAGACAAAATTATGTGGATGAACATACGTAAGCTTCAGAGAGCTTTTCTTGTACTAGGCATTTAGCTGTCTTGCAACTGTTAATCAGCACAGGCCTTAAAACAGCTGCTATCAGATTAATTAGAGGGAATCCAGGAAATAATTCAACTGAATGTAGCATTCATGTAAGTGTGTTGAAAGCAATTAAGAGTAACTATAGTCATTACTGAGACTTCCAGGAAGTATGCCAAAGGGCTCGAAAGTTATAAAATGCCTTCCCAGTTTGTGTGTGTGTGTGTGTGTGTGTGTGTGTGTAATAAAATCTGATTTATATGTATGACCTAAGGACACACTAATAGAAATTAAAAATAAGTAAAATTGAAATTATTTGTTTGAATTATGGGATAATAACACCTTTCTTTGGAGCTGAGGTACTGAGAGGAAAATAGGCCTTTTAAACTGGTTTAGAAGGAAAAGAGTTTATTTGATGATGCTATGCAAAGTATTAAAATATAATAGATGAATTATGTTTCTTTTTTATTATTAAGTTTTATAGCTAGTGCAAGGCTTCAAGTACAGGAAAGTAGTGTTTCACCAAGGTTGCATAATTACGAGTTGGAAACTCAACAAAATGTCTTCCCAAAGAGTTTAAGTCCTTAAGAAGCTTTGCTCTTTGCCCATGGCACACCTACGGTACCTGGCTGCTGTGTGATCTGTCTCATCACTGTTAGCACCACTACCCTCAGCGGCAAAGTCTGCTGGTCTAGCACCTCATCTCCATTCTACCTTCTGTAGGTCTCTTGACTACTTTACTGAGTGACAGTATTTCACCCAAAACGAAGCAGTAGGAAAATTATGTTACTGTCTTTAACCAATTTTGCCTTGGTTGGATCCTGAAAGAAAGGAAGGAAGGAAGAAAAGAAAAGAAACACTGAGGAAGAGAGGGGGTGGGGGACAGGGAATGTAGATTTAAAAGAGTAAGTAATAATTCTTTCTTAGTAAGAGTACAAGTTGAACTCAGGTTAATTTATTTTTGAGAATGGATGTTTGGTGTGTAATTACATCTTTCTTTTGTGTTACATAGTCTTTTAAATTTGTTTCCATGTCTCTTCCAAAGTATGAGCTGGAAAGAGGAGACGGATGAACTCCCCATTTTTAAAGTTTTGGCCACACTTTTCAAAAGAGGCATAAAGTAGGAATAAAAGATTTACTCGTAATTCCATAGACTTACTTTTTAATGTATTTTGTGAATGTTTGTTTTAAGGAAAAACTATAGTTTGGGAACAACTGAAATTAGAGTGTTAAGGTGGGACAAAAGACAGATGGGAAATGTTCTTCTTGTTTCTTTATGTCCTACTTTTCAGAGGTAGGGTGATGATAGTTTCTGGGGGTGAGGGGGCAGTAGGAGAGGGCTGATGGATCCTATAGCACTGTTCTTGGACAGAGTGCTAGCACTTTTAGTGGAATATCACGTCACTATTTGAGACCTCTATTTTGATTAATAGGCCTTTGGTTTACTGAACATCTATTTCACCCACATTTGATCCTTCTTTCCTTCAGGCTCCAATACCTAGGCCCACTGCCACTGTGTCCTCTCCCACTTACTAACACTGCATACCACCTTCGTGTTATAGTCCCCATATCTCACTCCTTGCAGATTCTGATAATTTTTTCATTGAGTTTGAATGTTCTCTCACCAATGAAGATGGCACACACTACTCTTTCTCAAACTTGTATTTTCTAGGTGTTACTGTCTTCCTCAAATTATCAGCTATAGATGATGTATCTTCAGGTAATCATGGATACCTCTTTTTAGTTCCACTTCATCACTGGAAACACATACCCTGGAATCACTCTAGGAAGAATTATTTATTTCCACACAATTAGTTGTTGTGTGGAAGTGAAGAGAAAAAAACATCTTAAGAAGAGATAACATACCACAGAACAGTAGCTTCCAAAACTGGAAGGGGTCTTAGAATCCATCTAATGTATGCCTTTCATTTGAGAGTTGTAGAAATAGAACCCAGAGGGCTTGGCACATCTGGTAAGCAATGGAGTGTATGTTTTTGACAGTAAGTAAATGAAATTAAGTCTTGTAATTCCCTATCCAGTATACTTTCCAACACTACACAAAATCTAATCCTTGGGTATTTGAACAACTTGAAGAGACATGAGAGATCATATTTTGACAGCTGGAAATAATGGGAAGTAAAAGGGGTAACTAGTCCCCAAACAAGAAATAGATAAAGCAGAGGTGCAGAGAAGAGAAATGAGTGTGGTCCATTTATGAAAGAGCATAAAGTTTAGTACAATATATAGTGCCAAGGCTGGGTGAAAAAGCCTTAGTAAAGGAAGTAAAGGGGGAGTACATTTCTGTAAAAGAAAAAAAGTGAGAAGCAATAATAAATTTTTCTCTGCTTTTTATTATTACCATGAGTTGGCAATTCCAAATAATGCTAGTGGTAAATACTTCCCCTTGAAAAAAAGTTATTCTTATTCGAAATACCAAATAATTGCTGAAGTTATGGCTGATGTTCAATAATATATATATTTAAGCTTCAAGTTAATGCATATTTATTACTTAAATACTTGACTAAGCCTGGAATTCTATTTGGAAGTCTATGTGAAGAATTCCTGGTTGTATAGTATATATAGTTAAGAGTATATATAGTTATAGTTAGTGTATACACTATACACTATGTATGAATTGATGTTTCCAGTCTATATAGTACTATATAACTGTGCACTTAAGCAGTATATTTGAAATAAGCCTAATTAGGTCACAGATTATAAAGGTGAGGTAAGTTACCTTATTCTATCTTGTTATTCTCTGTGATGACTTTAGATTTTATATGTGCTTAAGGTTTAAAACAGTGAAACACAATACAAACCAGGTGGATTTTTTTTGATAAATGCAAATTTTAGGTCATAAATGAAATATGGTAGTGAATTTTTAATAATTCCAAAAATTTAAATTTAATGTTATATGTTAGCATGTATACTAGACAATGGTAGGCAAACTAGATTGTATCTAAGTGAAAATATGCTTAGAAGTAAAATGAATATACTCCTATATAATCTTACATTTATGACAGTATAAAACTGTTGTAATTCTTAAAAATTAAACACATTTCATTATTAAGAAGGACCTAAAATATTGCTATGAAGTAGTAGTTAATATATAAGAGCAAAACATAATTAGAAGCAGTTTTGAAATGAGATTTTAAAATAATACCTACTTTTAATTATACACAGTAGCAAATTGTATATAAGGCTTTTTATTGAATAGCTGTAGTGTTCAAGACATTGAGCAAGTCCATGTTGACAATGAGAGCTAGAAGCCACTTCTAAAAACCAAGCTGAGACAAAATTGATCTGTATATTGTTTAACTTATGATTTTTTAATGGGGAAATATTTTATTTTGTTTTATTTACATTGCATATTTCAGTGACTTGTCCTCATGAGGGTGATTCAGGTTGTAAGTTTTACCCAAAGAGATCTGAGATAATGTATTCATTTGGAAAAAGGAGGAAGAAATATCATTTACCTTCATTAAATAGTCTCTGAAAAGACCCACAAAGTAAAAGCACGTTCAGAAAATATAGTAGAGTTTAAAATTGTGAAATATTTTCTCATAGGTGTGCTTTGAGAGAAAAGAAAAGATACACAAATTAAGGAAGGGCCAGTTACGTTTTTTGCACCACGGTGATATTAGATATTGGAGCCCTAGTTTTTTATCACTTGAAGATGACTAATGAATACAGAATTCTAAAACAGTAGTAAGTCTGAAAGCAACTTATTTAGATGTAAGTTTCACAGAATACATTTTAAACTTAATATCTTAAAATAATACTGTACTCACAGAGTTACAAAAATATTTAGAGTTCCTTTGTTTTTTTCACCTATTTCCCCATTGCTGATAACATTTTACATAACTGTCATCCATTATCATAACCGGGAAACTCACACTGGTGCCAAACTATTACCTCCTTACGGACCATATTCAGATTTCATGAGCAAACACACTGTTTTAGCACTAAAGCTTTTCAAGTATTTAAAAATAATCTGTTGAGAAATCTTTTTTTTTTCTGCTTTTACTTTTATTTGCATGTATTTTGTGCAGAATTTACTCCTGGGCCATAAGTTTTGTTTCCTCAGTTTCTTCTGGTATATATTTTTCTTCTGTGCAAGTTCCTCTTGTGGTTTAGGAACAATCTGCTCTTTTTCAGTGAGGATCATCTCCATGTGGCAGGGAGAGCTCATGTATGGGTTAATCCAACCAGGAGCCCTGTAAGTTCTATGCCGCATCTTGGGGGCTTTGTTCACCTGGATGTGCTCAATGGCCAGAGAATCTACATCTAAACCCTTAAGTTCAGCATTACTCTCTGCATTTTTAAGCATGTGCAGTAAAAATTTACCACTCTTTTTGGTCCACCGACCCTGTGTCCAGCCCCACTGTTTGGCCTGGGCACACCTACCAACTCCACCCTTGTAGTGTCAGAACGGCACACACTGCTTCTGCAGAGTGACATCTTTAAGATACTTGGTGGCTTTTCGGATATGCATACCCTTGATGGTCTGGGCAGTTTCACGGGTGTTCTTAAAGTGAACATGAATATTTGAACCTCTTGGTTTGCATGATTTTGCCGGGTTTTCCGGGTCAAGTGAATAGCGAACCATTTTCAGAGATCACCTCAGGTCGCTATGGGAGGAGGAAGAGTGGTGGCTCCTGGAAGAATTCATGTCAAGAACTCTTACTTTTAATTATATTAGAAAAAACACTTAATGAATTGAGTTTGCTTCATTATAAGTGAATATGTATTTCTTTATTGCTCTCTGACTCTGAGATGTCACATCTTTGGACCTCATCACTTTTTTCCATATTTTAGGAAGGCTTAAGCTGCTGTGTCCATGTTGTACTTCCTGATGGGGTTACCACCAGGACTGAAACCGTTGGAAGCTAGAATGAGACAGAAACAGTAATAGTAGGAGCTTTGGGTAAAGCTTAGGTTATGTTTCCCCTACTCTACTTCTTAGCATAGCATAGCACCTAATTTACAATGGAAATGCAGTTTATGTGTGTTCTTGTATAGTAGCGTTGTTTATGAGGAAAACTACTTCACCATAACATTACAAACACTGAATATTAGGTCTTGAATGTGTACAGATGATTTTGGAGGAAAATAATTTTCAGTGTAATATGAAAAATATTGTCAGTGTTTGTCAAAGTGTGACTACTTGAATATTCTATTATCCTAAGCTTGAAAGAAAGTTATAAATCTTTTTGAAATGTCTTTTTCAATTTTTACTGTAGTGAAGTATGCAATACTTAATATTCCAGTAGTCTACCATTAGATACATTTATACTTATTATATTATCCACAAAACTTTTTATGACTAGGAGGTTGAGAACTTCTTATAAATACTATACCATAGCACATAACTTAACAGGATAATTTACATTTAAAAATCCAACTCACAGACTACACTCATCACCTAGAATTGTGCATTACACATTAAAAATTCGGAAGCACACAAACCCATTTTAGTTAATGACAAAGCTTTTTAGTGCAGAAATAAAGTTTGTAGAAGAAAAAGTTAAACAATATACATTTTTTATTGTTGTAGAATATTACTAAGAATGCTTTGCCTAAAAGTAGTTCATAAATGGAGAAAAACTTAGGATCATAAAATCCTGTTACTGGTGTAAATTAGAAAGGAAATGATGGTAAAGTAGAAAATCATCATATAAATGGTGGTTCTCCATCTTTGGTGCATACCATAATTGCCTGGGGAGCAATTTTGGAATGTATGAGCCAAAACCTGTAAGGGATTTTATCTAAAACACAATAAATAAAACACATTTTTTTTAGGACAGACAAAGGGCAAGTATGGTATCACTGATTGGTGTGTTGTGTATTTTTTTTCCAGGACTGGTTTCTAGATTAGTTAGATGATTTTAAATTTAACTACTTATTTCAATTAAGATTATTAGGAATATGGAAATAAAATAACATATAGTGGTGTAGTGATAAGATTTAGCTAAATTCTGAGTTCTAGACATAGCAGTAATCCATGTGACTTAAAAGTGGATAATGTGGGGGGAAATGTAATGACCTGGTTTCTTCAAACTTTTTTTAGCTGATAGTATAACCTTAATGCTTAATCTAGTTTGTCAGCACTCTCATGGTCTTTATCACTACTTAGAAGGATTTTGAAGCTGGTCTACTGCAATTTGGAATCTCCTATATTTATCTAAGGTCTTCAAGGGTAAATAAATTATGCTTTGTTATTTGAGGCAAGTGTGGAGCCTACAGCTGAAGTAATTACCAGAGGAGTTGGGTAGGTGTTATGGTGTGAATGTAACTAATAGTCTTAAAGGTTATGTAACATTAGTTTTTATTACCTTTATTTTATGAGCTATCCAACGAGTATTAAGAAATATAGTGCAATGGAAAAAAGTACAGGCATTGATGTTAGGTAGCTCTTTGTTCTAATGCAGGCACATTTTAGTTTTGATCTTCAGCAAGTTACCAAACCTTTGAACCTCCTATGGTTCCAGCAAGAAATTAAAATGCCTCCCAAAACAGTCTAACACTTTGCACACTATCAGCAAATGATCCATTCTCTTTTCCCCTAATTATGATACTAGACAATTGCTTTTTTTAGATGTTTGTTTATTTTGAGAGGGAGAAAAGGAGAGAGTGAGAGCAAGCAGGGAAAGGCCAGAGGGAGAGGGAGGAAGAGAATCCCAAGCAGGACCTGTGCTGTCAGTGCAGAGCCATGATGTGGGGCTCAGTTTTACAAACCACAAGATCATGACCTGAGCTAAAGTCAAGAGATAGAGCCACCAACTGAGCCACCCAGGTGTCCCTAAGGCAATTAATTTTAATCATACATGTTGAATTTTGCCTATTGAGGACACTCATTCAGTATTTGATGAATGAATGAAATCATGGATTAAATTTTCTGTATTATAAAACTGTCTTTCTCTCACTCAGTATAAAATGTTGGAAGTGTTAATTGATACAGAATAAGTGTAGTAATTTATGTGGTGATAATAAGGATTATTGAGATAAGGTTCCAAGGTAAGTTATAGAATTTTATTCGGCTGAACTTACATAATAGGGCTATTTGGGGGGGGAGAATCATACAGTATAAGTATAATTCTGTTAAAAGATTCTGATATATTTGTGTTGAAATCTCAAGATTGATTCTGAATTATACATATAAAAGGTTTTAACAGTAAAGACATGGGTTATGAGAAGAGCAAGGAATAGAATGTATTAATTTACCATGTTTTGTTCTTTTTTTTAGCTCAGGTAATTCTATGTTATGTTTATGGATAGTGGAAATAAAATGTTTACTTTTTTCTATACAGTTTCAAGGGTCTGGGGATCAGCATAGTTTTTGGTCTTAGAATTTCTTAGAGGGCTTGAAGTATCTTTTATACCCATGGAAGAGATATATGCAAGGAAATTCATAGCTATTTGGGAACATTTTCTCATATAATTAACTGAAATTAGAAAGATAGGTGAATCTGTAAAAAAAAAATACCTTAAATGTCTGAAGTACCATCCATTAAAGCACTGTTGTTATTGCATGTGCTAGCTGTCACACATATGGCTTGTTCCTATTGTTACTTCAGTGGTCAGTATACTTGTTGCTAGATTGGCTCTTTAGTGAATCATTTATTATTGATTTTTTTATAACTTGAATCTTCTGGTTTTCTAAAAACAATGATAGCACCTTAAATTTCTATTTATCTTTGGAGTTTAAAGAAGCATTTTAGGGGCACCTGGGTGGCTCAGTCAAACAGCCGACTTCCCTCAGGTCATGATCTCATGGTTTGTGGTTTCAAGCCCCACATCGGGCTGTGTGCTGACAGCTCAGGGCCTGGAGCCTGTTTCAGATTTTGTGTGTCCTTCTCTCTCTGCCCTTCCCCTGCTTATGCTCGGTCTCTGTCTCTCAAAAATATATAAACATTAAAAAATAAAGAAGCATATTAATTAATTAAAATTAATTGTGGGAATTAATACAGAGTCAAATTTTACTTTTTTCCCCATATCTTGCCTTGTCATAAACACTAAATGTTGATGGCAAGAACAAGGGGATTAGAACATGAAAACACAAGATATTCAGCGTACTATGTTGGTGATGCATGCCTTATTTGAGTTTCAACTGTTTTATCCTTATGGTGAAAGTTTTGTCAGGCAACGTGTATGGGAAGCTTGCTATTTGAAAATCAATAGTTTGATTTCTTCACTGGATTGTTTTAGTAGCCTTTTATCTGGTCTCCTGGCTTTCACTGTTGATCATTTACCTGTCTGAGTCTGTGATCTCATCTCCTGACACTTCCCCTCTTGCTTCAACCTTAGTAACCATACCCTGTCTCTTGCATCTTTCTCCCGCCATTTGTGATATATTTTCGTTTCCTTCCTTCAAGAAGTAGAATTTACCTTTATACCTATTGAATTGTGTCTGGCCTTGTGATTTGTTTGGATTAATAGAATATGGTAAAACTGACATCATGGCTTTCCTAACCTTAAGACTCAAGAGAATGTGAATGTTTCCATTTGTTCTCTTAGAAATCTGCTGCTCCAGATGATGAGAGGCATGTGGCTTGGTTACACCAGCCAACAGGTAGCCAACTGTGAGATATAAGTAAGATTTTACTAGTAGACCAACAGACCCTCTAGCTTACCTGTTGTGGGTCACTTCTTAACTTTGGATTGTTAGAATTTTTCTTGGAGGTTAACTTCCACAGAGTTGCCTATGAATCTTTAGGTCTCATGAGGAAGAATATTTCATTACAAAAGAGTATTTTCTCTAAATAATTCATCTTCCCATAGACAGTTTGGTTTTTTAGGATTAAATATTTTTATGTTTGGAAATGTAACTTAAACTGGCTACATTGAGGAAAAACTGTATTATTTGGCTGAGATACAGTGTTTCCCTGAGAAAAGAGAGATGTAGTTTTGATTGAAATTGTGTTAAGGCATCATCTACAGTTTGATAGCATTTAAGTATTGAATCTTTCATACCACAGTTCTTGAAAAATGCTATGATTCTCACTTTAAGATTGTATGTGTCTTGATTAATTTTGAAAGTGAAGACGAATAAACGATATAAAAGATGTTCTGTTGATGTGTATCCTACAGTCAAAATTCACAGACTTACAGAAGTCAACCTTGGTGAATTTAAAGATGACCAGAGGTCACATGACTTAAAATAATCTAGCTCTATCAGATTAAATGATGGTTATTCAGGATCTCTACATCTCTTGGTTAAATCAGGATTTCACCAAGAGAATACAGAGTACTTTTGGTTTGATTACTGTTCTTTTAAAACAGAAAGAATTGAATTTTTAAAGGAGAGTTTTAGGTCAGGGTGCTTGAGTGGTTAAACATCAGACTTCAGCTCAAGTCATGATCTCACAGTTCATGAGTTCAAGCCCAACATTGGGCTCTGTGCTGACTACTCAGAGCCTGGAGCCTGATTCAGATTCTGTGTCTCCCTTTCTGTCTGTCCCTCCCCCACTCATGCTCTGTCTCTCTCTCTCTCTCTCTCTCAAAAATAAATTTAAAAAAACAGTAAAGATTTTAAAAAAGAACAGTCTTAGATCAAAAGCAAAATTAAGAACAAGGGACAGAGTTCCATATATCCCCTGTCCCCACACATGCATAGCCTCTCCCATTATCGTTGTCTCACCATAGTGGTGAATTTTTTTTTTACAATTGATGATCCTATATAATGCCTCAAAATCACACAGAGTTTATAGTTTATATCACGGTCCACTCTTGGTTTTGTACATTCTCTGGGTTTGAACAAATGGATAATGACATATATCGATCATTAAAGTATCATACAGATTATCTTCACTTCTCTAGAAATCCTGTGTTCCTTATTCTTCCCCTTCCCCAGCCCCTTGTAACTACTGATCTTTTATTATCTTCATAGATTTGCCTTCTCAAGAATGCCATATATGTAGAATCAAACAGTATGTAGACTTTTCATATTGGCTCTTTCCACTTGGTAATATGCATTTATGATTCCTCCATGACTTACCATAGCTTGATAGCTCATTTATTTTTAGTGGTGAATAATATTCTTTTATCTGGTTGTACTGGTTTATTAATCTATTAATGTTGGTTTCTTCCAAGCTTGGGCAGTTATGTGTGAAACTGCCGTAAAGATCATTGTGTAGGGTTTTGTATGGACGTAAATTTACAGCTTCTTTGGGTAAACAACAACCTGCATAATTGCTGAACTGTATGGCAAGAGTATACTTAGTTCGGTAATAAAGTGTCAAACTGCCTGCTATTACAAACTGCTGTACCATTTTGTATTCCTCCCATCAGTGAATGAGAGTTCCTTTTGCTCCCTATTCTATCACTTGATATGTCAGTATTCCAGATTTTGGCCATTCTCATAGGTGTGTAGTAGTATCTCATTGTTGTTTTATTTTGCATTTCTTTGAGACCTGTGATGTGAAGCATCTTTTCACATGCTTATTTGTCATTTGTATGTCTTCTTTGGTGAGGTGCATTAATGTACTGTTTATGTTTAAATCACTGATTTTCATGAAGCTAATGGCAACTTTTGAAACATCTACCAAATGCTTAAATTTAAAATCCAAGCAGCAATTTTTTTTTACTATATTATCTGAACAGCAAAAGATGGATCTTCACATGTGAGATATACAGAAGACATACTTATCCATAATTATATTAAATATTCATATATTAGAATATTATGAGGATAAAGTAAGATTTCATTACTAGTCGTATAATTTTACAACGTTTGGAAGTAGTTTTAGAAAGCATCTTGTTAAAATCACCATTTAGTGTATGATCTTTGTAATACTTGGTTGTAAGGGATCATGTCACCTAGAATTCCTTTCAGAGTATCTTTGGAAAGCTTCTTTTCATGAGTTCAGGATAAACTATATGCTGCTCAAGAATAACATGACCTTATTTATTTTAATTTTTTAATGTTTATTTTTCAGAGAGAGAGAGAGAAAAACAGAATGAAGGAACTCGGGAGGGTCAGAGAAAGGGGGAGACACAGAGTCTGAAGCAGGCTCCAGGCCCTGAGCTATTAGCACAGAGCCTGAAGTGAGGCTTGAACTCAGAAACTGTGAGATCATGACCTGAGCTGAAGTCATATGCTTAACCTACTGAGCCACCCAGGTGTCCCCAAAACTGACTTTAAATAACATCTGTATTCTCATCATTCTCAAACTGTCATCACTATCCTGGATGTCTCCTTGAATCCCCAGACTCCTTTTTGTATTTGCCTTGTCTGCATCATTAGTTGTGGTCTAAATAGGCCTTTCACACATAGCCAAACCCAAACACATTGCTAATCTTGTGTCCCACACCTGACCCTTTACATTCTTCTTCAGTGGTAATTCCATTTCTCTAGGTGCTCAGGCTAAAACCTTAGATTACTCTTAACTCTTCTTTCTCACATGCTCCAGCCCACCAACAAATTCTCTCGATTGTGTCTTAAAAATAGACCAAGAATTTGAACACTTCTCAGCTCATTTGCTGCTACATGTTGGCCCAGTCTCCTTTATCTCCGACCTTTTCATTTTTACCATTTTTTATGCTTTCACTATTACCTCCTTTTAGTTTTTTCTCAACACAGCATCCAGTGTGAATTTTTGAAAACAAATTGTGTGATACCTTTTTCTATTTAATATCTGCTTACGAATGGCCTCTCATCTTCCTAAGAATAAAACCCCAAGTCTCTACAGTTGCTTACAACAGTACATTCATGTGGCTCATTCCTGCTGTTGTTGGTCTCCTAGTGCCTCCCTATTGCTTGGTCCACTCCAGGGCACCATTCTCCTCTCTTATACCATACACTTGCTCTCACATCAGCACCTGCACTAGCTCTTCGCTTCACCTGCTTTTTTCCCTAGCTGGCCTCATGACTCATGTTCTCCCTCTAACCCACCTTACCCTGTCACCTCCTTCAGACATTGGCTCATATATCAGTGTTTTATGAGACTTTGGATACCTATTTCAAATCCCAAACTACCCTCCCCTTAGCTCTTAATACCACCAACATATGTTATATATTTAAGTTTTTATTTTCTTTCTCCCTTGACTTGGTATTAAGGTTCATGGCAGAGGTGGGGGGAGAGTTTTGCCTGTTTTGTTCAGGATCCCTAATCCTTAGAAGAGTGCCTTGCTCAATAAATGTTGATTGATGGAATAAATTATTTCTAATACATTTGAAATACTAGGGAAGTAGTATGTGTGTCCTTTTCCAGCAGAGAAAACAATCAGCAGATTCTTTGTTTTTATTTTCAGTTTACTTATATAACAGATTCATCTATTTTATTTATTTCCTTCACTGAACCTGTTTATTAAAAAAATGCACAGTGCCTAGCCAAGAGCTGTGTGCCCTTTACTTAATGACATTCATGCATAATCGTGGGTTCTTGGGATGCTTCCAGACTTGAGTTCAGCCTTTCACAAATTTGTTCTGAATTAAGGACCACCACTAGATGATAGGAGTAAGAAAGAAATTCTAGCTCAGTCTGGAATAATTAGAAGGACAAAGAGAAAAAGAAAAGGCAACTATTTTCAGTGGGTCAGGTCTTGTTTTCTTAACTACTGACATAAGCCTGCCACTAAAATGGTCATATTTCTTCAAATGTTGGACTTTCAAGTGCAAAGTGAGAACACTGTTCTGTTAATGTGACCTAATTTTCTGAAATGGTGTTGTATGTGCTTTCATTCTCAGACTGTTAGCCATTAGACTTCAGATTTTTCTTTTTATCTACGTGACTGTATAAAGCTCAGAACTTTACTGTCCTAGGGAGGAGGAGAAAAAGGCAATCTCCCTCTAAAAAACAACCCATAAAACTATATTCTAAGTTAGAATGTTTAAAAAAAACCTATTCCTTCTGAAAAGAGAAAAATTACCATTGTTCTGCTGGCTGGAAGGGTTGGAAGTATCTCAAAGAAACACAATTGGACTAATTATATTTTCATCTTTCTCTACCCATTCAAGTCTGAGAACATGCACTTCACTGAAGTTTTACATCCGTCTGGATTATATGAGAAGTTGCAAGACTATCAAAATGCCTTAGATGCTTTTCTAGAGATAACATGTAACCTTTACTATGAACTTCTGTGGGTCTGATGTTCTTTCTCCAAGAAAATGTAATGAAGGAGAAACTTCACATAGGTCAGTTACCAAGTTTGAGACTTTTTTTTAAATTCTGATTTAAAAAATAGTTTAGTACATTAAACTGACCTTTAAAAATATGATAAATACAAATAGGACTCTGACTTCAGAGTTTAGCCAGTTTCTCTAAGAACATTTTTTTTTAAATTTAAGTTTATTTATTTATTTTGAGTGAGAGAGAGAGAGAAAGAGAGCGAGCGAGCGAGAGCGACCATGCAAGCAGGGGAGGGACAGAAAGAGGGAAAGAGAGAATCTTAAACAGGCTCCACACTCAGCATGAAACTTGATCCCTTGACAGCAAGATCACAACCTGAGCTGACATCAGCATTTGGATGCTTAACCAACTGAGCCACCCTGCTGCCCCTCTGTAAGAACATCTAATCAGGGGTACCTGGGGGTCTCAGTTGGTTAAGGTCCGACTCTTGGTTTTGGCTCAGGTCATGATCTCACAATTCATGAGATCAAGCTCCACTTTGGGTGCTGTGTGCTGACAGCACAGAGCCTGCTTGGAATTCTCTTTCTCCCTCTCTCTCTGTCCCTGGTCCACTCATGCTGCTCTCTTTCTTTCAAAATAAATATGCTTAAAAAAAAACCATCTAATCAAAGGACTTAGGTTGCTCAGAATTCACCTACAAATTTAAGGTGAAATAATATTCT
The DNA here is from genome assembly GCF_006229205.1 of Suricata suricatta. Lineage (NCBI taxonomy): Eukaryota > Metazoa > Chordata > Mammalia > Carnivora > Herpestidae > Suricata > Suricata suricatta. Next base: position 22,836,443 of record NC_043717.1, read on the forward strand.
TATAAAATAGTACTCTTTTAAAATCCCCTGTTCCAAATATGCATGCCATATGTTTCAGCGTGTTCAACCCACACACTGTTCACCTAAAAGTAATAGGTGAAATGTTCTTCTAAAAAAATATTCATAGTATTTATAGTTCAAAAGTGGAAACAATCCAAGTGACCCCAGTGGTTAAATTCCTCTGTGATTATTATCATAGAGCATAGGAATATTCTATGTAGCAAAACGAATAGTCTCTTGTTACAGGCAGCAGTATAGGAGAATGTAAAATGTTAAGCAAAAGTTGACAGAGTCAGAAGAATATATGTTACTGCATTTAGATAAGTTATGAAAGAAGGGAATATGAATCTTTTGGGTGTTAGAAGTGAAAGATAGTGGTTATCTTTCAAGGTTAGTGACTAGAAGGAGGATGAGGATCGCTCCTGGTGCGTCTGATATGAGCATATTTACTTCATGAAAATTCACTGTATTCTGTACTGACGATTACTTTTCTGTACATGTGATTTAATTTAATGAAGTGTTTAAGAAAAAACAGTCTTCCCTTTCAGGTTCTTAGAGATAGCAAATGAATAGCAAATACATTCTAAAAACTAATTCAGTGATCTTCACTGGTGACCTTATAAATCTGCCATCTCCATTTGTATTCGGCTAGCTTGTTTTGTTTTCAGAAGGTGAAAATAGGCTGTGGGAAAAAGAGAGACTTTCACCTGTGTAGGGGATTTCTTTGGTAACTGCAACAAATTATCACAAATTGTCTTGGCTTGAAACAAGAGACATGTATCTTATTGCGCTGAAGGCCCGAAGCTTTGAAATCACTATCTCTGGGGTGAGATCAAGGTGTCAGCAGGGACATGGTTTGTTTGCATTCTTTGGGGATGGGTGATCCATTTTTCCCTCTTCCGGCTTATAGTGGCTGCGGGTATTCCTTGGCTTGTGGCCACATCACTACAATCTCAGTGCCATCATCTTCAAATCTCTCTGTGCTCTGCTATGTTTTCTGTGTCATGTCTTTATCTGCCTCCCTTATAAAAGGATCCATGTTACTGCATTTCATGCCCACCTGGAAAATCTTCCCATCTCAGTATCCTTAACTTGATTGCATATGCAGAGATCCTTTTATTGCCTATAAGGTAACATTTGCAGTTTTGGGAAATTAGGGTGAAGAGATTTTGTGAGATTTTTCAACTTCCCACGTTATGTAATATGAGTATTACAACAGGATGTAAATGAGAGAGTATTGTTCACCCACTGCTGCTGTTTCCGCACCCTTGACACAAGGTGCAGGTGTAGGAAGTTATTTTCTAGGCTCACCTCACAATTAGTAAATCCCCCATTATTTATAATTCTAATCAAAAGATTAGAATAGTATAGCTGCAGAGGTTTCAGAAATCATACAGGGTAGATATTTTGAGTCTTTGAAATGTTTCTTCAGATGAGATCTTTTATGAAATACAAATATTAAACTGCAAACAGCACTGCCTTGTCGTCTCAGTTTTTCTTTCATTCCAGAGTGTTCTCAGGAGGAACACTTGGAAACTCTTTGGGCCCCGTGGAGCTATTTGAAAAATTTATCCATTCTAATCTCTTTATTTTACTGAGAGTCAGCAACTGGTATACATGGTATGACTACTGTTTTTCCAAAGATCATTCAGAAAGATCGGGAATAAATCCTTTATCTCCAATATTCTTTGCACAAAACTACCTTCAGATGGCTCTACATGGAAGACAACATATGGTGGCCACATTTATATCAGAGAGGCTCCATAAACCTTTGGCCCAGTTTTCTGAGTATCACAGAAAATACACAGAATGACATAATGTGGCAAAACATGGAAGCAGGTTTCTATCACCAATATCAATAACAGTACACGTCATTGTGAGAGCTCCTTTCTCTGCACTCAGGAAGAAGAATGTCCCAGGTCAGCTGTTATTCATGCAAACAGCCCATATATTCGAGTTTCCACTAACGCAAACAGATGTCATGAACTGAAGCCAGCCCTTTGACAGCATGCAGTATCAGAGCAAAATGGAACTCCTCCCCTATTATGCATAGGTTAGTATATAGGTGTCGTTTTTGCTCATCTTTGTCCCTTGTTCCAAAACTTCTAGCATAGAGATAGATACATTTTGTATTCTACATCTTAATCGCATAAATTTTGGTCTCCCTTTGTCCCCTGTCCTGTGAAAGTTTATTTTTATTATCTGGGCAGTTTCACTGGTATGCTCTACTGGTTTTATTCAATTGATACCAGTACTTTCTTGCCAGACAAAGATCTTAAAAGTTATGGGTACTTACATGTATTAAAAGCTGTTAATGCCAGTAAACAAAGAATACATTTTAATGGACTGATCATGATGATTTTATATTTTTGTGGTTAATTGAAGTCTTTCGTTTATTCTACTTTCTACAGTGATTTTCATTTATCTGTAGGACAAACATACTTGATTTTTTAAGTGTGGGTGAAATCACTCATTATTAATATAGCTGAAGCTCAGACTTGGATTAAAAGGACTGCTTTCATGAATGCTTTATGAATATCCTGGAAACACCCTGTCATGTTTCCCAGTATGGGGAGTGTCATTGACTGCTGGCTCCAGGTTCTGCACTCTAGTCATAGGCTTTAGTGGCCAGGCCACTCCTCATAAGAGCTTACCTCAGGCAGTGACTGAGTGTATCAAGGGTACTAAGGCAGGCCCGTTCCTGTAACATGTGAGATTCCTCTGATGGAGCCTGGCTCAAGGACTCCCTAATCAGATTGGCTGAAACTTAGATTGTACTGCAGTTGAGAGCCTGCTTCTTCTTTGCTTACTTCCTTTCTCATCTCCTTCAAAGAGGTCAGACATGCTTTGTCATGGGATGGCTCTTCCAACCTCCTCCAGCTTCCTCCTGTTTCCTCTCACTGGTGCCTCTCCTACCACCTCAATAAGTCTGGTGCTTATGGAATCCCATCTTTCTGTCTGGTTCTCCAGGAAGAGGACGTACACTACCACATATAAAAAAGATTCTTTTTCTCAGTAGTTCAATATTTAGGCCCCCTTTTTCATAGTTGGCTTCAACTTTTATGCCTGATCTTTCATCATCGACTTACATACCTTTTCCAGGAAGCTGTTACTAGATGAACTTGCATGTGGTCTTGGTTTATTTTGTCCAACCTAATACTTCCCTTCAATTTGAACTCTGCCAGCTAGTCTAGAAAAGTATAGTTTCTCCTGCATCTGCCAGTCAAAGGAGGTTTGTTTACCCTCTTTGGCAAATTAAGATGAGTTGGTGACTCTTTGCCAGGTCTCCTGTGATGCTGCTATGTCAAAAAACACTTTTGCGTGCTTCTAGACCCTATTAAGCAATTTTGTAACGGAGGCTTGAGTTAACGACTCACTCTTGCCTAGAAGAGTCTTGACACCCTGCTATTTAGGATGAGCATATTGGGGCTTTGTTTTGTTGTGTCTCTCCAGGATCAGGGAGATGGGAGATTTGCCATCCCATTGTGGCTCTTTTGCCATGTGTCACAGACACGGGGGCTGAGGGAGGTGATAGGAACTCTTTAACTGCATACTTACTTTGCAAAACTGAAACTTTACTGGTGGACAGCCTGCTAGATCAGTTATGGTTATACATTCACAATAATTTCTAGGACCTGAATATCAGTACAAATTATTTGGATGCTTTGGATGTTAAGCATTTTCTAAATCTTTGTGAAAATCCCTCCCTTATTAGAATGTCATCTGCATACATAAACAGCTCGCTCTATCCATTCACAATTACTACCCTGATTTTATGAAAAACAACTGAGAATGCTGATGGTATAAGGTGAACTTTAAATGTGGAGAATCGCTGAGAATGAAACAGTACAGTAGTTGCCATCCAAGAAGCACTTAAAGGTCAGGCTATGAGGCCGTGAGGGGCATTAATTCTTTCAACATTTAATCTTAGAAAAAATGTTACTTTACTGTTCTGAAGTAGAGGATCCGAAAAGGCCCATTAACTCTGGTGAATACAAAATGGCACAGCAATTATAAATTTGTTTTATGTAAATGAGGTCCCCAAATGATGTTATCATTGTATTACTTTTTACCTATGTTCATAATAGACAAAGCTACTGTTGGACAGACAGTATCTTTCCTTGAATTCTCAGACAAAATCTGGGGATAGCTGGCTAATTCACATGTCATGTATTGAAGACAAATTGCCTCCATGAAAATTCTATTGGAACTTAAGAAAACTATCTCCCTGAATGTCACACACTGAGGTGGCTGAGAATACAGTCACCTAACAACACCTGAGTAAAATGGCAACAGGAGGTGTTTGGGAACCTTTGTTTCACTCAGTTGCCACATATGACCTTTGGAATTGGAATAGCTACCTCATGTCAGAGAACCGGAACACACCAAGATTTCAGTGAAGCACTGAGTAAAGTCTAAAATGAAGCTAAATGTAAGAAGTAGATGATACAAGAGTTTTAGAATCATACACATTTTAAAAGAGAGAACTATGGCACATTATACAAATAAAGCCAATAAGATGGTATGATATATAGTATTTACAACTGTTTAAAATATTTCATCCCCAAGAACAGGTCAGCAGCATAACAGTGGAGTTAAGTTGCTAAATAATAGCTTCTGATACTTGTATTACATTGCCTAAAATTGTCTGATAGTGAACAGTTTGTGGTCTTGTAACAGCTTTGATTCACTCCTATATTAACCATCATAACCTGCTGTTTTCAACTTTCAGGACCAAAACTGCTTAATATGATTAAGTTGGCAGAGCTTGCATTTTGGGGTTTTACCTATTCTTCCTTTTCTTGGTACTACTTTTCTACTCTCTTAGCATGTATACATGGGCATAATTCATGCGTATAAATATAAGTCAATGTTTTCCTCTCCCAGCGATATTTCTGTGTGAGGTCTTAAGAAAGATATTAAAGGAGTGAAAGACATGTTCTTGTTGTGTTGGACTTGCAGTCATCAAAAATCATAGAGAGGGGGCATTATAACCAAGGCTATATAGGGTATTGGTTAAGTATGCAGAATAATTGGTCCCTGATTGTTTGACTTCACATCTTGCCTGGATTATGTGGGCCAAGTTCCTTGATCTTTCTGTGCCTCCCTATCTTCACTTGTAAAAAGGAGACAATGGAAACACCTCCTCACAGGGTTTCTGTGAAAATTCAGTGCATTGATGTTAGAATAGCATTTAGCACAGTACATCTAGTACACTGAGAACTCTTAACTATTATTATGGGCTGCCGAATATCCTGATATATATAGATCTAAATACATGTCAATCAGAACAGTGCTTGGCACATAAGAAGTGCTCAATAAATAATAGCTACTGCTAAAAATACAGGCAGGGTATGTGTCCAGGTTTTTTAACTTTCTGAGTTATTACAATTTGGGGAGGGGTGCTTTATGAAAAATAAAACAAAATTATGAATGCAAAATAACTACAGCAACTTCAATGCTATTGCATAAAATAAATTATGAATGTAAATGCCTGCAATTTCCATGAGAAGGGCCCATGCTATTGAATGGGCTCTGAAATTTATGTGTTGTTGGCTTCCCAGTAAATCTACATTTGAAAAGCAACTTTGCCAACCCCACTGAAATTATCCACCTTGACTGTGAAATAAATGTATGGAGGTCCTGAAGAGTAGGGCACACACACGAGCATATACACACATAACATACATACATATGCCCCTAATAAAAGTATGTTGTTATAATAAAGATTCTTAGAAAATGTTTGCTAAATAAAGGCAGCTATTATGTTTCTTAGCCTGTAATTAGTGTCAGGAGAGTAGGGCTATAGAGGTAAGCAAGATGAGGAAAATAAAGAATAAAATTAGGGAAAAAACGTAAAGCTGGGGCACCTGGGTAGATCAGTCCATTAAGTATCTGACTCTTAATTTCAGCTCAGGTCAAGATCTCATGGTTGTGAGATCTAGCCCTTTGTGTTGGGCTCCACTCTGGGAGTGGAGCTTGTGTAAGATTCTTTATCTCCCTCTCACCCGCACCTCTCCCCAACATATGCGTTCACACACACAGTTTCTCTCAGAAAAAAAGAAAAAGAAACAAAAAAGTTGAAACAAATGATTTGCTTTTCATCCAGCAATCACTTACCAACTACCTACTAAATATACTAAATGCTAGAGATAAAAAGAAAACAAAGATAAGGTAACTCTGTGAGACTTTACTGTTTACAAGGAGTTACAAGATCTATAAATAAAGTGTCAAAGCATAGTAGGGTCTGTCATAGAAACTCTGTAAGGTGGTAGAGTTCAAGTTTACTGATTGTGGTAATCTGGAAAGTTTTAAAGAGAATGTACCATTTGATCTGATTATCAAAATAGTGAGCTTTTCACTGATCAGACAATGGAGGGCATGTACTCAAGTAAAGAGGTATATGAAACCTTGATCATTCACACAACTCCAAATAATTGGACATCAATATTAGGCCTTCTCATAGTTATAGGAAGAGATAGGGTCAGATCATAGTCTGATTATATACATTACTAAAGAGTGCTCATTTTCTCCAGTGAATCATGGTGAGTCAAAACCATCAAGTTAATTTAATCAGGTGTACACTTTGGTAAGTCATTTTTACTAATATCGTTTATCCGTGTTCTTCAAATTCTATTAGAAGAGCAAATCATTCTGTGAAGGATAGATAGTATACTTTTTGGTAGTTAGATTTGATTCCTTGTGCAATTTATACTACACAGAAATGCTTTGTAAGTGTGCAGTGTAAGTTAACAATGCATGCAGGCATGATCTACAACAATGATCACCTACAAAAGAGATCTGACCTATTTTGACAGGATATTTCAAATTTTTCAATTACCTAATAGTTATCTTGGTAACATCTATTTTATTTGAGATCCTGGTTATAATAAAGAGTTGAAATACTATGAAGAGTTTATGGTGCTTATGTTTTAAAAATAATTATTCCATTGAGGATACCACTTCATATTGTGTGTGTGTTTTTTCAAAAGAATTACTTTCTAAGAAAACAGATGCTAGCTAGATGTTGACATAAATTGCTTTGCCTAAACTGTGATTATCTTGTCACTGTTTTCCAGTCTATTATAATGCAGAAAATATAATCCAGACTATTTATGTGAAGGTGAAAACCTTGGGCAATAGTAGACTGTGATCAAGATGAAAGCCCTTCTGTGCTAAGTTACTTGTGTGCTCAGTCTCTTCATCTTTCAAATGGGGCTAATAATATTACCTAACTCATCAGGTAGTATTGAGGGTTAAGAACAAGAACACATGGAAAGTTCTTATACCACTGTTTAGCATACTGAATGCACTCAATATGTATAAATTATTTGGGGAGAGAATATATAATACTAATTACTTATTTATTCTTTCTCTTTGCATAGTGAGCAGTGCTGCACATTTAGCCTAATTGTCCCTGTGACCTTACTAATCTGACTTTTGTTGACTGAGACAGACCGATAATCAAATCTAGACAGACTTTAAAGCAACATTTTTAGCATTTACCTTAGCTACATTTTCTACAGTGTTAGAACATGATATAATGTGTAAAATATGCCAAACTGTTTTATTTTTCCATGGTGTAATTTTTCATTTATTTAGTAAATCTTCTTGTAAGATTTCTTCTCAATAACACTGCTGAAAAATTTATTCAAAAATAACATTAACTAGACTAAGAACTAACCCAGTTAATTTAAAAAGTGCTATTAATATTTCCCTAAAGAAAACAAGATAGCCACTTACAATATAACTGAATATGGTAAAGATGTCAAAAGGGCTCTCAACCTGTCTTCTCATAGCATAAAAAATGAAAGAGATCAGTCTGTCTTTCACAAGAGGCTCTGTGGAAGTGGACAGCATACTAATAACAGTAAGGTCAGGAAGTGTATTTCATTGTTTTCCGCTCCTTATTTCTCTGACTTTCCCACTGGTTACAAGCTGGCATGTTTGACCCATGGCTGAAATTCAGAATGAATAAAACAAACAAAATGAGGACAAAACATGGAAGGGGTAGTAAAGAGAGACCACTTCCTGTTATAAAGGCCTTAACTTTTTTTTTTTTTTTTGAGATATGTGATTGGGATTTTTGAGCTGAAAATACAGGCATTTAAAGCAAAAACCTCAGATTGTGAGGGTCAATTGGAAGAACACTTCAGTCAACAAGGAGAAATGCACCTTGTAATGAACTACAGTGGGCTATAAAATGAAATCACTGGTAGCTACATAGGAGAAGAATAGAAACAGAGTGAAGAACATCCAGATTTACAGCATCCCTGAAGGCATCTGAGGGGATGACCCCATTACTTTCATTGAGCAATTTTGTTCCATCTCTCCTCACACATCCCATCACTAAGACTTCTAAAATGGAAGGAAAGATGCACAGCATTGTTCAGCTCTTTCCACTCTCTCAAAAAGGTCCCCAACTTTGTTTACTAAGGTTTTAGAATTCCCTCATGTTGTGCTCTTTTTAGTGTTTGGCTAACATTTTCCTTTTTTTTCCTCTGCTTATTTTTCTCCTTGACCTAGATCATGGAATCATATACTAAGAGGGCATTTTTCTAAATGCAAGTTGTCAGAAATGACTTGGCAAGGACTAGAAAAACTCACAGTATCCTGCAGCAAAGAATTAATGAAGAGGTTTTTTTCTAACTAAAGTGATTAATTTTTTTATGTTTTTGAAATACAAATGCCAAGAAAAAAATTGGGAGGAATAATTTTAGAAAGATAATTTGTACGTAAAATGTCCAGAGTTAACATTTAAACAAGCATAATAACTTTAAAATTAGTATAAAAAACACTATCTGATTAATTGACAGCTTTGTTTCTTTTTACATTAAGGGTTATCATAACATTCCAGTCATTTCATTTTATGTTTATAAATGTCTTTATGAAAACTATATTAAGATGTCTAGGAAAAGATTGTACAATGCCATTACCTTTAGTGACATTTGGTCTTTGTTTCTGATGTCTTGTGCCATACTCATATTTCTTCCTTGTATAAAATAAAGTCCTCTTTCAGGAAAGATTATTTGGATCTACATTTATAAGGGCACGAGAACTCTAGAATGTATCATGTAATCTTCAATTGTGCAATTTGATGATTAAATTGGACAGAGGAAGGAGTTCCATTTATATCAAAAGGATCCACTTTGTTGGTGGATCTGTGCCACATATTCATAGAGGTCCAACCTCATGCCACACACTCCGTTAAGTGCTGGTTGTACAAAGATATGTAAGCCAGACATCAGCCACTGGACAGCTCAGGCTGGAGTGGGGTGAGCTGCTTTGCAGAAGGAACGCATTGTTTTATTCAAGATTGTTAAAACAAAAACGCTTGTATTGTAATCTTTCCCTTTTCATATTGTGGCTTGGCTAGCTTTAAAGTTATAAATACGGGGGCACCTGGGTGGCTCATTTGGTTAGGCGACCAACTCTTGGTTTCAGCTCAGATCATGATCTCATGGTTCGGAAGTTTGAACCCCATGTTGGGCTCTGTGCTGGCAGCCCAGAGCCTGCTTAGTGTCCTCTCTCTCTTCCTCTCTCTCTCTCTCTGCCCCTTACCTGCTTGTGCTTTCTCTCTCTCAAAAATAAACAAGTAAATTAAAAAATTTTAAATAACATTTTAAATATAAAAAGACCAAAAATTAGTTGATAACAACTTTTACTATCATCACAACAACTAGTTTTGGTTACCTCAATAATACGATTAAAAGCAATCAACCAAATAGTAAAAAGTTAGCACATGGAAATTAAGCCATGCCTTGTATTTATTAGGTTCAGCCATAGACCAGCAAACTCTGTAAAAGGTCAAATCATAAACATTTTTTGGCTTTTGTAGGCCACATGGTATCTGTTACAACTACTAAGCTCTGCCATTGTAGCATGGAAGCAGCTGTAGACACTATATTAATGAATGAATCTGTCTAATTCCTGTGTAACTTTGTTTACAGAAACAGATGGCTGGCCTCATTTGGCCTACAGGCCTTCGTTTGTTAACCCCTGGATTAAGTAGTGAACATGACAGGTTTCTTACTAGCACAGGGTTTGTTATGAGGATATGTGATTTAATATGTTAGATGGCATGTAGTAAAGGCTATAAATGTGTTAGTAATAATAGTAGATATAACATTATTATTAAAAAGCAAAGTAGGAGAAAAACATATTTACACTATTTCTAGGGCTTATGTCTTACATATGTATTTGTTTAAGACCTGGATTATTGACCACTATTGTCCCTGAATTTCCGTGAATCAGACATTCAAATGCATGCTGAGGGACTTCGTGGATGGAAACCTTCACATGTTTCAGTTGCATATTGCATATATTGTGACTGTCTACAATAAAAGACATGAATAAATTCAGTAATATTTCATATTGAAAAAAATTTAATTTGCCATTTATATGTTCTGTATTCTTCTAAGAATTTCCCCAAACTTGGTTCATTCGACTGATATACCTTGGTTTCTCTTTAGTTTTTTTGGACTTGTATGGATACAAGCAGGTATTTCTGAGCAAGAAAGACAGTGGAATATGCTCTTCTCACACAGTGGTGCACAGTCAGTGACAATTCTACCTGATATATATTATTAGTGGTTTTACCCAGATATTTAAGAAATCTTTGAAATCTAAAGTATTCGTTTTTTGGCTGCTGTAGTCTATTAGGAGAGGAAAACAAAAAAAAATTTTGACTTATTGGCAGGGAACAGAGGTGATTTACTTAAGTATAATCACGTTTTAGGAATGTACAAGTCTTGGTGATATTTAGGATTCTTTATTCCATCTTCTTATTTGGAGATAAGGTTAGATAGAATAGATGATACTTGAAATTGTGAATGCAGAATTAATTTTTGAGTGTCTTTGCCATAGCCAAACTAAGTATTGGCCATGTGGCTCCTGCTACATTTTCATAGAGTAAGATAACAGATAAATATTTAAAAATTTCTTTGATTTTTACTGTGGAATTGCTTTCACAAAAACTGGAGAGAGTAATGAAAAGAGTCATGGGAAGTAGATGGAACAACTCTCTTAGATAGGGAGGCCTTGAGAGGCTTTTCAGAGAAAGTGGCATTTGAGCAGATAGAGTTCTAAATGAAGTTAGAAAACGAGTCATGTGAAGATTTGGTGGTAGAGTATTCATGCAGTAGGAATTAGAGGGTAAGAGGCCCTGAAATAGGAACGTAACTGATATATTTGAAGAAGAGAAGGAAGCCAGTGGTGAGAATGGGGGAAATCACTATGAGACAAGATCAGTTATCGTGCAAGTCCTTGTGGGCCACTGTTAGAGTTATAAGGAATTCTGAGACAAGTTGTTTCCTTTGATTTAGTCTCTGTATCTGGGGAGTTGTGATGTCATTCAATAAGATGAAGGAACTTGTGGGTGAAGGGGATTTTCATACATCAAGAGTTTAGTTTTATTTTTTTTAAGTTTTTTTATGTTTTTTATTTATTTTTTTGAGATACAGACAGAAACGGCATGATCAGGGGAGGGTTAGAGAGAGGGAGATACAGATACAGAATCGGACACAGGCTCCAGGCTCTGAGCCAGCTGTCAGCACAGAGCCTGACGTGGGGCTCGAACCCACAAACGTGAGATCTTGACCTGAGCCAGAGCCGCACACTTACCCGACTGAGTCACCCAGGTGCCCCAAGAGTTTAGTTTTAACTATATTAGGCTTCCGAGGCCTTCTCCATACCCAGATGGAACTGTTGACCAGATAGTTAAACATTGGAATCTCAAATTCATGGGAGAAAACTGAATTATCAATGTAATTCTAAGAATCCCCAGAATGTAAATGATACCTAAAACTATGAGTCTATATAATATTGTCAAGACACTAAGTGTAGATACAGCAGTTAAAATACTGAGTTTTGGGGTATTTCAAATTTAGATGTTAGCAGAAGAAATGAACCTGCACAGAAGACCAAAGAATGGCCAGGGAGTGGGAAGGAACATAGGGATTGTGTCCTGGTCCCCAGTCCAAATAAAACATACTTCAAGCTGGAAGACATTATCAATTGATAAATGCTAAGAAGAATTTCAGTGAGATAAGAACTGATAAAACTGATAATTAGATTTGGTAAGATACAAGAGAATGTTGGTCTTGAGAAGAGTTTCAGTGGGAAAATTAAAAATTATATTTATAGAAGAAAAGCAGACATGAGGAAGTAGAAGTAGGAAGTATATGTACAACTTTTAAGGAGTTTGCTATAAAATGAAGCACAGAAACAGCCTAGTATTACAGTAAAGAAATGGAACCTAGGAAGTTTGTTTTTTTAAAAATGGATGACATTATAGTACATGTGAATACTAACAGATATCTTGGGGTGAAGGGAGAATTTCCTGATATAAGAAAAGAGGATTTTTAAACAGCAGGTTTTTTGAGTAGATGTGAAGGAATAGAATCCATTGAGACAGTCTCCAGACAACTTGGCCTTAGATAATGATAATAGTAGCCTTAATTTAATACATACCAGATGCTGTTCTAAGTTATTTACACTTATGAACTCATTTAATCCTCAAAATCTCCCTACAGTCTAGGTTCTGTTATTTCCATTTTACATGGACAGAAACTGAAATGCAGAGGATTGCGCTAGTAAATGGTTGAACTGGTTTCCAAACCTAGTATATCTAGCTCTAGATTTCATACATGATAGCTGGAAATGAGGCAGACTACACAGGTGAAGTGAAGGGAATATTTTACATTTTATTGTAACAACATGAGACAGTGAAATTCTTAATCTGTTTTTCACTAAAATTGAAAGCAAAGTTATCATATGAGGTGAGTAGGAATGGGCTAAAGGTGTTTTGAGAAGGGATAAAAGGTAAGATATACTTGATATTCAAGTACAAGAACTTAAAATGGCCCTGAAAATGACTTCCATTGCCTGCCATTCCCAAGGAGAGCTGGCACTTGAAGATGTTTGTCATTATTTTGAAGTGAGGTATTTCAGGATGGGAATCAGCTGATTGCCATCTTCCTTTGCACTGGAGAAATATAAATGGAGAGAGGTGTAATGGCTGGAACCTGACCAGTAATATTTGGACCATGGATGTAGGTACCACACACTTGGCATGGTAGAACATTAAGCTGACAGGAGTTTGCTTCTTGGTGATTTCATTGAAGTGTCAAAACAGTCCTCAACTCTGCCTGCAGACTTCTCCAGCATGAGCCAGAAATGAATTTCTGTCTTGTCTAAGTCTGTTTGGGAGTCTGTCTTTGTTATAGACAAACTTAACTTACCCATGATTTGTTTTCAAAAGGGGATTGCTAAATGGGCAAACCTAAAAATATGGCTTAGGTTTACTTTATTGGAGTCAAACAGGTGGTTCACAGCAAAACTCAGATGCTGTGGAATCTCTGAACATAAGCCACTGTTGTAATGTATACATGAGATATAGGGAAAATTATTTTAAATATGCCTGAGTTTTTGTTTAAGTAAAGAAAATGGAGAGAGAAAATAAATTCCAAAATTTTCTTCATAGGAAATCTAAAACTGGCTTATATCCATCTTCTTTCAATGTGTTGTCTTCTCACAACCTACTATTTAAAGAGTTATTTCAGTTTCTAGCAGTGTAACTGCAAAGAAACTATAGTTACCAAACTGAACAGTGACATACTCTTTATTAAATTTATGCCTCTACCACATTGCTCTTGGCCCTTGTTTCTTCTTTTGCCTTTCTCTCTAAAGACTTTGAGGAAACATCATCAATGGCATAGCAAGTAGAAGCAGAGCTGTGCTGGAATTGATTTAGTCATATATTGGTACTGTGACTTTTAGTTAGTCAGGATTTGTTTTGATCCTCAGTTTTTATCCTTAAAATAAGTTTTGTTTGTATTCTCTGACCAACATCTTCTCATTTCGCCACCCCTTCAGCCCCATGGAAGCCACCATTGTATTTTGTGTTTTGATTAGTTCCACATGTATAGATTCCACTTATAAATGAGATCATACCATATTTGTCTTTCTCTTTCTCTTAGTGTAACAACCTTGAGTGTCTATCCACATTCTCTCAGATGGCAGGATTTCCATCTTTTAGTGGCTGAATAAAAACCCATTGTTTATATACACGCCACCTTTTCCTCATTCATGCTTCTGTCATTCACTTAGATTGTTTCCATATGTTTGTGAATAATGTTGCAGTGAATGTGGAGGTGAAGATATCTCATGGAGTTAGTGATTTCATATTGTTTATACCTTAAATGTACACAATGTTATATGTCAAATATATCAGAGTAAAACAGAGAAATGGGTTGTATTTAATAAGATTGAATGAGGTAATTTTGTACAATAATATTTATTTTAGCTAGCTAGCTAGCTTTGCTTTAATTCATACCATGGGCCACCTCCATCATTACCTAGTATTTGTTCAGGTCTCACATCTTTGTCCCACTGTCTATTTCTGCAGCCATTTTTGAAGTCTTAACCTAAGTATTCCTGGCTTAGCAGTAGTTCACCACTGCCAGTATAACTGTGAGTTCTCCAACTGCTTACAAAGAGGCTCTTCATCTCTTTGCAGGCCTGCCTCTTTCCTGCCTTCTGAATACCTTGTGCTTGCACTCATTCCTGTATGTCTTTTCTGTTGCATCATTTTTCCTTCACAGACGATAATCCCTAGTTCAGCAACTTAGATGTGTAACTGCTTCCAGGACTGCATGTGTTTCGTGTCTTTCCAGAAGTCTTCACTTAGTAGTTTAATCACAATGGAGTTGTCCAGTTTTAATCACAATGGAGTTGTCCAGTTTTAATCACAGTGGAATTGTCCAGTTTTATGAAGTTGTCCAGAATATATGTACATATTTTATCATCTAATACTTAGAAATTTATCAATTCCTTATTGATTTTATGTTAAGCTGTATCAATGAGTCATTAAGGATATAAAATCTTCATTATCCACATGATGTATTTAGTGTGTAAAAATCTTGTTGATTCAAGAGAAGATAGAATAGTTTCTTCCCTGCTATCCCATGTACCATGCTTTATAGTGTTAGGCCTATGGGGAGAATTTATTGACTTATATATGCCAAATTTAATATTTAAAAGCCATTAAATAAATGAATATTGGTATTACAATGTCCCAAATATTTTATTTCTTGCATTCTAACTCTCATAGTTACCTTTAAACTTCTTAACCTAGCTTTCTTTTTCTTGTACGTTTCCTTTAATTTTTCTTAATGTTTACTTATTTTTGAGAGAAAGAGAGAGAGAGAGAGAGCGAGCGAGCGAGCATGAGCAAGGGAGGGGCAGAAAGAGAGACACACACACAGAATCTAAAGCAGGCTCCAGGCTCTGAGGTGTCACCCCAGAGCCTGAAGTGGGGCCCGAAGCCACAGACTAGGAGATCATGACTGGAGCCAAAGCAGATGCTCAACTGACTGAGCCACCCAGGTGCCACGATGTTGCCTTTCAATTCAAACTTTTATATTCCCCTTTACTCGAGATCTAGAATTTATCCACAGTACCATCATATTTTCACATTCATGCAGAATAAGTTTGGAAAGTTAATTCCCAACATCTCTCTTTACTTTTGCTTCTAATTTTTAATTTTAGTTTAATTTTAATTACTTCTAAATTTCAGCTTAAGATAAGCCATATATTATAATGTATAAAGTTGACGCATTGTTCATTAGTTACTTCTTTATGGTGTGTTATAGTCAAGCTTATAGCTGAGCATTGCATACCTTGATATATCTAAGTAATTAATTGTATATCACCTAAAATAAAGGAGTAATTAAAGTGGGATATGTTAATCAATGAAAACTTACTGGACATGCACAAAATGCAAACAAATTACACGTATTTTATTTTATGTTTCTAATTGACATGAAATTCACATAATATTACCCATTTTATTTTTAGTTTAGTTTATATTTTATTTTAATTTTTAAAAATTTTATTATTAACATAGAGTGTTCTGTTAGTTTCAGGTGTACCATATAGTGATTCAACAATTCTGTACATTACTCATAAGTGTATTTTTAATCCCCTTTATCTGTCCCTTCCCCCACCTGTCTTCTGGCAGATACCAGTTTGTTCTCTATCTTTTAGAGTCTGTTTTTTGTTGGACTCTTTTTTTTATGTTCATTTGTTCTGTTTCTTCCACATATGAGTGAAATCCTGTAGTATTTTTCTTTCTCTTTCTCTGACTGACTCCTTTCACTTAGCATTATGCCATCTAGATCCAACCATCTTGTTGCAGATGGAAAGATCTTATTCTTTTCTATGGCTCTCATATTCCATTGTATATCTATACCAGTCTTCTGTATCTATTCATCTATTAATGGACACTTGGGTTGCTTCCATTTATTGGCCACTTTAAATTATGCTGCAGTAAACATACGGATACATATATCTTTTTGAATTAGTGCTTTTGTTTTCTGTGGGTAAATACTTGGTATTGCAATTGCTGGATCCTCTAATAATTCTATTTTTAATTTTGAAGGAACCCCCGTACTGTTTTCCACCGTAGCTGCCTCAGTTTGCATTCCTACCACTAGTAGGTAGTAGTGCCCGAGGTTCCATTTTCTCCACTGCTTTGCTAACACTTGTTATTTCTTGTGTTTTTTGATTTTAGCTATTCTAACAGGTGTGAGGTGATACCTCATTGTGGTTTTGTTGCATTTCCCTGATGATGAGGTTGAACATCTTTGCATGTTTCTGCTGGGCATCTGTATTCATTCCTTTCAGAAATGTCTGTTTATTTCATCTGTCCATTTTTAAACTGGATCATTTGTCTCTTGGGTGTTGAGCTTGAGAAGTTTTTTATCTACATGGGATACTAGCCCTTTATCAACTATGCCATTTGCAAACATCTTCTCCCATTCTGTAGGTTGCCTTTTAGTCTTGTTGTTTGTTTCCTTCACTGGGCATAAGCTCTTCATGTTGACATCCCAGTAGTTTGTTTTTGTGTTTGTTTCTCTTGACATGTTGTAAATGAAGTTACTACAGCTGATATCAAAGTTGTTGCCTGTGTTCTCTTCTAGAATTTTGATGGTTTTCATGTCTCATATTGAGGTCTTTAATAGATTTTGAATTTATTTTTGTTAAGGTATAATGAAGAGTTGCAGTTTCATTCTTTCGCATGTGGTGGTCCAGTTTTACCATCACCATTTGTTAAAGATACTGTCTTTTTCCCATTGCATATTATTGCCTCCGTTGTCAAAGATTGGCTTTATAATCATGCATTTATTTCTGGGCTCTCTATTCTGTTCTATTGATCTGTGTGTTTATTTTTGTGCCAGTACCACGCTGTTTTGGTTGCTACATTTCTGTAATATACCCTGAAGTCAGAAATTGTGGTATATCTTCATTTTGTTTTGAAGACTGCTTTGGCAATTCAGTCTTTTGTGTTCCCATACAAAGTTTAGAAATATTTGTGTATTGGTACTTTGATAGAGACATGTTAAATCTGCAGACATATTAAATTTCCACTTGGTATTAAGTTTGTTTCATTAATGTTTTATAGTTTTCAGAGTGCAGATCTTTCACATCCTTGGTTAAGTTTATTCCTAGGGATTTTATTACTTTTGGTGCAGTTGTAAATGGTGTAGTTTTCTTAATTTCTCTTTTTTGCTGCTACATTATTAGTATTTAGAAATACAACCTATTTCTTTATATTTATTTTTTTATACTATAACTTTACTGAATTCATTTATCAATTCTAGTAGTTTTTGGGTGGAGTCTTTAGAGCTTTCTCTGAATAGTATCATGTCATCTTCCAATAGTGCAAGTTTGACTTCTTTCTTATCTGGTTGGATGGTTTTTCTTTCTTTTTGCTTTCTGGTTGCTCTGGTCGGGATTTACAGTCTGTTCTGAATAAAAGTGGTGAGAGTGGACATCCTGACCTTACAGAAAAAGCTCTCAGGCTTTCACCATTGTGTATGATATTAGCTGTAGGTGTTTTCAAATACGGCCTTTATGTTGAAGTACATTCTTTCTAAACTGTTTTGTTAAGAGTATCATAAATAGATAATGTATTTTGGCACACACTTCTCCTGCATGTATTAAAATGATCATATGTTTTTTATATTTTCTTTTGTTGATGGGATGTATCATGTTCACTGATGTACAAATATTGAACCACCCTTGCATCCCAGGAATAAATCCCCCTTCATCATGGTGAATGATTTTTTTAAAATATATTGTTGTATTTGGTTTGCAAATATTTTGTTAAGGATTTTTGCATCTCTATGTTAATCAGAGATATTGCCATTAGGTTTGTTTGTTTTTGGTAGTATCTTTATCTGATTTGAGTATCAGAGTAATGCTGCTTCTTAGAATGAATTTGGAAGATTTCCTTACTCTTCTATTTTTTGGAATAGTTTGAGAAGAATAGGTATTAACTCTTTTTAAAAAGTTTGTTAGAATTCACCTGTGAAGCTGTACTGTCCTGAACGTCATTTTTGGGGGGAGTTTTTTCTTTACTGATTGAATTTAATTGCTGGTAATCAATCTGTTGAAATTTTATATTTCTTCCTGATTCACTTTTGGGAAGTTATATGTTTCTAGGAATTTAGCCATTTCTTCTATGGCTTCCAATTTGTTGGCATACAATTTTTCATAGTATTCTCTGAAAATTCTTTGTATTTCTAATGTCTGTTTTTATTTCCTCTCTTTGATTTCTGATTTTGAGTCCTCTCTCTCTTTTATTTCTTGATGAGCCTTGTTAAAGGTTTAACACTTTTATTGAACTTTTCAAAGAACCAGATCCTGGTTACACTGATCTGTTGTATTGTTTTTTTTTAGATTCTATTTCATTTATTTCTTCTCTAATTTTTATTATTTCCTTCCTTCTACTGGTTTTTGACTTTGTTTTTCTTCTTATGCTAGCTTCTTTGGGTGTAAGTTTAGGTTGTTTGAGGTTTTTCTTGCTTCTTTAGATAGGCCTGTATTGCTATAATATTCCCTCTTAGAACAGTGTTACTGCATTTCAAAGATTTTGGACTATTTGTTTCACTTTCATTTGTCTGCATGTGTTTTTTAAATTTCCTCTTAGATTTCTTGATTTACCCATTCATTGTGTAGTAGCATGTTATTTAGCCTCCATGTGTTTTTGATCTTGAGAATTAATCTTGTGGTTGATTTCTAGTTTCATAGGATTGTATTTGGAAAAGTTGCATGATATGATTTTAATCTTTTTGAACTTGTTGAGACTTGTTTTGTGGCCTTACATCTGGTCTGTTCTGGAGAATGTTGCATGTGTACTTGAAAAGAATGTGTATTGTGCTGTTTTTGATGGAATGTTCTAACATTAACGATTGTAAAGTGAAAAATTACATGACATCTAATGTAAGTTTTATCTTTATTTTGTTTCACTTTTTAACAGGTTTATTGAGGTACAATTTACATTCCATACAATTCTATTCACATAAAGTATAAAATGTAATAGCTTTCAGTATATTTACAAAGTTTTGCCACCACTTCCACAACCACTTTTAAAACATTTTAGGGGTGCCTGGGTGGCTCAGTCTGTTAAGCCTCCGACTTCGGCTCAGGTCAGATCTCACCTTTGTGGGTTCGAGCCCCGCGTCAGGCTCTGTGCTGACAGCTAGCTCAGAGCCTGGAGCCTGCTTCCGGTTCTGTGTCTCCTCTCTCTGCCCCTCCCCCTCTCATACTCTGTCTCTCTCTCTGTATCAAAAATAAATAAAACATTAAAAATAAAATTTTAAACATTTTAATTAACTGAAAAAGAAATTTTAGACCCATTAACAGTCTTTCCTTTTTTTGTTATTACCACCAGTTTCTAGGCAACCACTGATGTTTATTCTTCCATAGATTTTGCTGTTCTAGACATGTCATATAAATGGTATTATACAGGGTGGCTTAGTCAGTTAAGCATTTGATGTCAGCTCAGGTCATGATCTCATGGTCCATGAGTTTGAGACCTGTGTTGGGCTCTCTGCTGATAGCTCTGAGCCTGGAGCCTGCTTCAATTCTGTGTCCCCCTCTCTCTCTGCCCCTCCCCCATAGATGCTCTGTCTCTCTCTTTCTCTCTCTCTCTCAAAAATAAAAATTAAAAAATTAAGAAAATTAAAAATAAATGGTATTATACAATATATGGCCTCATGTCTGTACCTTCTTCCACTTTGCATAATGTTTGCAAGATGTACCTGTCTTGTAGCATCTATCACTGCTTTATTCCTTAATAATGTATTTTAACACTTAATAATCTATTGTCTGTCTTGTGGACAGACCACATTTTGTTTATCCATGCATTAACTGATAATCATTTAGTTGTTAGTACTTTTTGCTTATGATGATTTGTGGCACTGTGAGGGTGTTTGGACAAGATCTTGGAATAACTGTTTTGAGTTATCTTAAAAATGTATCTAGAAGTGGAATTTCTGGGTCATAGGATAACTCTACATTTTACATTTTGAGAATTTACAGATTCTTCATTCTTTTTTAATTGTGTTATTTTAATTTTTATTGTAGGTTTTATATGAATAATATTTGACCGGTAGGTTGTTGATTGATCTTGTCTCCTGATTTCTTTGTGCTTAGGTTTGATCACTAGAAAACACCTTACTTGTACTTTTGAGGCAAATTAAATCATTTGTCAAATAGAAATATGATTGATGATTCTTAGAGGTGGACACTTTGTAAAACATAGGTACTGTAACATAGGTTACAGTTTAAGAAAAAAATTATATTTCTAATTAGATTTCTTATATCTCTGTGTATCTCTTTTATGATGCTGTGTCTAAATACTCGGCCTTAACTCCAGATTGTCCTGTCACCTCACTAATGGCTTGCAACTGAGAATTGAATTGTGCTACATTTTTCCTAAACACATGTGTGTATGTTTTATATGAACCCTTTCCTAATTAAATGGCTTTGACGTACATGCATGTTATTTAATTCCCTAGGAAATCTGGGGAAAATATTGTAGTTTGCTAAGTACAATGGAAATAACCAAACTGGTACTGTCCATATTATATGGGAATTATTCTCAACTTACTCCTATATGGAGTGGTGTTTTAAAAATTTTTGTGTCCTGAATTAACTGAATAAGTATTTGGGAAATATCTATTTACTTTGTCATGAAAACAAAGGAGAGCAAGTAAAAGTATTACTTTATGGCTTAGTTTGCATTTTTAAAATGTATATCTTATATTTTGGCATTAGTCAGAGTTTGTTACTTATAACACAAGTTTTTATCTTTACATATAAGAAAGGAAAGAATTCTAGCACTGAGCTAGAAAGAGAAAAGCCACTTGATGTTTCTTGGAGTTAATGGAAGGAACATAATAATAAAAGGAACATATAAAGAAGGTTCTGAGTGAGCAAGAAAGTATTTTTAAAATATTTTAGCAGGGTAATGTGGCCGAGCAGTCTAAAATATTTAAATACATGCCTTAACAAGTTGAGATAACACATACTAGGTAATATAACCCATTTTGCCAAAGCACTTTTAGTTATACTGTATCTTATCGAGTTTAACAGGTTGGTAATTTGCAGTAGGAACAGGCCCCATCTGTGGTGTTTTCTTTTGTCTTCCTTTATTCTTCATTTTTTGACCCTGCAGAGTTTAGTAAAAAGAGCTATTGACTCATAAGTGCCTGTTCACATAGGAAAACAGTGCATCTACAAATTTAGCAGCAACCCACTTTCATCAAAATCTCTTAAGAGGGTTGTGCTTGCAAAAATGTAAATTTTCTGACCCTTACAACGGAACTGTTGGGTCGCAACCTTTTGGGGTAGGGCCCAGGAATGTGAATTTTACCACTTACCCTAAAGTGATTCTCACACATGCTACATTTTGAGAACCACTACACTGTACTGTGTACTCTGCTTGGAGTGACTATAGTTTAGCAAAATGGACTTTGATGTCAAGCCTATCTGAGGCACGACTTGGATTTGTTAGTCATTGTGATATAACCAGGGACAGACTACTTCAAATTGTTTCAGCCTTCATTTTATTCAGCTATAAAGTTGGAGATAAGAGTCCAACTTTAAGACCATAGTGCTGCTCGATTATTAATAGGATCTTTTTCATTCTCTGAGTGATCCTAGTTCAGAATATAAAGTACATGGTCACTCTAGAATGTGTTTGTGTTAGTATATTGCTATGATTATATGATGTAACTTGTATACATTTCGCACAGTTGGCAGATACTACACATTTAATAAATGTTCTTATAAAAATGATATTTTTAAGAAAGCAAATGTGTTTATTTATGTATCTTAACAACATACTCAGGACTGCCTATTGCTTTACTTACATTTAAAAATGGATTTTAATGAAATAAAGTCACTGATAATTGATTGTTGGCTAGTTTTGTCCTCCGTGATAAAAGGCCCTAAATTAGGTCATTTTGTCTTTCACTAGCTTGGTCATGCCAGTTGGTATTATCTTGTTCTGAAAGGCATTCCAGAATAAAGACTTTGGGCCAAAAACAAAAAACAAACAATAAAAAAAAGTCTTCAAGAGAAGGATAATAAAAGTCTGTAAAGTAGAACTCTAGCATAACACAAAATATTATTGTCTAATAAACCCCATTTTCTACAAAAGAGAATTAACATTTTTCTTCTCTTATTAGCTTCTTGATGGAAAACGCCTTATACTGCCTTCTCTTTTTATTTCGAAGCAAGTGTGTTTTACAGCAAGGAGAAAGAGATGTTTTACAGTTGTTCTTAAAGATAGATAAAAGTTTTACAGTTTTTCTTATAGAGAAAATCATACTTCTTAAATCTTGCACACCTATGTTTGATTCCTCTGTTCAGCCACTTATGTGAAGGGAACCTTATTTAATTTCTCTGAAGTTAAGTTTCTTTATCAGTAAAATGAATATACTATTAGTGTTTACTTAATTGTGTGCTGTGAAGATAAGAGATCATGCGAATACAGTTCTTTTTTTTTTAATAGTTTATTGTCAAGTTGGTTTTAATGTAACACCCAGTGTTCTTCCCCACAAGTGCCCTCCTCCATCACCACCACCTCTTTTCCCCCCTCCCCCTTCCCCTTCAACCCTCAGTTCATTCTCAGCATTCAATAGTCTCTCAAGTTTTGCATCCCTCTCTCTCCCCAACTCTCTTTCCCCCTTCCCTTCCCCGTGGTCCTCCATTAGGTTTCTTCTGTTGGACCTATGAGTACAAACAAATGGTATCTGTTCTCTGCCTGACTTATTTCACTTAGCATGACGCCAGTCAGAGTGGCTAAAATGAACAAATCAGGAGACTATAGATGCTGGCGAGGATGTGGAGGAACAGGCACCTGCCTACACTGTTGGTGGGAATATAAACTGGTGCAGCCACTCTGGAAAACAGTGTGGAGGTTCTCCTCAAACAACTATCAGTAGAACTCCCCTATGACCCCATGTTCATAGCAGCAGTGTCAACAATAGCAAATACAGTTCTTAGCAGCATGGCTCTGCTCTCAGTTACTGATATCTAGTACCAGTATTTTTAAAAAATGTAATGATTATTTTGAGAGAGAGAGAACTGAAAGAAAGAGACCACAAGAGGGGAAAAGGCAGAGAGAGGGAGAGAGCATCCCATGCAGCCTGTGCTGTCAGTGCAGAGCCTAATGTGGGGCTCAGTCTCATGAACTGTGAGATCATGACCTGAGCTGTAATCAAGAGTCAGATACTTAACCGATGGACACACCCAGGTACCCTCTAATACTATTATTAAGAAGAATATTGAGGATGATGTTAATATTGTGTGGACATTAGAGTTGATGACTGTGGCTTGGGATTTATTTGGTCTTGTGGTATCTTTCTACTCTGTTTGGATATTTACTTCTCCATTGTTTAATTATTGCTCTTCCTTTTGAGAAAAAGGACAGAAAAAGTAACATGGCATAAGGAGAAAAAATAAATCATAATATCTTAAAATCTGACAGAGATGAACTCAAGAATTGATAGGCCAAGTGATAGGGTAGATACATAATATATTTTGGAGTGCCTGGTTGTCAACACATGCCAAAAAGTGAGATTTTATTTTCAAAGCCTTATTCTATTGACTCTGTAAATATTTTTATTTTATTTCAAATGAAGGCATCATTCTTTGTGAATAATTTTATGTTAAAAATGTAACTAAAATATTTAAAATACTATATTATTATAGAGCAAAGATAGACCTTTTAACAAATGATGCTGAAATACCAGAACATTCATATTCAGAGTTCTTACAGAACCAAATAAACTCTTAACATATGGTCCAGCTGTCTCACTCTTTGGTATTTACCCAAAGGAGTTGAAAACTTCTGTCCACACAAAACTCTGTACATGGTTGTATATAGTGGCTGTATAATTGCCAAAGCCTGGAAGCAACCAAAATGTCCTTCATTAGGTGAATGGATTAATAAATTGCTACATCCAGGCAACGGAATATTATTTAGCACTGAAAAAGAAATGAATTATGGGGTGCCTGGGTGGCTCAGTTGGTTTAGCATCCGGCTTCGGCTCAGGTCATGATCTCACGGTTTGTGGGTTCGAGCCCCGCATCGGGCTCTGTGCTGACAGCTCAAAGCCTGGAGCCTGCTTCTGATTCTGTGTCTCCCTCTCTCTCTGACCTTCCCCTTCTTGCGCTGTCTCTCTCTGTGTCTCAAAAATAAATTAAAAACATTAAAAGAATTAAAAAAAAAAGAATTATGAAGCCATGAAAAGACATGGAAGAACCTTAAATGTCTTTTACTAAGTGAAAGGAGCCAATCTGAAAAGGGTACATACTTTTTGTTTCCAATGTTAGGACATTCTGTAAATGGAGACAAAAAGAGAAGTCATTGGTTACCAGGGATTGAGTGGCGTGAAGGATGGTTAGGCAGAGCACAGAGGGATTTTAGGGCAGTGAAAATGCTATACATGATATTACAATGGTATACATGGCATTATACATTGGTTCAAATCCGTAGAATGTACAATACCAAACATGAACCGTGATGGAAACTGAAATCTGGGTGATTCAGAAGTGTTGGTGTAGGTTCATCAGTTGTGAATAAATTTCCCACTCTGGTGAGTGATTATGATAATGAGGGAAGTGATACATGTGTGGGAGTAGGGGTTATATGGGAAATATTTGTACCTTCTCAATTTTTCTGTGAATCTAAAAATACTATTTAAAAAGTCTTTAATTAATGAAAGTAGTATTAAGTCTGAAGTATTCTCCATACTGTTTATTCATTCACATAGTGATAATATTTAAAATATAGAAAGTTTAGAATTCTATAGGTATTACCTTTGGGTTTTTTTAATTTTTTTAAAGGTTTGTTTATTTTGAGAGACAGAGTGCAAGCAGGGGTGGGGGCAGAGAGAGGGAAACACAGAATCTGAAGCAGGCTGCAGGATCCGACCCTGTTCTGGGCGTCAAACCCACTAACTATGAGACCATGACCTGAGATAAAGTTGAACACTTCACTGAGCCACCTAGGTGCTTCTACAGGTGTTAATTTTGTAAGTGATAATCTTCATGGCTGTAATAATGTTGCAAATGCATGTTTCAGTTGGTGCAAAGGATGATGAATTAGAGAAACTTCTCAAGCATGGATTATCTGATTGGCAATCATATGCTCCTAAGTTACTGTGAATTAACTATTTTGTGCCAAAATTGAGTGACTACTGAGAAACACATGTTTAGTGTGTAAGTCACACATTCAATAACGTTTGCATCCACTGCAATATTTTTGAATGAACCAGCCTCCTTATAATGAACATGGTGTTATTAAAAGAAAGCTGGCAGAACAAGTGGTACTTTGTTTTCTCATTTCATGCTTTCATTTAGATTTAAGATGTTCTTGGTTTTATTTCCAAGTTGGCATGAATTAGCAGTAAATAAGATTCTGCTGGCTTGTGTTAAATTTGCTTTTCACATACCTCTTGGGAAAGAATAGGGAGAATTCAGAACAGTAATCAATTTTGATGAGGTTATCTAGATAGAAGTCTTTCCCATATCCAAACATCACGCCAAAATTCTTAGCATGTAATCAGAAGGAACCATGTTGATTTCACAACTTATTGAAGGGTGTATGCTTTGATGAGGGAGTAATAGGGAAAGGAGATGGTGATATTCCCACAGATTAATAATTGTGGATTTTCAGCAGTTTAGAATTTCATTCAACCTAGAAGACAATTTCTAACACTTACTAATCTTGAAAGATCATAGGAATAGGGTTGATTAAAATTATGAATAATGCATCAAATATAATATGTGGCTAGAAGAACACATTGGCTTTAACTCATGATTAGGCATACATGATTAATTTCAGGTCCTTCCTTTAGCATTGACTTTTAGATTTTGGAGGTAGACCGCCTCTGGAGAGTTAATCAATATCTCTTCCCACCCTTCAAAAAAAACTAAAGGTGAATGCTCCAAAGGTAGATACATGTGCCCCTGATAATTTTGCATTGGGTAATGGGTTTCCATCAACCTGACTTGCTGTTTCGGTCAAAATAGTCTAAGTTCTACTACAGTAAGAAACAATCCCAAATATCAGAGGGCTGAAACTAAACAACCAAAGAAGTGTTTGTTTTTGCTTCTAGCCATTTGACCATTTTAGGAGGGAGATGAGGGATGGGAGCTGTCCTGCATATTGTCCTAAGTCTCAGGCCTGCAGTGCTGCTGGTTTCTGTGGCAGGAGGAAGGAGAGTGCTTGCAAATCTGTCAGTTAAATGTTGTGGTCCACAAGTGACCTGCACCGCTTCTGCTCCCAACCTTTGGCCAGAATTATTCTCATTATCCTACCAATGAAGAGGTGGCAAAGAAATAGAATTGTCCCTTGTGGCTAGAAGGGGAAGAGAACTAGACTTAGAAGGACATTAGACATGTTTAGCACATCTGAAGAACAAATTAACTGTCAGAGCATGGGTCCGGACATCCCACCATGGCAAACAACATGATTAACCCTAGAGCTGATGATTCCGAAGTCACATTTGACCTGATTCCCTCCACTCACCCCAAGCTGGCAGCTGTGGCTTTCCAAACAAGGATAATGCCTCTGTGAAGAGAACTGAATTGAGTATTGGCAGGAGCAGAACCTGTAAGCTGTATTCCTTTTGTGTATCTGTGCCTAATCTAATTCATACTAAATGAAAGGTGTACTCATTTTATTCTTGGGAAGAAATGGTAATGTGAAAGCTAGCCCAACTATTAAATCGAGATTTTCTATAATATTTGTGTTAATTATTGTGGTTGTCCTTCCATAAGCCTGAAGCTGATTTTACTTTTCAATTGCAGTCTGTTTTTCACAGTTCGACTATGCATCAGTTTTTTTGAGTCATGTTTAAGGCAAGAACAGTGCAGATATCTCTAAAAAAAAAAATACAGTGACCTAGTTCTTTTGATTACCACAGGCAAAGAAGACCTTGTGACTTGATATCTTGCCAAATCTTGAAAGTGTAACAAAATCACCTGGCAAGATTTATTTTATTTAATTAATTAATTAATTTTTATTTTAACATAAATTCCTGGCCCCAATTTTCAGAATTTCCAATTAAGGAGGTTTAGTGGGAAGCCTGAGCACCCATATTTTTATTTATTTTTTTTTTGAAGTGTTCCATATTTTTATTTAAGTAGTGCCCCCTCCATGACCACCAGTCCCCTTCCCCTTCTCCCCCTCTCTCTTCAGCCCTCAGTTTGTTCTCAACATTCAGAACTCTCTCATGATTAGCCTCCCTCCCTCTACCCAACTCTTTTCGCTCCCTTTCCCCTTCCCATGGTCCCATATTAGGTTTCTCCTGCTAGACCTATGAGTGAAAACATACAGTATCTTTCCTTCTCTGCCTGACTTATTTTGCTTCGCATGACTCCCTCCAGGTCCATCCCTTTTGCTACAAATGGCCAGATTTCATTGTTTGTTAATTGCCATGTAGTATTCCATTGTGTATATATACCACATCTTCTTGATCCATTTGTCAGTTGATGGATGTTTAAGCACCCATATTTTTAATATCACCAGGTCATTCTCATGGGCAACCAGGAGTGTGAACTGCTCTCCTGAAGCTTGACATGTGTAAGAGAAACTTAATTTATTTTGAACATATTTCCTGAAACAGTTAACCAAATCACATTTTTAACATATTCCAGCCTTAAGAATAAGGCCATCCATACAGTCAAACAGAATCCATTTTTGCAGTATTTCTGGCTCTCTTACATGAAAAAGTTGTAACTGACAATTGATTTGCCTGCTCTAATCTATTTCTTCAAAACACCATAATCAAGCATGAAACATGTTTTCTAAAATCATATTATGAGTTCAGAAACCAGAGTTAAAATGATTCCTAGAGAGAAAGAACATTGCAAACTCCAGTTATGAAGCTGCTAATTGCAGAAACCCATGTGATAATAAGTTTATTCTTTTCTTCCTTTAAAAGACATTTGCTTCATCCTTTCCAAGGCTACTACTGGCAGGCATGTGTTTTTGAAAGTGTCTAGGACTGAATATCATTCTGATATCCATAGTTTAGTGTAATAAATACACATGCTGTGAAAGATGGTCAGTAAATATACATTTTTTTTGTTTGCTTTAAAATCTTCAGTTTATGTAGAGGAGTATTTAATGGAAGTAAATAGTAATTAAGCCAAATAATGCTGCATTGTCAAATACAAACAAATATGGATATAGGTGAGGATAGACTTTATTCAAAAGGATTGTTACAAGAGCGATTATTGCTATAGGGAGAATGGTCCAACCATGAGATCTAGAAGCATTTCCATGGTCAGGTAGACCAGGTCGTTTCTTTTATAGTGAACAGTGAACAAGGCTAGAAAAAAAGCTAGGTGTGGGCAAATAGGATGAAAAGGTGGCATGATCTCAGAATCATATAGTTGATTAGGGAATGTTTTTCCCTAAGAATAGTCAGTGCTCTGGAGTGACTCCTAAGGAATACTTGTATGTTGGCTCAAGCTGAATGCGTTGGAGAAGGAAAAATGATTGAGTTAAGACAGTTCTAGCCATGGTAGTAGATAAATTATCCACATTGGTCACTGGGTACAAACATTTCAAATTATCATTTATTAGGCAAAGAATTGGAATTTGAAGGGTATGTTTCATGCTTTGTCATAGGTAAACAAATTGGGGCACCTGTGGATCTAAGTCCTATGAGGAAGGCAATGAACTTTCAGAACACAAAGTGTAGGGAGAGTTATTTAACCATCTGTCTTTCGGAGGGTCATGGTGCTCAGATAAAGTTCACCATTGTCACTATAAAGCAGTCAGATCTAGCTCATTCTCATACAGTAATAGATATCACTTGCTGATGGCCTGGCCCTTAACTGAGCACATCACATGCTTACTTCACTTCAGTCTTTTGTGGTATGAGTGATTACCCATTTTCCAGGTTTGGAAATGGAGGCTTAGCGGGCCCCAATATGTCATACGGATTTAGTCTTCAGTCTTGAATTCAAATTTGGGTGTGCACACTATATAGGTCAAACTTATAGACTGTAGAGTACATATTCAAGAAAAAGACACTCAGTTTTTAATACTATTGAATTTAACATTGAAGCAAAGAAAAATGCCATATACAATCTCAGATACGTATTTTATGTTCTGAAAGACAGAATCTGAGTAAGAAGAAGACGTGCATGAAGAGGACCCTAAGGCTGAAATCTTTACAAATTCATGACTATTAAGGAATGCACCTCTAACATGAACTTCTCTGATTCTCTTCATTTTAAACATTATGGCAGTCTCTATTCCTTTCCTTTGGACCATGCTGTGAAATCATGCTGAGAAGGTTCTCTCTGCAGTCTGCTAACAGACACTTACAGCAGGATTAAAACCTTTTCATTTCTTAAACGAATGAGCATATTGTATCTAGCACCTAGAAATTGTAATTTTCAGCGTCTGGTTTGGAACTCTTTCAATTAAAAATGAAATGAAAATTAAAAGGTGAATAGGACTTTAAATTGTTTTAATGAGAGTAATATGTGTTATTAGAACATCTAGTTAACATCTAACCCTAGAGTTTAGAATTGCAAGGGAACTTAAAGGTCATGGAATCCAGCCTCCCCTATAGTGCAGGAATTCCCTTGTAAGACATTCTTAGTAACTAGTCATTTGAGTACCTTTTGGATATCTTTAGTGTTGGGAATCTCACTCTAGGGACAGTCATGCCATTTTCGAGTAGTCCTAATTGTTGAAAAGTTTCTTATACTGAACTGACAAACAGCTATCTAGCCAAAGAAGGGTCCTTTATTTTTACCAGTGCTTTGAAAATCTAATAGGAAATAACTGTAATTAAAAAAAATCTGAATTTAATACTAGCTCCAGGGGGCAGAATTAATCGTAGAGTCATTCATTATTCTGGAATTCAATACTGCTTCCCTTGTAAACCACAATTTCTATGCCATAGGTTCTTTTTTATTTAGTTCACAAAATTTATTTGGAGGAGGATGTGTGTTTCAAGGGAAAAGTATGCATTTTCACAAGTAGCATATGCTTGGACCTTTCATTGTCTTTGAGCTATTTGTACAAATTTGAGTAAATTCTGTCTTGTTTCATGGAGATTTGGCACCATTTGCAATTCAGTTCACATACTCCATAGAAATTTGTGATTTTTCATTTTTCCTTTGACTCAGTGATAACATCTGTCTGGTATTCCCTTTAATGAGTACAAATAAAAATTTTAATACATGTTCATTTTTATTATTTTATATCTGTATTAGTCATTATGTTATTTTTTATGAAAATTATCTTTTAAAACTTTTGGCTGATGGAGTCACTTGCCAGGGCCAGGTAAACCCTCTCAGCAGAGAAGGGCACCTCATCTACAATTTAAATGTTGTTTTTCTTGGGTTCCAAAGGTGAATCAATCTTTAGTGGCTCAGGAACTTGTTAACACTGTTTTTTCTTGTTTTTATTTTCTGTTTTAATGTTGTGCTTTGCTTTGGTTTTTGCCAGTAAATCATTTCTCATTGCTGGCAGGAGTGGTTGGAAATTTTGTCATCTAACCATTTGGGGAAGTTATTCCCTATCACTGGCAACACTGGTGTGTACTTTGACTTCAGAGTCTTATCATTTGATGAGCTCTTTAAATGCACTAATGGTTTATAGAGATCTTATCTCTGTTGGGTGCAAGATGACAGAGTCTGTTTTGTTAGGCTTTTTTTTTTTTTCTTTCTTTCTTTCTTTCTTTCTTTCTTTTTTTTTTTTGGTGCCTGTTTTCTAGATTGAGCTCAAATCAGGAATTTCATGCACACAAGTGAGTGGTTATCTAGACCAGTGAGTTTTATATTTCTGTTTATACATGACTCATGGCTGAAATTTTAGAGGTGAATTTATAAACTTTCCCTCTATGCCTGTATATTTACACATCTATAATTTTAAACGTCTTTACTTTTCATTGTGTGTATGTAAAATGGTTTCTTCTGCATGGTATTACCAAATTAGACTATAAAATCTCTTAAAGGAAGTGTATTCTGATTGGCTTAGAAAATAACAAGTGGTTGTATAAATACAAACAAATTCCGATAAATCAAAGAAAGGGAAATTCTAATACTTGGTACTTAAAAAAAGAAAGTATATTTACAGAAACAGACTTGAAATAAATCTTTGGTATATGACACTGGTTTAAATTAATCAAAACTTTTGGCATATGAGACTATTGTAGCCTAGTTTAACTTAAGAAAAAGCTATGTTTTGGGGCACCTGGTTGGCTTAGTCAAGCTTCCATCTCACAGTTTCAGCTTAGGTCATGATCTCACCATTTGTGGGTTTGAGCCCCACATCAGTGGCTCCACACCGTCAGTGTGGAGCCTGCTTGAGATTCTCTTTCCCTCTCTCTCTGCTTTCCCCACACTTCCACTCACCCTCGCTGCATTTCTCTCTCTCAAAATGAATAAACTTAAAAAAATTAAAAACTCATTTTTTGTGGCATTAAGTACAAGTTGTATGTTCATTCTACATAAATATATTCTTGTTAAATGTTTCAGTTTACTAAGTGAATATAAAACATTATTTTCACTGAATGTTTAAAATTATTAAAAATTCACGGATGTGGAGAAAAAGGAAGCCTCTGGCCATTGTTTATTCACAGAATGAATGCCTAAACAAGATATGGACAAAATTACCTTTGCGAGAACTTGACAAACTAGTTAAGAGGTTATAGTATACCAGTGAGCACAAACCCAAGGAAACTTTCATCTAAACAGATAGGAAAATCTTGGCATTTTGCATGCCCTAACCCCATCCCCTCTCTGGCATAATGTAGCACAATTGGGAGGAAATTGCCATCTCCTGGATATTGCTTACCTGGTGCAAAAGAAGAGTAGAATGTGTATCCATTTTTCTGGCTTTTTGGCAGGCTGCCTGAAGGACTGGTTTTTGTTTCACTTGACTTGGAGTACTCATAGGAACAGCAATTTGGACACCAAATTGGACTGCTGAGAAGAAAAATGAGCACCATGTCTTATTACAGCACGATGGAGACTAAAGTACTGCAGAAAGATACAGGAGGAGTGAGAGATCACAGTGTCCTAAGTAGAAATGGGAAAACCTCTTTAGGAAATTAAATGTATAAGCCCAAAGAAGATATATCCTCAGAAAAGGTTTGTGAAGACCCTAAACTCTTTATCAGGCTGATTAGTAAAAGTTTTCTCCTGTATGAAGCCAGTCCCTAAAGACTGGGTAAGGTGTTTTTGTTTTTTTGGATGCCCAAATCTCAATTAAAGAAGGAATACAAAGAAACAGAGAATCATGGTCTATTCAAAGGAACCAAATTAATCTCTAGAAATTGACTGTAAAGAAAGAGAGAGCTATGAAATACCTAAATACCTGAGAAACAATTGACAAAACCCATCTTAAAGATGCTCAATTTCCTGAAAGAGAAGGCAAACAACACTAAAGGTAATTAATAAAATGATGCATAAATAAAATGAATGTCAAAAAAAATAGAAACTATAAAAAAGAACCAAACAAATTCTGGAGTTGAAGTATACAATGATTAAATTGAAAAAGTTACTAGAGTTGTACAGGAAGAGACATAATCAAGCAGAAGAAAAGATGAGTGAAATTAAAAACAGCTCCTTTAAAATCATGAAGTCAAAGGAGAAAAAAAGAATGAAGAGAGCCTAAGAAAGTTATAGGATACTATCAAGAGGACTAATATATAAATTATGGGAATCTCAGAAGGAGGAGAGAAAGATAAAGGGCCAAAAGCTGATTGGAAGAAATAATGGACAAAACAAGTATTTATAGTGGAAGTAATTGGCTTTTGTTTGATCTTTTTAAAGTTGAAAATTGATAATAGCGAGTGATATATGACTCTACATAGGACTTTTTGCAGTGATGGAAATATTTTCTATCTATAGTGTGCAATTGAGTAATCACAAATTATTTAGCTGTTAAACACTTGACAACTGGCTTTTGCATTTGAGAAATTGGATTGATCTAATTTAATTTAAATTTAAGTAGATATAAATGGCCATATAATGTACTGAGCAAATCTAAAGAATGAAACGTGGAGATAGTACTAATGGCAAAGCCGACTTCAAAGAGAATTTACTAGGTTCATCTATTGGAAACTTTGTAACTATCTTACATGGTTTTGGACTATTCATATTTGCATTTAATAAGTCAAAAAGGAAAACTTTTGAAAATATGTGCTTTATAAATAACAATTTCAAGAATATTTTAGTAAGCAAAAATTTATTTGAAAATGTTAATCTAAAACTTAGGATCATTTAAAGCAAAATTTTAATAACACAATGTTTCAGTTTTTTGTACTTCATATATAAAATATAGTAACATTCCTTGGAAACCATTTTTGAAATAACAATTCTTAAGAACTTTGTGTGACTGAAAGCTTTTATCAATATAAAGTAAAGACATATTGTACTTCATTAATAGTGATTTAAATGAGTCAGAAAATGGAGTATTGGGAGAAGCCAGATTTAAAATTTGAAGAATAAAGTGAAAACATGAGTAAATAGGTAATTGAAAGAGCGAGACAGTGTCATTCAGAAGTAGGAGTATTAGTCATTCCAGAAAATAATCATAGAGAAAACTATGTAGCATCAACAAAAATTTATAAAAATATATTCCATTATTAAATTATTCTGTAGCTAGGGGTTGATTAATATTAAGACATTGAACTTGAACCTTTACATTTGAAAAATGTTGAATTACGACTTCTGAAAGATACTACCTAAATAACCTATTGTTCAAGCAAAACTAAGTTTATTGATTATTTATATAAATGAAGATTATTAAACTAGGCAGTAAAACGGCATAGACCATGTATCTTCATCCTTCGTTTCACAAAACATGCAAGGACAAATATCACATAATCACCAAATATCTGTATTAGAGAGTATTTTTAAGCTTATTTTGCCGGTCCCCTTTTTTTTTTGATGTTTTTTTATTAATTTTTGATACCGGAGAGACAGAGCATGAGAGGGGGAGGGTCAGAGAGAGAAGGAGACACAGAACTGGAAGCAGACTCCAGGCTCTGAGCTAGCCGTCAGCACAGAGCCTGACGTGGGGCTCACGAATGTGAGATCTGACCTGAGCCGAAGTCAGAGGCCCAACCGACTGAGCCACCCAGGCGCCCCAATTATTTTGCCTGTTCTTATAAATTATTTAATAAAGTATAGGCATTTCAAACTTGTCACATTTCAGTTGACCTCCCCCAAATTCTTGTGTGGACTTGTCCTAATGTGATTTATTTGCCAAATGGTATGTAGATTCCATTAAAAAGAATAACTTAAAAAAATAAAATCATGACTCTCATAACTGTAAAAAGAAGGTAGGGTTAAAAAATTTATTTATCTCACTAATAAATGAGGAAACCAATAAATTGTTACAACTGTTTAAAAAGAAAATACAATAACCCAGATAAAGCCAATTAGGAACATGGAAATTAATTTAGAAATAGACAGGCATAATTCCTCATTATGTACAGGACAGTAATTAATTGTATCTCCAGGATGTATACTGTTCATTTATATTTCAGTAGACAAGAATCATTTGCATGATATTCAGTTGGTTACAACTTACAGAGTGGTGAAATAACTCAAAGATAATGAAAAGTGTAGAAGAAGCAGAGGAATAAATTAATGATGTAGAAGACAGAGTAATGGAAAATAATAAAGCAGAACAAAGGAGAGGGAAAAATGCAGAATGAAAATAGAGAATCCAGTGACTTTATCAATATTTGTATTATAGGATTCCAAGAAGAGAGAGAAAAGAGGGCAGCAAATTTACTCAAAGAAATAATAGATGGAAAGTTTCCTAATCTGGGGAAAGAAATGAATAAGTAGAACTAGGAGGTCCAGAGAACCCAAAAAAATCAACAAAAGCAGATCCACTGTAAGACATATTGTAATTAAACTGGGAAAATAAAGTGAAAAGAAAAAAATTTAAAAGCAGCAGAACAAAAGACAGTAACACACAAGAGAAAACCCATAAGGCTAGCAGGGGACTTTTCAGCAGAAACTTTCCATATCAGAAGTCAGTGGCATGATGTGTTCAAAAACTAAGAAATTTGTGATCAGTAAACCAGCCTGGCAAGAAATATTAAAGGGGGATTTTTGAATGGAAAGAAGAGACTAAAAATGAAAGTATAAAGGTAGAAAACGCAAAAGCCGTAAACATGAATATTTCTGTAAAAAATCCATCTGTGAAATCACAAAATAAAAGAAGGTAAAATATGACAACATGTATGAAAAACATGGGCAGGAGAGAAATAAAGAATCGGTTCAAACTTAAACAACCATCAGCTTAATACAGACCGCTATGCTCAGAAGAGGTTATATACAAACCTAACACTAACAATACATGAAAAATCATTAAAAAGCATGCAAAGAGTAAAGAGAAAGAAATCCAAATATATCACTCAATGGAGAGAAAGTCAAGTAAGGATTGGAGAAAATCTTCAGAAACACCACAGAACAAATCATGAAATAACAATAAATACATAACTATGCATAATAATTACCTTAAAGGCAAATGTAGTAAATGCTGTAATCAAAAGACATAGAATGACCAATTGGATTAGAAAATAAAAATTCATCTATATATTGCCTTCAGGAGACTCATTTTAGACCTAAAGACACCTGCAAATTGAAAGTAAGAGGATGGAGAAACATCTGTCATGCAAATGAATGTCAAAGGAAAGCTGGAATAGCAATACTTAGCATCAGTGAAAATGGACTTTAAAGTAAAGACTGTAACAAGAGACAAAGAAGGACACTATATAATAATAAAGGGGACAATCCAACAAGAAAATATAACAATTAGGAATACGAATCAACCCTACATGGGAGCACCCAAATACATAAAACAGTTAATAACAAATGTGAAGGAACTAATTGACAAAAATACAGTAATAATAGGGGACTTTAACTTTCAGCTTTGTATCAATGGACAGGCCATCTAAACAGAAACTAAACAAGGAAATAATGGCTTTCAGTGATACACTGGACCAGATGGATTTAACCGATATACTCATAACTTTTCATCCTAGAACAGCAGAGTACGCATTCTTTAAGCACACATGGAACATCGTCCAGAATAAATCACATATTAGGCCATAAAACAAGCCTCAACATATTCAAGAAGATCAAAGTCACACTGTGCATCTTTTCTGACCACAACAATATGAAACAAGATGTTAACCACCAGAAAAAATCTAGAAAGACCACAAATACAAGCAGGCTAAATAACATGCTACTAAACAATGAATGGGTTAACCAGGATATGACAGAAGAAATAAAAGAGCATGTGAAAATAAATGAAAATTAAAACACAGTGGTCCTAAAACTTTGGATATGGCTAAAGTATTTGTAAGAGGGACATTTACAGCAATACAAGCTTACCTTAAAAGCAAGAAAAATTTCAGAATCTAACCTTGTACCTAAATGAGTTGGATAAAGAAGGAAGGAAATGATAAAGGTTAGAGCAGAAATAAATGAAATAGAGACTAAAAAACAGTAGAACAGATCAGTCCTACCAGGAGCTGCTTGTTTGAAAATAATCAGTAAAATTCATAAACCTCCAGCCAGAGTTATCAAGAAAATGAGAACAGACTCAAATAAAATCACAAATGAGAAGAAATAACAAGCAATACTATATAAACACAAACAATCATAAGGAAATATTATGAAGAACTATATGTTAGCAAATTGGACAACTGAGAGGAAATGGATTAATTCCCAGAAATGTACAAACTACCAGAACTGAAATTGGAGGAAATACAGAATATGAGCAGATTGATAACCAGCTAAGAAATTGAGTCAGTATTCAAAAAACTTCAAGCAAACAAAAGTTCAGGGCAAGATGGCTTCACAGGTGATTTCTATCAAGTATTTAAAGAGTTAATATCCTTTCTTCTTAATCTATTTCAAAACATAGAAAAGGAAGGAAAATTTACAAATTCATTCTGTAAGGCCAGCATTACCTGGGTACCCAAACCGGATAAAGGTAGGTGGGTGTATGGGTAAAACATTTGAAAGGAATTAAGAGTCCAATTATGCTAATTATATTGGAATTAAAAACAACAACAAGAAAATTATAGATGAAGTTAGGAGAATTTGACTCCCTCTCGTGGTCAATGTATTATACTAATACTATTTTATTTATTATTATTTTTTTAATGTTTTATTTTTGATACAGAGAGAGAGCATGAAAGGGGGAGGGGCAGAGAGAGAAGGAGACAGAACCGGAAGCAGGCTCCAGGCTCTGAGCTAGTGTCAGCACAGAGCCTGACACGGGGCTCGAACCCACAAATGTGAGATCTGACCTGAGCCGAAGTTAGAGGCTTAACCGACTGAGCCACCCAGGCGCCCCAACTAATACTATTTTAAAATGATAATATTGTGGCATTTTATTTCTTAACTATAATGAAAAATGATACTAAGATACTCTTTTTTAAATTTTATAATCATGTCTGTCAAATTTGACAGTAATCAGCTATCAGGTACATATTCTTAAACTAGATACATTTACCTATATGACTTAAATATATTATCCAAAATTCCATGAGGCTTTCTTTGCTCCAAAGCAAAAATTGATTTCTTTCTATTTAATGTAATTTTATAGTTTTTCCAGGTGTACCTTACTTATGTTGTTACAGAAAGATATATTAAAAGGTTCAATTTTATTTTCTTATTAGGCATTTTATTTTGACACCTACATGTAAAACAATATTCATTGACATATACTGAAGATTGATGACACTGTTAAGGGCTGTTCTTAACTAACAGTATTCTGTGTAATTATGTTTATAATGTGCTTACTAAATAAAGAGACTACTTCCTAAAAAAAGAAAAAAAGAAACTCCACCAAAAAAAAAACTACAGGTCATAATGTCTCATGCACGTAGATGCATAAATGATTAACAAAATACTATTGCACCAAATCAAACAACACATGAATTTTTCAAAATGTTTATTTTTGAGAGACAGAGAGAGAGCGAGCATGGGAGATGCAGAGACAAGGAGACCCAGAATCTGAAGCAGGCTCCAGGCCTCAAGCTGTCAGCACAGAGCCTAACAGGGCACGAACCCACAAGCCGTGAGATCATGACCTGAACCAAGGTCAGATGTTAACTGAGTGAGCCAACCAGGCGCCCCCAACAACACATTAAAAGAATCATGCACCACAATCAAGTGGGATTTATTCCTAGAATGCAAAGGTGCTACAATATATAGAAATCAGTCAACGTGATACACCACATCAGTACGAGAAAGGATAAGAAACATATCATTTTAATAGATGCAGAAAAAGCATTTGACAAAGTACACCATCCATTCATAGATAGAAAGCTTCAACAAAGGTTTTGAGGAAACATACCTCAAAATAATAAAGGCCATATATGCAAAAACCCACAGTTAATATCATCGTCAATGGGAACAAAATTTGACAGCTTTTTCTCTAAGGTTAGGATTAAGATGGGGATATTTACTCTCATCATGTTTATTCAGGATAGTTCTGGAAGTCGTAGCCACAATAATCAGACAACAAAAGGAAATAAAAGGTGTTCGAATTATAAGGAAGAAATAAATCTTTCACTATTTGCAGATGACATGATTCTGTAGAAAGCCCAGAAAACTGTTAGAACTGATAAACAAATACAGTAAAACTGCAGGATACAAAATAAGTGTACCGAAATCTGTTGCATTTCTATAAACCAGTAATGAAGCAGCAGAAAGAGAAATTAAGAAAACAGTCTTGTTTACAGTTACACCCAAAATAATAAGATAGCTAGGAATAAACATAACCAAAGACATGAAAGACCCTGTAGTTTGAAATTTTAAACACTGATAAAGGAAACTGAAGATGACACAAAGAAATGGAAAGACTATATGGAAGAAAAAATACTGTTAAAATGTCTATACTACCGAAAGCGATCTATACATGTAACGGAATGCCTATGAAAATGCCAAACATTTTTCACAAACATGACCAAACAATCCTAAAATTTGTACATAACAAAAGACCCCAAATAGCCAAAACAATCTTGAAAATGAAAGGCAAAGCTGGAGGTATCATTATTCCAGATTTAAACTTAAGTTGCAAAGCTGTAGTAGTAAAAACAGTATGGACTGGCAGAAAAATAGACACATAGATCAGTAGAACAGAATAGTAAACCTAGAAATAAATTCACAACTCTAAGGAAGTTTAGTTTAATCTTCAATTAAGCAGGAAAGAATATGCAAAGGGTAAAAGACAGTCTCTTCAACAAATGGTGGTGGGCAGACTGGACAGCAACATCCACAAGAATGAAATGGGACCACTTTTTACACCATACACAAAACTACATTCAAAATGGATGAAAGACCTAAATGTGAAATCTTAAAAATCTGAGAAGAGAACATTGGCAGTAATTTCTCCAACATAGGCCAATGTAAGATTTTTCTACCTTGGTCCCCAGAGGCAAGGGAAACAAAAGCAAAAATAAACTATGAGGATTACATCAAAATACAGAGCTTCTCCACAGTGAAGGAAACAATAAACACAACTAAATGGCAACCTCATAAATGGGAGAAGTTACTTGCAAGTGACACATTTGATGAAAAGTTAGTATCCAAAATATAGAAACAATTTACAAACCCCCCAAACCAAATCATCCAATTAAAAAACTAGGCAGAATACACAAACAGACGTTTCTCCAAAAAGACATCCAGATGGCCAAAGGGCACATGAAAAGATGCTCATCATCACTTACCATCAGAGAAATGCAAATCAAAACCACACCTGTCAGAATGGCTAAAATCAACAACACGAGAAACAACAGGTGTTGGCGAGGATGTGGATAAATAGGAACCCTTGTGAACTGTTGGTGCAAATGCAAACTGGTGCAGTCACTGTGTAAAACAGTATGGCGGTTCCTCAAAAGGTTAAAGATTTAACTACACTATGAACCAGCAGTCCCACTACTGAGTATCTATCCAAAGAATACATAAACACTAATGCCAAGGGATATCTGCACCCCTGTGTCTTTAGCAGCATGGTTTTTAGTACCCAAGGTTATGGAAGCATCCCAAGTGTCCATGGATTAATGAATGGATAAAGAAGATGTCGTGTACACACACACACACACACACACACACACACACACACACACACACGAATATTATTTGGCTACAACGAAGAAGGAAATCTTACTATTTGCAGCACTGTGGATGGAGCTAGAGAGCGTTTTGCTTAGTACAGTAAGCACAGTTAAGTCAGTTCAAGAAAAACTAACATATGATTTCATTCATGTGGAATTTGAGACAAGCAAAAGGGAGAAAAAGAAAGAATAGGAGATACAAATCAACAGGCTCTTAATTACAGAGAAGAAACTGATGCTTTCCAAAAGGGAGCTGGGTGAGGGGGTGCTTACGTAGGTGATGGGGATTACGGGGCACACTTGCTTTGAAGAGCACTGCTTTGATATAGGGAACTGTTGAATCACTGTATTGTACACCTGAAACTAATAAAACACTGTTAAAAAATAATGACAAGCAGGTATGCCAGAGAAGAGTGCATTAAAAGCATACCCAGTAAACTTTTTTTTTTTTGCCCATTTCAAGAATTTTAACAATTTTTTCTTATAGTTCCAATGAGGATGAAAAGAAAAAGGTTTATACCTTCCCCTAGTCCCTCTACTCGATATTACATGTTGCCTATTTGCCTCATTTGTATTATTTGTTTGACCCTTACAGCCATTTCAATATAAGAGTTTGATGTTCCTACTGTTGAGCTATAGATAAAACTAAATCACTTTCCTAATTTTAAAAGGTTTAAAAACCTAATTTTTTTAAAAAAAATTGTAAAATTACAATTTACCCTTGAACAAAATGCTGCTTTGATAAGAGCTTCTCTTAGATAACATCTCTAATATACTTAGGATTAAAAAATTCTAGTGATCCTTAATAGTTCTGTCAAAGTTTTTAATGTTTAGTTATTTTTGAGAGAGAGAGAGAGAGAGAAAGAGAGTCTGAGCAGGAGAGGGGCAGAGAGAGAAGAAGACACAGATTCAGAAGCAGGCTCCAGGCTCTGAGGTGTCAGCACAGAGTCCAATGTGAAGCTTGAACCCATGAACCGCAAGATCATGAGCTGAAGTTGGAGGCTCAACCGACTGAGCTACCCATCTGCCCTAGTTTGTCAAATTTTAGACAAGATTTTAAATGTGTGTGATTTTACTTAATAAAAAAATATGTAGGTCATCAATGAAAAACATTATCAATGAAGGGTAGCATGACTTGATTTGTAATGATTAGCATGTTTAATTTGAAGGATAGGACTTCAAAAACACTAGGTTTTGAATAATTGGTCATGAAATATTAGCACATATTTAAGCACACTTATAATAATCACTCAGCTTAACTCATAAAATATTGCAAAGAAGTTATATTCCCTTCTCTGTGTCCCTTACTGGATTATCTCTCCTTTCCCCCAGAGGTAGTTACCATCCTGAAATAGGTGTTTATCATTTCATGCATTTTTAAAAATTGTTTAAAAAATACAGGGGTATATTTCTAAATAATATATAGTATTGTTTTTGTAGTTCTTAACTTATAAATGATAAAATATATATTCTGCAACATACTTTTATTTGACTTTATGTACTTGTGAAATTTGTTCAAGCTGAGAAGTATAGCTTGAGCTTATTCATGTTAAATTGTATTTATTAGCAAATGGTTGCCTATCCAGGAAATTCAAAGAGTGTGTTAATAAACCCAAAGTTGAAGAATACTACTTAATTTAGAGGTACTAAATAGGAAAAGAAAGAGTATCTGTGTTGGATAGTAATGTGTGAGGAGGGGAGCCTTGTAAAATAGGTAGGGGATTGCTCGTGAGGTTCTGGTCTGAATCACTATGAAGTGACTTGGTTTGTTTTGCCTAAGGACCCTGTTCAATGATGGTTTCATCTTAATTGGCCACACACTGTTGAAAAGCATAAAAACAAGTTAATCATAATATCTTTCAAAAGTTTATCAATTATCCAGATAGCATCTTAGCCCATAGATTTCTGGCCATCTGGATTTTACTCCACCTTAACCATAACAGTGAATGAAATGAAAGAAATGAGAAATGTATCTGCTACTAATTACCTATGATGGGCATGCCATGTATGGTCTTATTGTAACACAGAGGACAATAACTATGGAAAACAAAGCATGTTAACTTGCCAAAGTGAGTGTAACACAATGAGAACATAAGCTCTTTCTGCAGTATTCATTGTGATTGGAGAAACAGTGTTGGAGTTTTGGAGAAAGGAAGTTTGGTGATAATACAGATCCAAGTCCCTTATATATGTTTTCCATTGTGCAAAAATCTTTTTGAAATGGTCTGATTTCTTGCTAGGAAATTCAATGTTTTGTTTGAAACACTTATTGATGTTTGTATACTAATATAGCATTAGATATTTCTGTTGTGTTACAATCTAACTAGAACTTGGTTTTCCTTTTTTCAGACATGAGTTTTGCGTGGTAGTGATTATGTTGTCATGGAAAGGTAACCAGAACTGACAACAGTTAACAAATACAGATCTTTTCTTACCTATTTCCCAAACAGTATTCATTTTATTTACGGTTTGGCAAATTCAATCCTATTTTATAAGCAGCAACAACTGTGTATGCCCAGTGTCTTTTTATACTATATTTATATGAAGATATTTAGATTTTAAAAAAAGTTATTCCTATTAACTTGAGGATTTTTGATTATAAAGAAAAAGGCAGTGTCTGAATTTTTCTAAGTAACATGCAATTAAAAACCATATTCTTAGTGTAGTACTAATAATAAATTATTAGCATTTATTTTTTTACCTGTTATAGTAGAATGTATATTTGGATTTGCATTTGCATAAAATGCCTGTTTTCTGGTGTTCCAATATTTCATAGGCGATAAGGCAAAACTCTATTCAAATGAGAAGATACATTGAGGATTCCACATATAAAAACTTAAAGTGAGTATGTGTTTGAGTGATACAGAAACAGAATTTTTACTAATGATATTATTAATGCCAAAATATTTGAGTCTTGGCCCCATTTCAGTATCTACATGAAGAAACTGATATTTGCAAGTGAATCATTTTCATGTGAATTTGAAAGTCTGGGCTAGAAATTAACTAGTTGGTACTGTTTGGAATGAAGCACTTT
Source organism: Suricata suricatta (assembly GCF_006229205.1). NCBI lineage: Eukaryota > Metazoa > Chordata > Mammalia > Carnivora > Herpestidae > Suricata > Suricata suricatta. Next base: position 22,879,970 of record NC_043717.1, read on the forward strand.
ATTTTTCTTTTCTTGAAGATACTATTTTTCACTTATTTCCTCTTTTCAACATCTTTCAAGTTATTAATCAGGTTGCCTGAGGGAGAAATCATCTCAAAAATTGTAATAATTTCTTTAGGGGCTCTTAATACTTGGCTTCAGTTTCTCTTACTCTTCCTAATAGATTCACCCTCTTTGTTCATCTTTCTAAAGGAGGCATTGTAAGGAATCTTTCCTGCAGGGCATATACAATATCTTATGATGTCTGAATTTTTATCCTTACGTTAGACACTTCCTTACTAAAAGAAGTCTTTTATCATCATCTATTATGCTCCTTTCTCACTGCTATAAGTCCTCTGTGTTTTCTTAAATAGGACAGATTATATTGGGAAATCCATTTCCAATGCCATAATGCTTGAATTACCTGAATTTAGTTATAGGTATTTATTTTTTTCCTCCTAATCTCTATAAACTCTGATAGGTGCTTAAGAGAATGCGCCTTTTTTGTTTGCTTTGTTTGGTTATTAGGCTTTCATAGTAAGTGATGGAACACAGATAAAGGAAAATCTTAGAAAGCCATGTGATCCTCATTCAGTTGGGAACAAACACCTTGGTTTAAATGTCTCTGCCACTTAACATATTAAAGTTGTTTGGTGTCTGAACACTTGTCCACAGTCTTGAATTGAAGTAGGGCTTGAAACTCAGGCATTTTTAGGATAATTTTTCTGGATCATGCATTGTTAAATGGGGTGTTTCACTTCAGAGCTGTTTATTAACCCTTTGTTCCTTGGTAACATATCTGCAACCTTTTTTTTTTTTTGGTTGATATTAAGTATAATTGAGTTTCAAGAGATAAATAGGTGATTTTCAGTATAGAACAGTTCATTTTATTTAATATCTTAAAATTAGCTTTAGAAAGTGATTCATTAGATTTTTCAAATACTCAAAGCACCAAGGAAAATAATAGAGAATAATTTTCCATTATTGATTTGAAGTCCTGTAATACAGGATGCACTTATTTTTTTTTGACTGGGCAAACTTTATTCTTTTACTTACTCTTTGTGGTCTTGTTAAATCAAGTAAATTTTGTCATTAGCTTAACAATTAGGAGCAACACCTTTATTTTGACATTAGATTTGGTATCAGGTCATGTTATTGGATCATGACTGAATAAGTGATAAACCTTCAGGTAGTTTATATGTAACCACTTTAGTTACTCTGTAATGAAGTCCCTCATCAGAGATGTTAGTTAAGGTGAAAATTGCTCCTATCAGTTTAGGCTCATGAACTCGTGTCAGTCGGTGAAGCAGCAGTCATTGTATCCTTATGACAAGCACTGTCGTAGCTGGTTTATGAATGAACAATTAGATTCCATTTTATAATTGATAATATCTGAGAACAAGTGAAAATATTTGTACTCCTAGTTGACAGCAGTCCTCTATGAAATATAGAAGCACTTCTCTGCACATAGTAGTCGTTAAGAGTATTATACTTGTCTAGGGTAAGTAGCTTTAGGTGGCATAGATGATTAACCACTTAAGAATGCTTCACAAAAATTCATTATTATGATAGGTTAGTGGGTTATGCTGTGGAATCCCAAGTTAGCAATCACAAGGAGGATTTATAAAAAAGAGAATAGGAAATACAAATGCTGTCAGGAACAAAGGCAGAACTTTGGATCTAGTTTCAGTGATTCTTTGGTCTCTTGATTTCATTCATTCACGTGTTTATTCAACAAGGGTTTATTAAAGTGTGTGCCTAGGCCAGGCATTGTATCTCATCATGGAATAATGTAACCTGTAATTCACATATTGTACAATTCAGTCATTTACAGTGAAAATTTCAGTGACTTTTAGTATATTCAGAGAACTGTGCAACCACCACCACAAATAATTTTAGGATATTTACTTTACCCAGAAAAGAAACCCATTAGCAGTCACTTTCTCCCCTCCTCTCAACCCCTGGAAACCACTCTTGCTTTCTGTAGCTTTGGATTTGCCTATTCATTATATTTCATGTAAATGAATTCGTATCTCATCTTTTGTGACTGGCTTCTTTCACTTAGCATAAAATATATCCTAGGTACTTCATTCCTTTTTATTGTGGAATAATATTTCATTATATAAATAAGAGCACATTTTATTTATCTTGTCATCATTTAATGGACATCTGGGTCTTCAATTTTTGTTTTGGCTGTTGTGAATAACAATGCTGCTTTGAACATTCATGTGCAAGTTTTTGACTGGAAATATGTTTTCATTTTGCTTGGGTGTATACCTCGGAGCAGAATTCTAGTTCATAGAGTAACTCTGTTTAACCTTTTGAGAAGCTGACAGAGTTTTTCAAAGAAACTACACTATTTGTCATTCCACTGGTAATATGTGAATGTGCCAATTTCTGCAGATTCTTCCCAGTCCTTGTTGGTCTCTTTGATCGTAGTCATCCTAATGGGTAGGAAATGGTACGCCATGATGGTTGTAGTTTAAATTTCTCTAATGGGTAAGATTGTTGAATAACTTTTCATGTACTTATGGCCATTGGTATGTCCTTTCTGGAGAAGTGTTTATAAGCTTTACCCATTTTTAGATTGGGTTATTTGTGTTCTTGTTGAATTGTAAGAGTTCTGTATGTATTCTAGATAAAAGTCCCTTAAATACATGATTTAAAAGTATTTTCCCATTCTCTGGGTTGTTTTTTCACTCTCTGGTGGTGGTCTTTGAAGCATAAGAATTTTCAATTTTGATGGACAACGTATGCATTTTTCCCCCTTGTGCTTTTAGTTTATAGCTAAGAAGACTGCCACATCCAAGGTCACAGGAATTTCCTCCTGTACTTTCTAAGGGCTTTATAGTTTTAGGTGTTAGATTTAGGTCTGTGATTCACTTTGATGTAATTTTTATGTATGGTGTGATGAAGAGGTCTCGGCTTCATCATTTTACATGTGAATATTCTCTTTTCCCACTTCAATGCCTATTTTTCAAATGTGAAAAAGAATCGCCTGAAGTTTGTGTTAAAATGCAGATTCTGGTTTAGTAGTGGGGATTGGGGGGGGGGTCTGCTTTTCTACAAAGCTTGGAAAGGATGCTGCTGATAGTGATCCTGGGACTGTATTTTGACTAGCAAGGGGTCAGACAACTACTGAACAAGTACTTGCAAATGCATTCTAACTACATCTGCTTAGATTACACCTGTGGACTGGTTTTCTTGACTGCTCCCAATATGTGGGAGACAATAACTTCTCTACTGCAGAGAACACATTTTATTAGGTCAACTTACAGAGTGAAGATACGTAAGTAGCATCTCTAAGGCTGAGTTTTTAATTCCCAGCAAAGATCACTGTGTAGCTCCATTGGGACCAGGTGTTCAGTTCTTAAACTTGTCAACTGTGGATAGGGGTCTGGCTTGTTGAGGGTTCATTGTGCAGGTGGCAGATCTCATAGAAGAGGGTTATAGGCTGTCTAGAGACTGAATACTCTTCTAATTTCAGAGCTAGCTGGTAATCTTTCCCCTTTAAATTTGAGAATGTCTTCATGGCATTTAGTAAGAATGAGAAAATCTTCACCTGACTGTTAATGAATATTTCTGAGCTGAAAAGGGGGAAATAGAGTTTTCCCTGATTACCAGTTAACCTCCATCCACATTTCATCTTCAGCAACACTGGGTGGTTTCTGTGATTTCGGTAAGGGCCGTTAGTGGAAGGCAGTCCTGGTGCAAATGCTGTGGAGAGGCCAATCAATCACTGGTAAGGTACTGAGGCTTCTTAGAGGCTTTCTCTTTTAGAGACTGAGAATAATAGCTGTTATGCAGAGACATTTTAATGACTGTTTCAGAAGCAGAGAGTAGGTGCTGAATGTGTTACTTTTCCTGCCTTCCTACTTACAGCAAAGATTTTTAGTGATTTACATATAAATGACCAAGTATATAATAGGACGATTAAAGTAAGGGTAAAACAAAAGCTGTCTAATGGATAGAGAACATAGTTTTTACAAAATCAAGGCTAAAGATGGCTACTCTAGGTGAATAAAATTATAACTGTGTGCTTTTTGGCAAACATCATAAGAAGGAAAACATAATTAGATAACTCAATATGTAAGCATAAAGTATCCTAGTTTGTTAGGAGAGAGAAAATATATATCTTAAAATTAAAGTTTAATAATTTAGGATAATTAATAATAAAAATAGAATGACCTAATTCACACTGTTTAAAAAACAGCAAAAGAGCAGATTTTTTTTTTCTATTATGGTCCATAAAATTCTAACCTCTGCCCATTGACTAGCTCTCAATTTTTAGGTATTTGTTTAATCAGCATCACTTTCACTTACCAAAATCTGTATTAGTTTTCTATTGCTGTTATAACTAAATGCAACAGATTTTGTAGCCTAAACAGAAGTTTATCATGTTACAGTTCTAGACATCCAAAGTCCAAAATGGGTCTCACTGGGCTAAAATCAGGGTATCAGAAGGCTGAGTTCTTTGTCCAGGCTCTAGGGAGAATATTTTTCCTTGTCTTCTTTATTTTCTATAGTTTGAATATTCGTTGGCTTCCTGTCTTTTTCTACCATCTTCAATATGTATGTATATCATCAGCCTATTCCTTATAACTGTGCCATTTTTTTAATGTTTTATTTATTTTTGAAACAGAGAGAGACAGAGCTTGAGAGGGGGAAGGGCAGAGAGAAGGAGACACAGAACTGAAGCAGGCTCCAGGCTCGGAGCTAGCTGTCAGCACAGAGCCTGATGCAGGGCTCGAACCCATGGACGTGAGATCTGACCTGAGCTGAAGCCGGAGACTTAACCGACTGAGCCACCCAGGCGCCCCGCCATTATTTTTTAAAGTTTATTTATTGATTTTGAGAGAGAGAGAGAGAGAGAGAGAGAGCGGGGGGGAGAGAGCGAGCGAGCGAGGGAGGGAGGGAGGGAGAGAGAGAGAGGGAGGGAGGGAGAGAGAGAAAGAGAGAAAGCAAGCTTCAGTCTTGTAGGGGAACAAAGTGCCAAGAGAATCCGAAGCAGGCTCCTCACTGTCAGAGCAGAGCCCCATGAGGAGCCCAAACTGACAAACCATGAGATCATGACGTGAGCTGAAGTCGGTCACTTAACTGAGCCACCTAGTTACCCCCTCACATTACCATTTTTATTGGTTCTCTCTGCCTCCCTCTTCTATTTTTATGGACCACTGTGATTATATTGGTTTTACCTTCCAATTGCAGGATAATCTCCCTATTTAAAATTCACCTAATGGGTAATCTTAATACCATCTGCTACCTTTTTTCCCTTTGTTATATAAACAACAAATACACAGATTTCAGGAATTAATATGCCTATCTTTCTTTGGGAGATTGGGGGCACAGTTTGCAGCCTATGATAATGACCACTTGTGATACTAATCCTTGACAAAGTCTCTGAACATTATACTCATTTCTGATTTTGGAGGGTATTTCTGTAAAGAGCTTAATTAATAGAATGTAAATATATAACTTTTTGGTAGTTTTATATAATCTAAGAATTAAGATATTTTAGAGAAAAGGATATATACGCCTGGCTTCTGTTTTCACTTTTAAACATTGGTTGTCTCAGTTCTTGCCTTCTCTTCGGAGTTATACATCTGATCTTTTGAGACAAGATTTGGATTTTTTATTTAGAATCTCTTGAACTACCAGTTTTACCACATCTATCAAATGGCGGTCTGTTCATGGTCTTTTTCTTTCATTTGAGTGGAAATAAAGTCTTTTAGTGAAAAGAGTGAACAAATACTGCAAGGATATTGACTTTTATGTATCACATAATAAATATATTGGATCCCTTTTGCCGTACAAAGAATAAGTTGCCACAGTGCCGGTGAACATGCAAATAAATGTGCTTATCACCAGCACCTGGGGTTTCTTCATTTACTCATTCATCGTCTATTGAGCATCCAATATTGGAGATCTAGTAGTGAGGCCTGACTCACATGGTATCCAAAGAACACTGGTTTTCTTGTCATTTTAACAATTTTATTACCCAATGTTTTAAACTTGTCAGAGGCAAAAATAATGGTAACAGTTACCTTGGTAACAAACTATTTTATACCATGTACTACATGCTAGGTCCCTTTTATAGCTGTGAAAACTGATGCAGAGAGAAACTCCTCTAAGTGGTGCTGCTGTTTGAATCCAGTAGTCTGGCAGTATGGCTTTAGACTGTATGCAGGTAAACACTAAATAAGCTACCTCTTTGTGGTATGACGAATATGCAGTCAGCCTACAACTATGTTGTAGCAAAATGATCTTTTGTTGCTGTAATAATGTACAATACTGACATCTCAATATATTCTATATATGCTAGAGAAAACATTGTTTTTCATTTTAATACATGTAATATATATTTGTTACTGTGGTCGTTATTTTCTGGTCGAAATCAACCTCATGATTCTGTGAATATTAAACTTTCTATGTCCTCCTTGTGGAAATAGTACACTAGTGTCATGAATAATTGGGACTTTGGGAAGATTATGAACTCTGGGTAGAAAATCAATGATGGTTTGATGTTCTCCTGTGTTTCCCCAGTGTTCTAGGGTCCAAGATTAATGATGAGATATTTGAATCTTGTTCCTTTGTAAAGACTTTTATTTTCCTCACTTTGCTCTTTTAAGAAGATTCTCAGTATTCTTGATATTTTTTAGATGAAAAATATTTTTGGTCTAAGTTTTGAATTTGTCCTTAGTATTTCATTTTATTCTCCATCAAGTCAGTAATTTGTCTGTATATGCTTGCTTTTCTTTATTGAGGGATTAAAATTTTTTTTCTAATTATCTTCTCTCCTCTGTTATTTCATGAATAACTATTGAACCTCCTTATTTATTTTCCATGTCTTTTTACTTGCCTTTTAGTTTTTATTATTGTTGCCTTGTTTGCTTTAAGTTATGAAAACATTTTTTAAATTATCACACACATTACCTGCTTGTCTTTGTCCAATCTAATATCCAGATTTCCAATTAAAATTTTTATTTTGTTAATTTTACTCAAAGAATAATGAAGGTGAGCTGAGAATCAAGAAAATATTGTCAATTGGTTATTAACTTGAGATAAAGAGACACTTAAAAATTGAAAATGCTGGGGCATGTAGATGGCTCAGTTGGTTAAACATCGAACTCTTTCTTTCGGTTCAGGTCATGGTCACATGGTTCGTAGGTTCAAGCTCATGTTGGGCTCTGTGCTGACAGTGCAGACACTGCTTGGGATTCTGTCTCTAATTCTATCTCTCTCTAAAAATAAATACATTAAATAAAGTTAAAAAATAGAAAACTTCTACTGGATCCTGATTCTCAGAACATTTCCTTTCAAATACCATGGTTTGTCAATAAAAGTTTACATTCCTGGCTTTATGGGTTTAATTAAAATTTGCTGATATACAAAATCATTGACACATAATAGTAAGACATTAAATTCCCTTATTGTAGAGTTTTAAAATAATCTATGCACAGTATTTGAAAGGCTTAAAAGTTATGGGGTGCCTGGGTGGCCCAGTTGGTTAAGCATCCGACTTCGACTCAGGTCATGATTTCATGGTTTGTGAATTCGAGCCCCACATCAGGCTCACTGCTCTCAGTGCAGAGCCCACTTTAGATTCTCTCTCTCACACACACACTTTTTTTTCTTTATTCTGTATCTCAGGGTTCCAGGGTGACTCATTCGGTTGAGTGGCTGACTTCAGCTTAGGTCGTGATCTACTGGGTTTATGAGTTTGTGCCCCACCTCAGGCTCTGTGCTGACAGCTCAGAGCATGGAGCCTTCTTCAGATTCTGTGTGTCTCTCTCTGCCTGTCGCCCACTTGTACTCTCTTTGTCAAAAATAAATAAAACATTAAATATTATGTATCTCAATAATCTAAAAATAATATGACTAAAATAGTTGATTGGAGACAAAGAAGAAATTGTAGGTTCCAAAGTACAGTAAATTCTCACCTTGAATATATTTTAAAGGTACTGTCAATGGTTTCAACCAAAAAAATAATCTGTAATAGAATGAGCTACTAATTGATTTTTTAAAGGAGTGATTGTTTTGAAGTGTCAACAAAGGAGAGTAAAAAGGGGAACTATTTTCTCTTTTTATTTTTAACACCTTTGTTTAATTTAATATTGTAGCTGTAGGTGGCAGCATAATAACCATTTTTATTATATGTTTTTAAGTGTATAGTTTCATTATTCAATATCTAGATGTGCTGCAGAGTGATCATTATCACAAGTCTACCTATCCATCACCATACAGTTGATCCCCTTCCCCCATTTTGCTCTTTCCTTACCTTCTCCTCCTCTGGTAACTACTAGTCTCTTCTCTGTATCTGTGAGTTTTTGTGAGAGAGAAAGAGACAGTGCAAGCAGCCAAAGGGCACAGAGAAAGAGAGAGGGAAGGAGAGAATTCCAAGCAGTCTCTACACTGTCAGCCCAGTGTGAGACTCAATCCCACAAACCATGATATCATGACCTTAGCCAAAATCAAGAGTTGAACACGTAACCAGTTGAGCCACCCATGCACCCCAGTTTTTTTTACTTTCATGTATGTTTGATATCATGTGCTATTTATCTTTTCTTGACTGACTTCATTTAGCATAGTATGTTTAAGATCTGTACATATTGTCATAAATGGTAATACTTTATGCTTTTTATGGCTGAGTAGTATTTCATTGTATAAGTGTACCACATTCTCTTTATACATCGATTTGTCACTGGACATGTAGATTGTTTCCATATCTTGGCTATTGGAAATCATGCTGCAGTAAACACTGGGGTGGATATATGTCTTCAAATCAGTGTTTTCATTTTTTTCAGATAAATATCCAGAAGTGTAATTGGCTGGACCATAAAGCAATTATTTTATTAATTTTTTGAGGAGTGTTCATATTGTGTTCATAGTGGATGTACCAAGTTACAGAACTGCCTCCAGTGTATGTATGAGGGTTTCCTTTCTCCATATCCTCCTCAAAACTTAATATTGCTTGTTTTTATTTGGATAGTAGCCATTCTAACGAGTGTTAGATGATATTTCATTATGATTTTGATTTGTATTGGTCCAATAATTAGTGTTGAACATCTTTTCATGTGCCCATTGGCTATCTGTATGCTTTCTTTGGAGAAATAACTACTCAGACATTTGACTCATTTTTTATTAGGTTCATTTTTGTTTTTGTTTGTGATGGTAGGAGTTTCTTAGGTATTTTGGATATTAACTTATCAAATGTGGTTTTCAAATATCTTCTCCTATTCACTAGGTTGTTTTTTCATTTTAGTTACGATTTTCTTTACTTTGCAGATGATTTTAGTTTGATATCACTTTTCTTTTTCTTTATTGTTTTGATTTGTTTTACTTGCCTTTAGATTCATATACACAAAGACATCACTAAAATTGATGCCAATGAGTCAGCCACTTACGTTTTCTTTGATAAATCTTATAGTTTATATATTACATTCAAGTCTTCAATGCATTTTCAGTTAATTTTTGTATGGTGTAAGATAGTGGTCTAGTTTGATTAATTTGCTTGTGGCTCTTTAGTTTTCCCAACACTAAAAGGGACTATTCTTTATCCGTGGTAAATTCTGGGCTCCAGTCCTAGATTAATTATCCATATATATGTGGGTTTATTTCTGTGTTCTCAGTTCTCTTTCATTGATGTATATGTCTGTTTTTATATAAATACCATATGTTTTGATTACTATATCTTTGTAGTATATTTTGAAACCAAGGAAGGGACCATGATACCTCCAGATTTGTTCTTCATTATCAAGGTTGCTCTGGCTATTCAGTAATTTTTTTTCTGTTTCATACAAATTTTAGGATGCTTTTAAATGTATGTGAACATTCTGTGTGAATTTTGGTAGGTATTACATTGAATCTGTAGATTGCTTGAGTAGAATGGACATTTTAACATTAGTTCCTTCAATTCATGTAACAGATTTCAGTATATTGATTTTTATATCTTGCATTTTACTGGATTTATTTATTTAAATAGTTTTTTTTGTGGTGGATTCTTTAGGGCTCTCTATATATAGCAACATGTCATATGCAAATAGTGACAGTTTTATTTCTTCCTTTACAATCTGGATGCCTTTTTCTGGTCTAATTGCTTTGACTAGGATTGCCAATACTATGTTGAATAAATGTGATGAAAGTGCACATCTTAGTCTTGGTCTTGTTCTTAGCTATCTGTTGTATATACATAGCCTTCATCATGTTGATGTCCACTCCATGTTTCCTTTATGAGGAATTCTTTTTATCATAAATGGATGTTGACTTTTGTTAAATGCATTTTCCATCTGCTGAAATGATTGTTTTTTTTAATTTTTCATTTTGTTAATGTGATGTATTACATTGAATGATTTTCATTCTTGTATACGTAGAATGAATTCCATTTGATTATTGTGTATTGGTCACTTTAATCTGTCAGTGGAATCAGTTTATTAAGATTTTATTGAGGATTTTTTCATCTATGTTCATTAAAGATATTTACCTGTAATTTTTTTAGGTTGGCCTTATAAAATCACTTAGGAAGCTTTTCTTCCTCTTTAATGTTTTAGAAGAGTTTGAGATAAACAAGTATTACATCTTTGAATGTTTGATAGAATTTACCACTGAAGTCATCTGATCTTGGACTTTGGTATTGGGGGCAGTTATTAATTCCTGTTTCAATCTTTACTCATAATCTATATTCATATTTTCTGTTTATTCATGACTCAGTCTTGGGAGATTGCATGTTTCTAGGAATTTATGCATTTTTCTAGGTCGTCCACATTGTTGGTAGATAATTGTTCAGAATAATCTCAGAATTCTTTTGTGTGTCTGTGCTGTTTCTTATAACTGCTCCTCTTTGATTTGTGATTGTATTTACAGTTGACCTTTGAAGAACACAGATTTGGTCTGTGCCAGTCCACTGACACATGGAGTTTTGAAATATAAAGACTATATGGTACTATAAATGTATTTTCTCCTTCTTATGATTTTCTTAACATTTTCTTTTTCTAGTTTCATTATTGTCATGTTAGAATATATAGTACATACCACATAAAATATGCGTTAATTGACTGTTATTGGTAAGGCTTCTAGTCATTGGTAGGGTATTAGTAATTAAATTTTTTGGGTAGTCAAGAGTTATATGTGGATTTTCAACTGCACAAGATCTCATCACCTCTAACCTTTTAGATAAAAAGTCACATTGTTTACTTGAGGTTTTTCATGTTTCTGTAGGTATACTTGTATTAGTATGAACTTTCCTCTTAGAATGGCATTTGCTAAATCTCCTAGATTTTGGTATATCATATTTCTGTTATCATTTGTCTCTGGTATTTTTTATCTCTTTTTTTTTCATGTCCCATTTGTTGTTCAGTAGAGTTATTTAATATCAATATTTTTGTGTTTTTCCCCCAATTTCTTCATGTAATTAATTTCTAGTTTGAAACCATTCAGGTTGGAAAAGATGCTTGGTATGATTTTTGTTTTCTTGAATTTATTCATATTTATAGTTTGGTCTAACATGCAGTCTATCTTGGAGAATATTCTGCAAGTACTTGAGAATGTTTATTGTGTGGCTTTTGAATGGGATATTAAGTCTGCTTAATATTTATTGTTTATTATGCTGTTTTTGAATGGATCTATTAAGTCTATTAGGTCTTATATGTCACTTTAGGTCAATATTTCCTTATTGATATGTTTTATCTAGATGGTTGAGTGAAAGCAGAGTACTAAAATTGTCTCATATTTTATTCTTGTCAATTTCCCTTTATATATGTTTATATTTGCTTTATATATCTTGGTACTCTTATGTTGGGTGCATATATATTTATAAACCTTATATCTTTTTGCTGGTTTGGCCACTTTATTATCATATAATGTCCTCGTTTGTTTTTTATTATAGTCTTTGTTTTAAAGCCTATGTTTTTTTGATATAAGTTTCTCCAGTTTTAATTTTCATTTCCATTTTGGAGAATATCTTTTTTCATCCCTTAACTTTCAGTCTATGTATATCCTCATTTCCGAAGTGTGTTTCTTATATACAGCATGTAGATGGGTCTTTTTTTTTTTTAATCTATTCAATCTCTGTGCCTTTTGATTGGCAAATGGAGTCTATTTACTTTTAAAGTAATTATTGACAAGTATATAGTTGTTGCCATTTTGTTAATTATTTTCTGGCTGTTTTTGTACTTTTCCTCTGTTCTTTCCTCACTTTATTCCCTTGTGGTTTGATGGCTCTCTTTAGTGTTATATTTTAGATTCCTTTCTTATTTTCTCTTGAGTGTTTAGTATACGTTTTATTTCTATGGTTATCATGAAGGTTCACATAAGATATCCTATGTAAATATTATTAAGTTAATAGCAACTTAATTTTAAACACATTTCATAGGTAAAAATTACCTTTTTAGTCTCCTCTCCTCATATTTTATATTTTTGAAGACACATTTTAAATCTTCTATTCTGCTTTTCCTAAATATTTATTGTAAGTTTACCTGATTTTACTACTTTTGTTTTCAACATTTATGGTTGCTTTACAGGGAATTGATCGACCTGCTCTGTTACATATTTACTTTTCTGTTGAGATCTTTACTCTTTTATGTTTTATTATTATTCAGTACCATTTTCTTTGGATTAAAGAAGTTCCTTTCATGTTTCTTGTAGGGACAGTTTAGTGGAGATGAACTTCTTTAGCCTCTCTTTATCTATAAAGCTATTAATTTGTCCTTCAATTCTGAATGACATTTTTCCTTCATAGAGAGTTCCTGTAGTTTTTCTTCTTTGAACACTTGGAATATGTCTTGCTACTTCTCTCTGGCTGGTAAAGTTTCTTTAAAAATGTGCTGATAGTCTTATGAGATTTTCCTTGTATGTAACAAGTTATTTTTGTCTTGTTGCTTTTAGGATTCTGTCTTTATTCTTAATTTTAGCATTCGAATTATAATGTGTCTTGGATTGATGTCTTTGGGTTCGTCTTACTTGGAATTCTCTTGGGTTCTTGGATCTGAGTATCTGCTTCATTTTCTAGCAGGGAGTTTTTCAGCCATTATTGTTTGAAATAATTTTTCTGGCTCTGTATCCCTTTTCCTCCTAGGATTCCTATAATATGAATGTTATTCCACTTGATGTTGTCGTAGAGGTCCCTTAAGGTGTCTTCACCTTTAAAAAATATTTTTGTTTAATTTTGCTGCTGTGTCTGGATGAGTTCCATTGCTTTGTCTTTCAGCTCATTGATTTATTTTTTTACTTTATCCATTCTGCTGTTGAACTCCCCTACTCTATGTTTCATTTGAGTTTTCACTTTTTGGGGTACTTTTTAATATTGTCTCTGTTAAAGCTTTCATTGTGTTCTTTAGTTCTTCTCCCACATTTGGGGAGCATCTTTCTGACCATTACTTTGAACCCTTTATCAGATGGTTTGTTTATCTCCATTTTGTTCAGTACTTTTTCTGTAGGTCTCTCTTATTCTGTGGTTTTGACCGTATTCTTCTTTTACTTTCTATTGCATATTTATTTTGCCTAACTCCCTGCATTTGTGTATTTTTTTAAATCTATTAGGTAATATGACTACCTCTCTCCATCTTATGTAGGAAATGCCCTATGGGTCCTAAAATCACCGTCTCCTCTGTCCCCAGAGCTAGGTGCTCAGAGAAAGTCCCCTATGTGTGCAGTGTGTGTTACTGCTGTCACAGAGCTTTAGCTTTGGTGCCTTGGTGGATGGGGATTGGCCCCTGGCCTGGCTTCTGGGTGCATCTAGCACTGCTGGAGCATGTTGGTGGCAAAGCCTGCCTCTCACCTGGCTTCTGGCACCTCCCAGACTGCTGCAGCATGTTGGTGGGCAGATCATCAGCTGACATTCCCCCTGTTGCTGGCAGGTAAGAGGGAGAATTACCAAAATTCACCTACTACTGCTGATATTAATGAGGCAAACTCACACCACAAAATTGCCTTCCACCATTGTTTCAGTATCCAGGGTACTGCTGCTTCCTGCCTCTTTGGCTGGTACTTTAAGTTAGTAAATGGATCTCCTTCGTCTTCTCTGTGCTTTTCAAATTGAAGTTTTTGTACTGGTTTTTGGTCACCTGAGTCTGCACGAGCCCTTTAGGTGCAGATTTTTTCATTCTCTACAGTTGTATGGTTTTTCTGATCATAATCCTTGTTGATTTTTAAAGCTCATTGTTTTGGGGGATCATCTCTCCTGTTCAGGATCTAAGGGTTAGGGTAGCTGATAGGGAGCTCAAATCCCCTGCTCCTTAGAGAAAAGGTCCATTACTTTGATAGCCCCCCTTAAGTGTTACTTGCCACAATTGAGGTGTTTTTTTCCCTCTCTGGGGAGTTTGTGTCTCTCCTTCTTTCCTGTCTTGGTGGCCTTTTATCCTTTGATGGTAACACCCTCTTCCTTTATTTCTCAGGTCCCTTTCAGAGGAAATGTTCCATGTATAGTTGTAGATTTGTTACATATGTGGATGGAAGTAAGTTTAGGATTTTGCTCAGCCATCATCTTAAACCCTCCTGTTCCCATGAAATCTGTTAATCAAAGCAAAAAATAAACTTTAGGGTTAATGTATTTTTGCTTCCCTGTCACAAATAGAAAAAAAAATCAAGAAGTCAGCATCTTCTTTAAGTGATAATGTCCTAGAAATTGGAAATAAAATATTTTCCTTATTGTGATTAGTTTATTTAGAAACACTTTCCATTTTGCCTACTATTTAAGGCCAAGTTGTGATTTAGGTCTAGAGTTTGGTACATGATATATTTAGAACCTATTTGAATTGATTTCTCTGCTATTTGTCAATGCTTTTAAATCTGAACAATTATTACAGAAAAGAATTTGCTCATTTTTTAGAGAACCTTAAAGGGAAATGAAAAGGAATCCCTATATCAAATCACTGCCAGTTAAAACTAAACAAGTTTAGTTGAGAATCTGTTGTCTTGAAGTTTGTGAGAAAGAAAAAGTCTCTTAAGATGCTGACATTAGATGGCATATCAGATTGGAATTGGTTTCTGAGTGCATAAAAAGAGACTTAAATGTGAAAATGTAAACTTCATTGTTCTTTCCCTTCGACACTTAGCAGCAAATCTAACCTGTGTGAGTGTGTTGAAACTCAGTTATCTATAACATGACTCTTAAATTGGGCTTTAATGTCTTTCATTATTTCTAAGTTTGAATGGTACAATTGAAAATTATAAAAATCTAATGAAGGTATGGTGAGTAACCAAACAGTGGACTATAGTATATGTATGAAATCTTCATGATTTCTTCTAAATGAAAGTAAAAGGAAATGAAGTGTTAAAAAGATAACTTGTAGATTTACATGCTTAATCTGAACACTAACATAGAACCATGTTTCTCTAGGTCACTATTTAACAGACATCAACTGGTTTTATACCACAGAATAAAAAACTTTAGGTGAAAATAAATAATACAACAACCAAATAGTTAATTTAATAGAATGAAATGTAATTTTTACTGTTTTTAGCATTAATTTTTCAAAATTAAGCACCACATCATTTCACATGGCATTAATATATATCATTGATTTAAATAATTGATAGGAGTTGTTCTGATAAACAATATTTAAAATTTGTTCCATTTTACATTTCCTTTATCATCCTATTTGGACATTTACTTCTTTTTGCTTGTAGTGTTGACTGTGTTATAAAATTTGTTCTTGTCTTAGTTTCTACTTTACTTAAAACCTTCCTGAATATCATCATTGGAGTTAAGAACTGTTTAGTGAGGCTCCCTTACCCAGCATCTTAAATTATGATGACTGTAATTCAAAGCTCTTTAGGAAATGGTAACAGCCAGCCTTTCAGTCTCACAATTGATATCACTACATTTACAAAAGTTTGGAATATAATACATTTGTGGAAATTCGCTCTGTGACATTTCACTTTGTTTTTATTTACAGAATTCTTCATGAATAGGATGACAGTTTCCATTCCCATTTGCAAAATATTATTCTTCCCTTCATGCAGAGGTCACAGGCCATTTTTGGAAACTTTGTAAGATCAGTTCAACTTGAAGAATTTCCTTGAACTTTGAAAGTTCTTAGGGTTAATTTATATATAATCAAGGAATAAGTCATGGCTCCACACAGCCCCAACACTATACAGAACAACTTTCAAGAAACAGTCACATCCAGTAATCTTCATGTGTATTTTTTGTATACATTACATCATATCATGCTGAAACTCCCCCAGAAATCCTTGTTAAGAACTTGCTGAAGTTAGACATTCATGTCGCTGCAAAAATTCTCTCTCTGCTTCCCCCTAGTCCATGCCTTTTTTTCATTGTGTAGTTTATACTACCTCACCTTTTTCTTTCATTTTGTCACATCATGACATTGTCTTCCTACCACCAAATGATCATTGGGATTTCTGCTGGCTCCCACTTCTTAGAGAGCTCAAATTCCATGCCCTCATCTTCAACCCATGGGTTTCCCACAGAGAGAACTTAAAGGAACCTTCAGATAATAACAGTTCTTCCATTATTCTGATTTCTGTTGTGAGATATGCATGTGGACACTGTCTAGCAAACAACAATTTCCACCAGTGCCTTCTCTATTATCATTTAATAAATTGATAATCATGTTTTTATATTCTTCAAAAAAAATTGAGAGTAGGTACCACTTCTGTTACTCAGCTATACCTCTTTAAGGTTAGATACCAAATAGCCAGGTCAGGTTGAGTCACAAACTTGAAATAAAAACAGATTGTCATTGGTACATAACATAGTTCGTCAAAGCCCTCATACCTTCTGTATGTGGTATTTAAGAAGGTCTAGACAAAATTCCTTTCTTTGCTTTCTTTCCATGCACTTTTTCTTCCTCCTTGACGTACATGACCGTGGCTTAATCAAAGGAAATAAGTTACGTTTATATGTCTTATTATAGATTTTATTTTTAGAAGACAAAGCCTAATCAAAAATCTTAACATTGGTATTTATTATGAGTTACTTAAATATATTCTATGAGTAACATATAAAATGTACACATAACACGTACAGAAAATCACACACATTTTTGTTTTTTTCTATTTAAACCACACACAGAAAATAGACCTCTAGTTACAGTTTGTTTTTACACAAAGTTCCATTTTTGATGCAGAATAAAAGGACTTACTGTCTTGCTGTCAAACTCAAGCATTATCATAATCTTCACAGCAATGATAATAATAGCTAGTGCTTACTATGTGCTATTATTATATACATAGTACTAATGTAAGAGATTTATACAAATTAACTCATTTAATAATCTTAAACAAATATGAAGTGGATTGAACACAGGTAAGCCCAAGGCTACACAGTTGATATGTGGTTGAGATAGAAAAATATACTATGAGAATTGCTCTGGATTTGCCAATAATAATTTGTAGCATTTTTACTTGGAACAGTGCATATAACACCCTGGTGTGGAGTTCAGAAGTACTGCTGTTCACCATAGCTGTGGTTCGCACAGTGGGTGCTTATTTGAGCTTCAGGTATCAGAGTCAGCCCCTATGTCACTGAGGAGAGAGGGTGGCATTGAATCTGACAGGCCTAAGCTTTATAACCAGTACAGTACTATAATCCTAACCATTTCTTAGCTTAGAAATGAGTGAAAACTTAAATATTTACATTAAGGAGGTTGCGTTTTAGATTTCTGTGTTCTTTAGAAAGTCACAGTTCTTAGCTGCAGTTTTGTTTATAAAATGAGGACGTTTGTTAAAACTATAAAGATTGTTATAGCCCTACAATTTCTACAGATTTCTGATATCTTTTAATTAACTTTATCACCAAATTTAATTCTCAAAAGGCTGACACAATACAAGGTTTGAACCTGTGTGTTATTGTTTACATTAAATCCGGAAGATTTATAGAGGGGAAAAGAAGAAAATAAATACATATTTGTATATATTTAATATATATTTTATATAATAAATATCTGATATTTGTTAGGTATCTGATATCTAAGCTTTACCATAATATTTCATCAGTATGCATACATTCAAATCAGACTTTTAATATTTATCACTTAAGTAAAATTCTTGGTAACTTAGCAAATTAAAGTTGTTTGTGAGGATTGCAATAATTAGACAGAGACTTTTTTATGGTGTGTTGACTTAAGATTCTATTTTTATTTCCTTTGAAGTGTACATTACTTCTTAGAAGTTTTTTGTTCTTACTTTTAGTTTCAGATCATTTCTATTACATTTTTCTTCCATAGTCTGTGAGATGATAAACTCATTTGATTTATTACTGAAATGTAATAGGTTTTACAATATCTTTAAAAATCAGTTACAAAGTATCACTTTCTCAACATTATAATTATCATCACTAATCTATTGTTTAAAAGTGCTGTACATACTTTACATACTTGTATTTTTCCATGTTTGTAGATCACATTATCTAAACAACGAGGAAAAAAAGGGCTTCTAGTTAATATTCAAAAAGTATTATAGGGGCACCTGGGTGGCTCAGTCAGTTAAGCGTCTGGCTTCAGCTCAGGTCATGATCTCACTGTTCATGGGTTCAAGCGGGCTCTGTGCTGACAGCTCAGAGCCTGGAGCCTGCTTCAGATTCTGTATCTCCCTCTCTCTCTCTGACCCTCCCCTGCTCACACTGTCTCTCTCTGTCTTTCAAAAATAAATAAACAAAACAAAACAAAACAAACGTATTGTAGAATTAGTGATTTATTTTTTGCTGGGGATAAGCTTCATATCAGTGAGGCTTTGAATACAGTATTTATGTTAAACATAAAGTACATTGATACTGAATTTTTTGCAAGAGAATGTGCCACAAAATGGAACAAATTGAATCACAATATGATTCTTTGTGTAAATATGTGGTAGAAAAATCTAACAAATGTTTAACCCTGATTTTCTTAAATTTGGCATGGGAGTGGAAGGGTAGTTTCAGAGTGGATTTCATTCTCTACCTTTTTGTACTTTTGAATTAGAATACTTTGAATAAACATGCATTTCTGTAGTAACTACCAAAATGTGTAATTATATTAAGAATGTTTATAATTCCTATACTAATGTAAATTCTGAAATCCAAATTACATGTTACAGGTGAAGAATAATTTGGAAATGGATAAAATACTAGTTATTTCCCCACCTATTAGAAGAGTTTTAGAAAAATTAATAAATCAAGCTTAAATTATTTGTGCAGTCTATATAGATAAGGAATTTGATGTAAACCAGTGAAAAAATTAGGATTTGCAGTCTTTATTAATTTTTTATTTGGCAAGTGTCTGTTATGTAGCAAAAGACCAAGACAAACAGTCATACCATATTCTGAAGCTTTGAGTTTAGTAGGTACATAATATAAGTCTAATATATCCAGCACAAATTAGACTAATATTCTTTTTGTTTGAATATCAATGTTAGAGTTGTTTAAGCCTAAAAAGAGAAACTAAAAAAGAAATGTTCAGGGAGTATAATGAGTTATTTTCCTTCTGCTGCAAAGATCAACCTTAGTTCTGAAAATAGCTTTGCTGATGCTTTGATGAAAGTATCCATTGTCTCACCATTAACTAAGATGTTAGCTGCAGATTTTTTGTAGATGTCCTTTATCATGTCGAGGTTGTCCTCCTCTATTCCAGATTTTCTGAACATTTTCGTCATGAAAGAATGTTGGATTTTGTCAGATGCTTTTTTCTGTGGCACCTAATGGAATCATAGGATTTTTCTTCTTTAGCTTTTTGATGTGGTAGACTACAGTGATATTTAAATGTTGAAATAGTATTGCATGCCTGGAATAAAAATCACTTATTCATAGTATATTATTTTTTATGCATTGTTGTATTTGATTTGCTACAAGTTCATTGGAGATTTTGATATAAATATATTGTGAGAGATATGGATGTCTAGTTTTTCTTTGTTGTGATCTGTTTTGGGTATTAAATTAATATTGGCCTTATAGAATGAGTTAGGAAATATTCACTTCGCTTCTGTTTCTGATGCAGATGGGAAGCTTTATAACATTTCTTCCTTAAATGTTTCGTGGAATTCACTGCTGAAACCTACAGGACTTTGTGCTTTGTTATTGGAAGGTTATTAATAATTAAATTTTTAAGTAGTTATAGACCTATTTAGATGATCTATTTCTCCATGTATGGATTTTGCTAGTTTTTATCCTTTAAGGAGTTGATCCACTTCATACAATTTACTATTGGGCAGATTATTACACTAGTAATTGCTTATTGTATTCCTTTATTATCATTTTAAGTCTGTGGGATAAGTAGGTAAGAACCTTGTTTCATTTTTTTGTGTGGTAATTGGTATCTTCACTTATTTTTTTCTTGTTGGCCCAGCTAGCAGTTTATCAATTTTATTGATGTTCTCAGAGTAGCAGTTTTTGGTGTAGATTATTTTTCCTTTTACCATTTTCATTGATTTCTGCTCTGAATTTTATGTCTTTTATCTTTCTACTTGATTTGGGTATAAATTACTCCTTTTCCTCTGTTTCCTGGGTAGAAGCTTAGGCTATCAGTTTTCAATTCTTCCTCTTTTTTAATACAGTTACCTCATGCTATAAACTTCCCTCTAAGCATAGGTGCTTCTGCTGCCTCCCATAAATTTTGTTAAAGTAAATTTTCATTTAGTTGAAAATATTTAAAAATTTCTGAAGACTTCTCCTTGACCCATGGTTTATTTAAAAGTGTGTTGTTTAATTTTCAAATATTTGGATATTTTCATGCAACCTTTTTGTTACTGGTTTTTAGTTTAATTCCATTGTCATCGAAAAATACAGTCCATAAGATTTTTATGTATTTTTTAATGTTGAGGACTGTTTTATGGCCCATGATGTGGTTTATATTGGTGAGTACTTGAGATGAACTTGAGAAGAATATGTATTCCCTTGCAAATAGGTCAAGTTAATTGACGGTGCTCTAAAGGTCAACTTTATACATAATGATTTTCTTCTTGCTTTGCCTATTAATGATTGAAATGAAATCATTAGCTTCAGTATTGGATGTTTTGATTTCTTCTTTCAGTTGTATCATTTTTACCTCTTGTATTTTGACACTTTATTGTCATCACTATGTGGTATCATTTTTTGTCCCTGGTAATTTTCTTATTCTGAAGTCTATTTTCCCTGAAGTAAATATAGCTGTCACATATTTTTGAAGTTTTAGCGCTCACATAGTGTGTTTTTTGTTCTTTGTTCCTTGTAATCTATTTAAGTCTCTATATTTAAAGTGGGTTTATTGTAGACACCATATAGTTGGGTCTTCTTTTTTTTTTTTTTTTTTTTTTTTTTGTCTAACAGCCTTTGTCTTTTAATTGGTGTATTTAGACCATTCACACTTAAAATAATGATTGATACACTTGGGTTAATATTTATGTTCAAACTATTTTCTACTTACTGCATTTGTTACTTGGGGACAGGAGATGAAAGAAAATCCTTAGTTTTATTACTGCTTGGAATACAAATTAATGACTGCAGGGGAGATGTATGCAGGTCTCTTTAGGGGACTCCTTCTTGAGCTTCCAGTTTTCTTTTCTCATAAAACTCTATCCATGTAGAAACATGAAAACATCCATACAGCATTGCTTCCTGACAGTTTTTAGCCAATTTCTGTCACTTGTGTAATCATGGAGGGTTTCATTTAATCACATCCTTCCCTTTATGAATGTTTTAATATTTTAAACTGTATCTAACTTGATTCTGCACTTTTTTCAGAAAGTGAATCAAATCTTATGAAAGAAAATGCATTTCTGGAAAACTTTGTGATCCAATAATATTTTTAAAATGATTAGTACTGGTTTTATTTAACATTAATGCTTGTATTTTATAAAATACTATCATTTGTATTCAAGTTTAAAGGATTTTCCTAAAATACTGTGGTGTATATTAGTAATAGCCTTTTGTTTTTAGGAATGTTATCTCTAATTATAATAAAAAGTGGCTCATTTCTTCACAAATTTGCAAACTTACCAAAAGCCCTTCAATCTGTTTTTCCTTAAAGATGTAACATAGCCTTGCTGTTGAATTCTCAAAATAAAATTATTTTTTAAATTCTTTTAATGTTTCTTTATTCTTGAGACAGAGAGCGAGGGAGACACAGAATCCAAAGCAGGCTCTAGCCTCTGAGCTATCAGCACAGAGCCCAATGCAGGGTTTAAACCTGTGAACCGAAAGATCATAATCTGAGCCAAAGTCAGATGCTTAACCGACTGAGCCATCCAGGTGCCCCTTGTGTGACTATTTCTTAAAATTCATATTAGGGTGAAATATTAATTACTGTTGTAAGTACTTGAAAATTTTGGAGTATTTTAACCAGGCTAGTATCCTTGCTCAGATCTGTCAACTGTACATCAATTACTAACAAATGTCCTTATTTAAAATAAATAAATACTCCTAATTATCTCTTAATTCTGTGAGGTCATAGAATGTATGAGTCACACAATAATCATTTAGAAAGACAATTCAGAATGCTGTTATTTGAGCTTAATTCTCTTGGCTCTCTGACCTGAAATGAAGCCTTTCTCTCAAAAACTCCAAATCTCCCTCCTTCAAGGGATTTTCTTCTTTTGATCTAAGAATCACTGACACCTTTTGCCTTTTTCAACTGAGTCTGAACATTTATCCCTTAGGGTTGTTAGGATTTCAACCGGAAAAAAAAAAAAAAAACCAACACAGAACTTCTGAAGTTAGTAATATATGGGGTCTTAAGGTCTGTTTCACTCCTCTTATTTTATAGGTCAACAAATGTTTATTAAATTCCTACTGCATATATGTAAAAAGGAATCATGATATTTTTATGCAAAGGATTTAGAGTACTGGGTCCCTGAAGCAGGAAAGAGTTTCAAAAAGGCAGAAATAATCATCAGTGTTAATAAGCACTTTTTTCTCATTTCAGAAAGTAATAATGTTCATTTAAAAAGTGAAAATGTTTCTAAAAGGTTTTTGAATGAGTCTTAGGATACTTCACTTGTCTTTGTAAGACTGCTCGACCCTGGAAATTCTAAGATAGATGAGTAATGTAGATAATGGTTGCTGCTTAAGTGTGCTTTTGTGTGACCCTAATTCATCATTGTCCAATGGTTAATAGATGGAGTGTGGCTACGTTAAAAAACACGTACACTCTTGTTTTTAAACATAATCTGTCTTGTTTTTGTCATCTTGGCACAGGAGAATATAGTTTTATTTTGATAAAGGCTGCAGAACTCATTGGAAAGGGTAATCTGATGGTATTAAAAATGTCTTTCTCAAAGCAATTTTAGATATCAAAGTTACTTACTGAAGCTCAATCTCTTGACACAGATATACACCAACAATTTCCTAAATCCAGTACAGAATACTAATGGGTGATTACTGTTTTAGCAAAAAAAAAATGCAAATGGATTTTGAATTGAATGAATGTTGTACTAAAACTAGGTGGTGAATATTTTAAATGAAGTAGAAGTTTCTTAGGAGAATAATCCCATGAATCATTAATATTTCCACTACAGTACAACTTGATTTTTCAGTTTAGTACCACAGTGAATATTATGAAATCAAATTATCTTTTGTTTATGTGGTTAAAAAATACCTTTCAGGAGAGTATTTTATTTAATAAATACTTCTATAAATAAAGTATTTATTATTCCACAAATTCAATATTATTCCATATTATTTATTTAAATAATAAAGTATCATTCCATAAATTCCATATTATTCCATAAATAAAGTATTGTCCTGAAAGTGATTTAGGTCACATATCATTGTCTTCAGTATGGTTAATAATCCAGGTGAAACGAAAATAGGCACAAATTTTGGGAGCAGAAAAATACAGATTTTATATACATCAATAAATTAGTAGGCTTGTAGCATATGGTTTGTGGGTCCCATGTGCTGTGCTCTTTTCTCTTTGTTCTATCACCCCCCCTCTATTTTATCCATGTTTACATTTTAGTTCAAATATCATTCCCTGAGGGAATAATTTCCAGATTCTCAGATAAGGTCAGGGTCTAAAATATACTTAACTTCCTGCCAGTACTTATCACATCTAAAATTAAATATTACTTGTTTAATAGTGTTAATTATTACTGGAAGGAAAGCCACCCATGGATATGGGCCATGAGTACAATGTTCATGTATGAACCAGGAACACTACGCTGAACATACTTTTTAATCAGTAAATGTTTTTGTTTGTAAAGATGAAGGAAGATGGAAAAAGTAAGATTAGGAAGTATATGAGATTCAAATCATCATGAACTTTGACTTATTTTGGGGATTTTCGTTCATTAAAATTGTTTTCCTTGGCAAGTAGGGGGTCAAGAAGAATTTAGAGCACTTGATTGACAAAAGCAAAGTAGAGCTCATGTCAGATTATGTGTAGAAAGCTTTGAGGGTAGCAAGCCAGGAAGGAAATAGCCTATCAGAATATGATATGGCAACCACAACAGGAGAGACTGTGTCTTGGTAATGGGTTCATGATACATTCCAAGAGAGGATTCATTCCACTTTGATTGAGTATGGGAAGGGATTATCTAAGATACATCAAGGTTTCAGGCCAAGGAGATGAATAATGGTAATGACATTATTCCTGAAAAGACACGGCTAGAGCAAGAACATGTTTGAGGAGGAATACCAACAATAATAACAAATTTCCCTTTGAAAATTTGCGTTTTGTTTGATACTATACTAGATACCACATACATTCATTCTGATCTGTGTACCAATTCAATATTATTCTTCCATTGTAACTATTATGGAAGATAAGGCTTTCAGAGGTTATGAAACCTACCTAAAGTCACGTGGGAGGTGTCAGAGTTTGGATATGATTCTGAATTTTATGGTGGCTCTATTCCACATTAGGATGAGATGCTAAGGTAAAATGATAGAAGCTATGCACACACACACAAGCAGCATAGTAATATGTGTGTATGTAATTATACTTGGGTGTGCATGTATGTATATATGCATATGTTTGGGAAGTTAAAACAAACTTATAGATATTCAGCAAGTGGTCATAATTTTGGGGCAGAGTTTTAGCATGATACCGACGTTGGAAATAGACTGTTTTCATATCAAGTTCTTATATTAAAAAACCTGAATGTGTATAAAAACTTACCTTGCTAAATCTTAATTTTTTAGATTAATAATAGCCATGGAATATGTGTAGGACATTACAACCCAGACTTGTGAATTTTTCTTTTGTAGGTAGAGTTGAAACAATAAGAATCATAAGTAATAGATTATTGTGGCTATATTACCCACAGTGTTTCCATTAAAAATGTCTGGTGGTTATTTTATTCTTTTTATACTAAAAGTAAATTTATAAATTCTACACCTGACACTAAGATTACACTGTGTGGTAACTAGTTGGAATTTAAATAAAAACTTGAAGAAAAAAAGTAAATTTCTCATTTTTTATTTATATTTTATTTTATCAGATTATTTTTGTGGTGACAGCTGAAAGCCTTTAAAAATAGCCATTTACAAGATGCCAATTCTGATATTGTGGGTTTCTTTCCCTTCCTTTGGGAGATCCTAATGAGCAATGTAATGATCTAGGAAGATGGGAAAAGGAACTTAATAAATGAAAATTGACTGTATGGATAGTTCTGTAGTATATTAAAATCATAAATCACTGAGTATATTGGAGGTGATTATTTCACATCAGAATGGAGAAAATTAAAGTATGAGAAAGGAACATGTGCAATGATTTTGTCTATCCTTATAATTTCTTGAGCTGTCGTTCTAGAGTATTGGCTCTGGCCAGTCTACACTGAATATTTTGCATTTTTGAATTACACATGTCATTTTATATTGTATCCCATAGTCTCTTGCTTAATAGTGTGATACCTTGGAAAGATATTTCAGTTTCAGTGTATGCATGGTTTACCTCTCCAAATTGATGGGTTACTTCCTGGAACATTGCAGATTGGGTCCTTAGTCTTTTTGCAGGAAAGAATTCAGGCAAGAGAACATAGAGCACAAGCTAGCAGAGTTTATTGAATACATTTACAAGAGAGGTGAGTTATCAGTTTGAGAGAGGCTCAAGTGCATCAACAGAACTGGTCCTCGGGTTTTTGTTGACTAGGGAGTGGAATAGTCATTACTTGGGGCAAGAAGCGGGGTTTCCAGTACCTTTTCTTCCTAATTTTGTCAGTTTTTCCTATCATGGCATCCACCATCTTGGGTCTGTATGGTTTGATCAGGCTTCTTGTGGCTCTCTGCCAGGAGAGGCCTCTGACCTTTCAGACAGCTGGCCCAGAAAGTGGGCTCCGTCCTTCTTGTAGTGTGGCTGCATGAAGTTCTTTTGTCTTACTTAACACACAGCATCTCCTAAGAAAGCCCACTGGAGAACAGGTGTATCCTGTTGGTTCCGTATTAAAATTCCACTTGGCCATCGGGGAAGGATATGCCTAATTACACATTTTGGATCTGTCCAGCCCAACATCTTTTCCCTCCCCTGCTTTCCTATAGGACCCAGGCCTTACACAACTAACTACCTACCACATTGGCAAGCTTTCCCTTGAGAGCATGTATGCATTTTCTATAAGTATTTGTATACTTGTATAATGCCTAGTAATAAGCTGAATATACAAGAAGAAGTAATTATTAGGAAATTTGGTAAGGACAGTATCACTACTGGTGTAGAAATGTGGGGATACTTGTTCCTATCAAACAACTCAGAGAAAATGTAATGAAATGGTATAGACTAGTTTAAGATCTGTGACTTAAGTCTCTTCATGTATAAAAGAGTGATAAACAACAGTTTTGTTTTGTGAAGACGTGAACTTTAGTTATTTTTGTGAGCATTTAGAATGTTTCTGTTGTTACAGTTTTTCCTAATACTATAATGTGGTATATAGCAAAGAGAATTTGAAAAGTACTAGTCTGAATTTTTATACCCGGAATACTCCAAATAGAAAAAATAGAGTAATTTGAATGATGACTTTCAGTGATCAGATGCTCAAAGAATAGAAATGTTTCTATATGTTTTAATATGTTGAATGAAGACTTAGGAAACTGAGTGAGATTACAGCACATACTTAGGCACTGTGCTTGGTCAGTACATAAAGGTGAGTAATGTAACAGTGGTCCCTTCTTTCATAAAACTTAGATAATGAACATAGGAAAAAAGAAAATGTGGCAAAAATCTCAGGAAATGTAGAGTCCTAAATCATTGAAAAAATATAAAATGTTGATAGCCACCTACCATTGAATAATTTAGATGATAAGTCTTGTTATTATTAAATCACCTATTTTCCCAATAGTCTTAAATAATTCCACCAACTTTATATGTTACTGCTTCATACCACAGGGAACTTTGGTAAGTAAAATTGGAAATGAATTGCTTCAGAATCTCACTGTTACTTCAAAGTTTCAGATTAACTTCAATGTTTAAGCCTTCGTGTATTCATGTACTTAATAGGGATACAGATACCTATACCAGCAATATCACAAGTTGTTACTTGAACACTCTGAAATGATAAAATACTATGCAAATACTGAATATTATTATTTAACTCCAGCTAAACAAACAAGGTTGATATAGGTGTTTTCAATGCTGATGCCTGCCAGCAAACATATGTTAGTTCGGCAAGAAATATTCTTCATATATTCTATGAAAATATTCACATCAGGAACTTTTCATTAATAAAAGTTAATCACTTAACAACTAGACTATTGTTTCTTCTATTTCATAAATTTAGGTATATGAACTAAAGGCATATGAAGATCTAGGTTTTTCAGTGAAAAGTATATTCTTTCTCCTTTTGATTTTTTAAGCTTTCTGGTATTTTACTGTTTTAGGAAGCATTAGTGAAAGTGTGGGCAATCCAGTGAATATGTCAGCCCTCAGGCTCCAAAGTCCAGCAAACTTGGCTTTGTTTCCTGGCTCCAGTACTATAGATGCTTCCTTAAATGAATAGCTTAAAATAGTATTCTTTGAATTCCTATAATATCATAAGCACTGTTGCAAATGCTTCACATATGTGAGCTTTTTAATTTTCCCAGAAGTGCTGGAAGTAAATTACTACCTTTGTCCCTGTTTGATACATGAGGAACTAAGCTAATAAACATTGGAGACTTACTCAACAGTGTTAACTAGGGCCTGTGCTCTTTTCCATTGAATCACACTTCTCATCTATAAAAGAATATTGATTACTTGATTAGTTTGTGGGGATTACAGGAGACCGTAGGTGGTAATAGCAATTCAACAGCACATTGTAAACCCTCAACAGCAGGTTTAAAGAGATATATTCCAAACATTTGTTGGCCAGTGTATTCATTTTTTCAACTTTGTTAGTGATACTAAAACTAGCATAACTATGAACAATGAAAAAGAAAAGGAGAATACAGATAGTTGCTAATTTCAAGTATTTAATAAGGAACTAAGTTAAATCATATACTTATCAGTAGTATGAAAACATTAAGTACAACTCAAGAGAACATAGTGGGTTTTTTTTGGCAAAACCATTCTTTTATTGACAAACCATATTAAGATGTATAAAAACTGTATAATTATTAAAAACATCTTTTATTCATTTGAGTCTACATACTGTTTCCATTCAATAGGGTCACAAACACATCCTTAAAAGAAATAATACTCTAGTTATTCACATACAATGAAGAGTATCATCCTTATAAACTTCTTTCATTAGCCTTTAGAAAGTTATTATATACAGCACATGTGCTGAATATGTTCTTTCACTGAAATAATGATACTTGGATATAACAGAATTCTGACATTATTACAAAATATTTTATAGGTGTGACTTTATATAGTATATTCCATGCACAATAGTATGTGAACATATTTCTTTATTTACTTATTCATATATACAACTACCATCATTAGAAACATCATTGATTCTTGTGCATTTGTAGTTTAATATTTATGTTTTCTCTATTTTTTACTATATTGAGGAATAATTGACACATATAATTGCATATATTTAACGTGTACAGTGTGATGATTTGATAGACATTTTCATTGTAAAATATTTACCCACTTCTAGACAAAGAAGACATTCATTACCTCATATAGTTAATTATTTTTTTTGCAGTGAGATAGATGTTTAAAATCTATTCTCATTGCTGCTATGAACATTGGGGTACATGTGCTCCTATGCCTCAGCATAGGCATGACTGAGTAGATAATGAAAGAAAATGCAAAATGCTTATTGAT
>NC_043717.1:22909141-22929913 GCF_006229205.1 Suricata suricatta
GAGTGAGTAGTGTAGGGGCAGAGAGAGACTCTTAAGGAGGCTCTGCCCTATTTGTTCAGAGCTTGACTCCGAGCTCCATCTCACAAACTGTGAGATTATGACTTGAGCCAAAACAGTTGGATACTTGACCAACTGAGCCACCCAGGTGCCCCAATGATATTGTATTTTTTATGGGCTGATGGTTAGAATGTAAGGGATCACATTTCTTCTCTACAAACATTCACTGTTAAGTCACATCAGGTTTGTACTTACACTCACTCAAGAATATAAAATCTAAAATAACCACAGAGCATGGAGCAGATGTAGTATGTATGTTGGCTCCCCAGTATTCCTAATGAGGGCAAATAGCTCTAAGAAACAGTGTCACCATTTTTACAGAGCTCAGTTCTCGGGGCACCTGGGTGGCTTAGTCAGCTGACCATCCCACTTTGCTCAGGTCATGATGCCATAGTTGGTGGATTTGAGCCCCACATTGTGCTTGCTTCCACCAGTGCAGAGCCCACTTTGGATCATCTGTCCCTGTCTCTCTGCCCCTGCCCCACTTGTGTGTTGTCTCTCTCTCTCTCAAAAAATAAACATTTAAAAAAGAAACCATACCAAAGCTCAGTTCTTACTGGGATAGTGGCTTTTTATTAGCAAGGTTTATGTCACTATCCAGGAAGATGTAAATTAAAAGTATATTAATGTGCATTTGAAGGGAATGGTAACAAGTTCAGCATTAGCCAGGGCCACATCTTCATCTGGGTTTAATATTATTGGGACCAGTAAATCTCAAGTCTGGAGATAGAAACTACCTCTAGTGCTTCATAAAAAGATACTTCTTTTATTCTCAAGTTCTTAATAATCTATGAATGGATTCTCTGTAGGTGTTCTTTAGTGTTGTGTTGGAGATGTGTGTCTCAAAGTGTAATTTGTGTAGGAAGCATCTGGGGAGTGTGTTTTGAGGCCGTGATGCAATCAGCCTGTGGTGGGAGCTGAGCCCTTTGCATTTCAACCAAATTATCAGATAATGCTCATGTAGGTGGTGAGGAGATGATACCTGGAATAGCATCAGATGATGCATTTCTTAAATGAGTGTCCTATATCCTTAAGGAATTTTAAAGATCAGTCTTTAGTCGTGAGCCAGATCACTATATTTTTTAAATCTGTGTTGTTAAATGTTTTAAGCTCTCCTTTGTATTCCAGGGAACCTTTATTAATTATAGTTTATATCTGAAATAATTTTTCTTTAAGTGGTTCCCATTTCATACTGAGTCCACAGGTCCACCAGCCAGCCAATCTAATGCATTGGATATTGGGTTTGTTTTCCTTACTCAAAAACCTTTTTTCCTGAAGTCTTCTCTGATAAACACCATTATTTTTTTTAGTTTGGAATGGCAGTATTTCAGTATCGAAGCATGAGGCCAAGATCATAACCTCATCGGAATATATTTTAACTTGAACAAGAAGACTCTATCCTTTGCCTGAGGGTGGATGCATTATTAGCGACCTGTGCTTTTTTTTCCTGATCCAAAAAAGATCATATAAAGCTGTGTCTGTACTGTATCTTTAAAATAAAATCAGCTTCATCTGAGCCAACTTTCTTTGATGATATCGTGCAAGGAAAAATGTTAACACAGTTCATTTAGCCTCTTGGTCAATCTTAAATCATAATTTTGGAGATTTGGATTTGATTTTTCTTCAAATCAAATCAAGTCCTTTGTGATGAGATACATGCTGTGCAACAGTTTGTGGCCAACAATATTGTAAGTTTTGAATTTTAGTTCCGTTTAAACCAGGTGCCTAGATGAAAGTTTTTGAGGCCAAGTAACATAGACTGCACTTGGCTTGGATATCTCTGCCTGTGTGGGTCCAAACAGATATGTGATTATAAGGAGTTACTGAGTTAATTTGTTTTTAAATATTTTGATATGATACATGTAACTTAAAATTTGTCATTTTTACCATTTTGAGTGTACAATTTTTATGACATTAAAGGCACTCACAGTGTTACAAAATCATCACCACCATCCTTCTCCAGAACTGACTGAACTGTTTAAGATGTATTTTTTTTATTTAGATTCTTCTTTTCTAGAGTTGGTTACCCACGTTTAATTAAATGTACATATTTTAAATTTGAGATTACTTTTTAAATGGGAGAGTTGGGTTCCATCTGTCTCAGGGCACTGAAATAATTTGACTTTCAAAAATGATTCCTGTTTTGCTGTTGTTCCTCATGACTTCCTTTTTATAGGAATATTTTCTTTAAACATATTGACAGTCAATTTGACAAGCTGTCACTTCTGGCAAATGCCACTTATTCCATGAGTAATTTCCTTCTTTCAGCAAATAGTATTAGTCACTATATCTTATTATGTTGAATATCTCCTTTTAACACTGATAATGCAAAATCTTTTGACTAATAATTCTAAGAAAAAAATAATATTGAATAAAAACTTAGAGGATGAAAGGCATTTACTCAGAAACAAATTCTTTTTCCTTGATAAGTACAATGACCAAATCAATGAAATAAATAGAAAATTAAGCAAAGTGGACAAGTTTTCATCTGAAATGCATGCTATCAGGAACGTTGTGGGAATATGAATTAACAGGCCCAATACTCTCATACAGGTTAAGCCTTTCAAGATAATTTACAGAGTAAGAAGATTAAAATATTTGTTACTTTACTAGGACAACTCTTTGAAATAGCTGAAAGGCTGATCACATCCTCTTCTCCATCTCCTGGTCTTGTAGGCTCTTTGAAGGAAAAGCTCCAGATGTTATGAAAGTGAAAATAGGGGTATTAACTTTTAACAGTGTTTCCAAGGAATTATTAAGGATCAAGGGAACTTTCCTAACTGAGAAACAGAGACTTGGTGCTAAATAGATGGTTGCTAGGTAAAAATTTAAGGTTGAAGCCTTCCTGGTAAAGGGGAAGAGGAGGCCTGATCAAAAGCCCTGAGTTGAGAAGGCAACAAAAGAAAAGGCTAGTAGGGCTGAAGCTTGGCTCAGGAAGGAAGGATGGGTCAGTACACAGATTGGATATCATGTAAAGCCTTGTAGAAAGCTTTCAACTTTTTGGATTTCTAAGTACAATGGGGAGCCACTGAAATCTTTCAAGAAGGAAATTAACATTTATTTTTTTTAATTTTTAGGGGCACCTGGGTGGCTTAGTGGGTTAAGCTTCCAACTCTTAATTTTGGCTCATGTCTTGATCTCACAGCTTATGATTTCAACGCCCACATTGGATTCTGCATTCATGGTGTGGAACGTGCTTGGGCTTCTCTCTCTCCCTCTTTCTCTGTGCCCCTCTCCCACTCATGCTCTCTCTCTCAAAATAAATATATATTTGTTATTTTTAGAAAAGGAACTTTAGCTACTAAGTGGTAAATATGAGGCAAGAATCCTCATGGGGATAGTTAGGTTATTATTGCTGAAGTCCAAGAATACTTACTTCCTCTTGCTCGGTATAAATGAGATGAAAGATACTATAAGAACATCACATGTGCTTCAGTAACTGAGGGAGTGAGATATTTGCCTAAAGGGACATTAACAATACTTGAACAGCTGTTAATGTCTGTTGCCTTTAGGATATTTATTTTATCAAACATACAGTGTGTCAACCCTTATTAACTTACTTCATAAGGCATTATATTCTGACTGTGATCCCTTCATTCAGTACTACTTTGCTCTTTGTGTGAGTATGTGAAACCCAACTGCTGTCTGTAGTTATAGTTTACAAATACCAAATTTAAAATATTTAATCTTTGAAAATGCCTCTTCCTCTATAAAATTAACATCATATTCTCAGGATAGAACACATTTTAGAATCAAAATTGGGTTTGAATTCTGGTTATACCACTTATCAGTCATTTGAACTTGAGAATGGTATTTATCATTTCTGAACCTCACTTTAGTCATCTGGAAAGGGCAGTAATAACATGTACCTAGTAAAGTTGTTTATATATATAAAACCATTTATGAAAAAGGCTTGAAATGGTAACTGAACCATAGGAAGCATTCAAAATACAAAAATAATTCAAATTTAAAAAGGATGTCAAAAAAGGATACTCTAACTTACAAATGTGTTTTAAGTCTAGAACACAAATTATTTTTTATCTAAGTGGTCGTATGAGGAACCCCTGGGTGGCTCAGTCAGTTAAGCTAAGCATCTGACTTCGGCTCAGGTCATGATCTCGTTTTCATGGGTTCAAGACCTGTGTCAGGCTCTGTGCTGCAGCTTTTGGCCTGGAGCCTGCTTCAGATTCTCTGTCTCCCTCTTACTCTGCCCCTCACTCACTCACACTCTGTCTCTCTCTCTAAAGAAAAAATACACATTAAAATTTTTTTAATAAGTAAATGGTCATATGAATATATTAGGGGCAAAAATGCCATTTAGATTTCAGACTCAAGAAAATTAAGTTTATAGTTATTTTTGCTTGGGTGGTGTTATATATTTGCATATGTGATAATTTAAATCTGTCTCTTTTATAATAAGAAATTGCCAGGCAATAAATGGTTAAAATATAGAGAATTAAAGTATAAAGAGAGAAAAAAATGTCATTTAATTCTAAGGCTTCACCTTTTTGAAGATGCCGTGTGTCTGCACAGGATCAGAGAACTCTTTTGCAGTCTCTTCTTTTCTGCACCTAATAGGCCTGTCATTTCTCATTGAATCAGCCCTTTAGAACTATTTACTGATTTAGTTAGCTAGTTCTTTGTTTATATTCAGATATACTTAACACAATTTTAGTAGTTTCATTATGCAATCTAATGTGAATCATCCACCTTTTCATAGAACTACTTTGTGAATAATTTCGTGAGCTTCCTCAACACCTATATTTTCATGTTTTATATTTTATTTATTTTTTTAGTATTTTATTTTTATTTTTGAGAGAGAGATAGAGAGAGAGACAGTGTGAGCAAGGGAGAGTGAGAGCGAGAGAGGGGGACACGGAATCTGAATCAGGCTCCAGGTTTTGAGCTGTCTGCACTGAGCCCGACACGGGGCTTGAACCCAAGAACCATGAGATCATGACCTGAGCTGAAGCCAGATGCTTAACTGACTGAGCCACCCAGGTGCCCCATCAACACCTATATTTTGAAATGAAAATCATACTTGAATGGCACTAATATGTGGTACTCAGTTAAGATGTAAAACCAGTTTTTTTCTATATAATTGAGGGTTGATTTTGAACATGTCATGTGACCTGTATTCATCCTCCAAAACTTTCTAGGATGCTCCAGTAATATGGTTATTTGCAGCGGAGTTATTCCTAATAGGAAGTAACACTTTTGTCTTTTCTCATTTGGACATCATTCAGCCTGAAAAGTACTATTTTTCTTACTCAGAGCTATAAATGTCTGTAAAATCCTTTTATCCTGGCAGCAGCAGCAAACAAACAAACAAACCTTCTACACATGCAGCTTTTGTAGTTTTGGATGTTGTTCTAGGCTGAGTTCCTATTTTTCCTTCAAAACTTATTATACACAAAGTTGATACGTAAGCAACGGCCAAAGTACTTGATGTATCTACCAGAATGCAAGACTTGTTTAATAATAGCTCAGTCAAGAGCAAACATGTCTTCCTGAGCCTAAAATAAGGTGTCTGCTTGCCTTCCCATTAATAGAAGACAAATGGACCAGCAGTGGTTTATGATGATCAAGCACAGTGAATAGGCAGCTGTCATCCTTAGCAGTTTCTCCACGGTTTTTTATAGTTGCAGGTATTGCCTTGTGTGTGTTTAAGGAAGAGAAATCCCCTGGCCTGGTTCTTATTTCAGAAAGGCTAACCCAAATTGGTCATAACCCTTTCTTCCTGCATTTCAAATTATGACCAGTAAGAATAGGGATGCTGCCTTCTTGAGAGGAGCAGGTAAGAAGATGGGTGGGTATCAAGGGCGTGGCGGGGTGTGAAGGAGGCCAAAGTACTTGGCTTGAACATGGGACTGAGACTAGAATGTGAAGAGAAGACCTGAAAGCTTCCTCTCTACACAACTATAGGTTATGTGGATTCATCTTAGAAACAGGGGTAAAAGGGAAAAGTAATAGAACTGCTGTTTGTAGAGTCCATGGAATTAAGACAGACTGTAATTTAAAGAATGTGAATACCATTAGTTTTTAATTTGATTGTGCCACCATTTAAACCCTAGTTTTGAAGGCAATGGCCATCATATTAGATGGAATATATTAATTACAAAAATTCAGCCTTAATTTCAAAATGTTAACATAAGAAAACAAAAGGTGATTGTTAGAAGAAGAGAATTCTAAGATATTGCAAGGTTTAACTGACAGGTTTATAAGTCACTAGGAGTTTTTGCTCTTTGTCTTCTTGCCTTCTCTCCCCCCACTCTCTTCCCCCCATTATTTCTCACTAAAAACCACCTTGCTGTGGCCAGTTAGTTCAAGGAAACCATGTGTCCTAAGAACAAGCTAACACTGAACTCTAAACTGTCTGGAGCAGGCTGGAGAAAAATGAAGGCCAGCTTTCTGGTTAAGTGAAAATATTATCCTGCCTGCTCCTGGCAAAGTGTTTTGCCAGCAGCATACGTGGGTTCACCCTGTGGGTTTCATTCTTTTCAGTTAATCCTTTGGTTGACTTTATGAAGTCAAAACTAAAGACACGCTGCTGGCATTGTTGAAAGGAGATAACTGATTTGTGTGGAACCTGCGGGCATTTGATCCACTAACTGAAGAGTCAAATTGGGCTCAACTAACACAAATGAATAGGTTTCCTAAGGCAAAGTACCTGGTTGGGAGTCAAACAAGTGCTTACACTTGGGAGATTTTTATATTATTATTATGTTAATTGATTTTTTGTGAAGAAAACTTGCCTTAGACTTGAATATAATGGCCAGTGACTAAGAAGAAAAGGAAATTGATTTCCCCCCCCTCACCTTTCCCCACTTTCATTGTTCATATGGGTGAGACTGTAAAGTCATGTAAATGATATATAGCATTTTTGTTCACAGATCGGTATATACCCCAGGATATGTATAATTTCAAAAAAATTCTGTATTTTAAAGGAGCTTATAAACATGTGTATTCATTAAAGATATGTTATTTTAAGTGTGTTAGACTCTGAAATGTGAATTAAGTCTCTGTCCGTCTTAAGATTTCATTACATGCAAATTGGCTTCAGTTTTAAGTACTACTTGTGTATAAATACAATGTGAAATCCCTGAATCTTTAGTGAAGGCATTTAACCTTCATTCCTTTGTATTTCTTCCACCTCTGCATATATTTGTACTTCCTTGCATTTTTATAGGAATGCATTTGACCCTGCCTAAAATATGGCCACTTAAACATTTTTATATTCCCTTTCCTATTTAGCGCATTGTTGTGTACATGACAAATATCCTCTACATATTTAATTTGTAAGCAAAACTGTGAAAGTCTTATGTGTTTTTAAGATAATGAGACTGAGGTAACTTTCTAGCCCCGTAACAGAAGAACACTGTGAGAAGTCAGGTAGACGGGAGATCATTTTGTTCTTACCTGAGGAGATACTCTTTTGAGTAACTTACATGCCCTCACAACCTCAGGTTCTTGTACAACAAGTAGTTTGAAACCAGGTTGTTAAGTTTCATTTTCCCTGATAGAGTGCAGACAATCAAAATCAATAATGTGATTTACACATTTCAAAAGCTAGTGCCAAACTTCAACAGTAAAATGGTCATACGTCTCCAATGGTGACAAACTCTGAGTACTTGTTATTTGTGCATTGTGGTCATGCAATGTGAAATTCCTGTGTGCATTTCTTCTTAAAAAGAAGCAATATTGGAAGCGTCTGTCTTCAGCGTATAGCAAATACCCTTGCCCAAGCACAAAGTAAAGAACTCTCATAAAATCTCTTTTTTTTGGCTTAAATTTAAAATATTTGGCCAGAAATCAATTACCTGAAACCATCTTAGCTCTTTGCTCCCTAAAGTTTTAGTAACACTGTCAGTTTGATCAGTTCTTAAGAGTTGGAAAACTGGAGAAGACCACTAACTAAGAATTAAAGTCCTTTCTTGAATGACTAAATTGATACCACCTAATACTTATATAAGAATACTATATTCTTGATTAACCCTGATACCTGTTCTTCTAAAGTTTATTCTAGCATATTTTCCTAGAGTATAAATTCATGACATTTGAAAAATATAGATTGTAATTAGGCATTGAAATTACTTGTGGTTATTATACATATTTTTAAGTATTCCATGGTAAATGTGACCCATAAAACTGTTAAATTAAATGACTGAGAGTAAATTTACATTTACCTTTTGTGGGAACATTTAGATTACTAAAGGAGTAAAAATAACAGATTGATAGCATTATTTATTTCCACCTTTCACTTTGACTTATATGACATCTGAATGCCGATGAATAAAAATCAGACTATATTGTCAAAATTCATGGAATGGAACAGTTAAGATTCGTGCATATGGTTGTGTGAAAAGTTTACACCTTAAAAAGATTAACATAAAAAATCATGAACTTTAGTTAATGATACATTATGCTAAAATATTTAAGGGTGTAGAGTACTGATGTCTTAAACTTCCACCTAAGTAAAGTGTAGTGATAGATGACTGGAAGGATGACTAGATAGATCTATGTAAATGTGATAAAGCAAGTATAATAAAATGTTAATTATATAGTCTGCATGGTAGGTATGAGTGTTTATAATTATTTTAACTTTTCAATATTTTGAAAATGTATATAATAAAATCTAAGGAAAGTAAATAAGATGTGGAATGTACATAGCCCCCCCCCCACACCCACACTGGAATATTTTACAGCCATAACAGTGGATGGAATTGTGTCATTTGGGACAGTATGGGTAGACCTAGAGGGTATTAGGCTAAGTGAGATAAGTCAGAGGAAGACAAATGCATATAATTTCATTCATAAATGGAATATAACAACAACAAATGAATAAACAAAAAGCAGAATCAGACCTATAAATAGAACAGTGGTCTGCCAGGTGGCTGCCAGAAAAAAGGTGGGTGGGGGTGGGCGATTGGGCAGAATGGTTGAAGGGGAGTGGGAGGTGGGCTTCCAGTAATGGAATGAATAAAACATGCAAATAAAAGGCACTGCATAAGTGATAGTGATAGAACAGGGCAGATGGACCACTTGTGGTGAACATAGCATAATGCAAAAACTCGTAGAATCACTATTTTGTATACCTGTAACTAGTGTAACATTGTGTGTCAACAATACTCAAAAAAAAAAAAGAAAAAGCTTAAAACCTGCTTGAATTATAATTATGTAAAGATTATTAAAATACTGTATATACTCATGCTTCAGAGTTTTTTACACAAGTTACTAGCAGGTGGTGTCTCAAAAGCACGTAATAATGGCTTTCTAAATTAAGTAGAAAAATAGAACTTTTGTTGCTGGGAATTTAAGTTTAAGATATTGTGCAAGAAGTTAAAGTTTAAAGATGCATTGTTCTTTATTTTCTGTTGCTAATGGAGTCATTACCTACCACTTATTACTGAACAATTTCCTTAATGCTTTAGCCATTTTTAGCTATATTTGATAAGATTTTCAATTGGAAATCTGTAAACAACCAGTTTTATCTTTAGATTCATAAGTAAATTTCACATTGAATCATGAATAACTGATGTAAAGGTGTAGTTAGTAAAATCTTGATATTCATTAGGTGGCGGTAACTTTATTGTTTGAAGATAGTAATTAGACTGAACTTCTAAATGGCATGGTCACTTCACAGCCGCTATAGCATTAGGGAGGGTTACTTTAAAAAAGTTATACAACAGTCCAGCTAGTGAAGTTAACATCTAGCCCTTTGCCTGTCATTGGTCTTTGGGGTGAGATCTCTAGTTGAACCTGACATCTTTTTCCAATGACTCATATATACAAGACTTCAATTCCTAGCTCCTTCACTAGAAACAACAGCACCAGCAACAAAGCATAACTGTTTTTAAAATCCAGGTAAAATGGTGTTAAATTAGGGGTTGGCATTAGTCCCATCTGATATGCCCACATTTCAGAAGCAATCTGTGGTACCTCATTTGGCTTACCAACGTTTTTCTTAATCTAAGGACTCCATTTTAATAATTTTTTTAAAAAGGCTACCCATGATAACTTAAATTTTAATATCTGTTGATTGTGTTTATGAAACAATTCAGTACCTTGTAAAATAAATTTGAATGTCATTGACTAAAAAACTCACTAACATATCTAATAAACAGTATATGTGAACACAAATACTTGTGAACCATAAATTTTTTTCTACCTATAAATGCTGAATGACATATGGCATTGTTGGAGTCATGCAGTTTTCACAGAAGTAGCCAGAGACCCCGGGCTACTAGATTGATAAACACAATTTTGGTGCTTTGCCTGTATAGGGACCTTTTCTAGAAAATTTCCAAAGAATATATGTCTAAATATGGATCTTGGAAAACAAAAAGGATCTTTTAAGTTAGTAAAGGCAAGGTTTATATGGCTCTCTTTTGAAACACTCTATGGTAGGAGATCAAATACATGTTAGGAGTACAAAGATTTTAACAAGAAGAACCTAAAAACGTAAATGGAAAAGTAAATTTCATGCATACTGTTGGAATATTTATGTGAGGGAAATAATTACTTTTAATTTGAAAGAAGCAAAGGCATGTGAAAAATTTCCAAGTCATTTCATTTTCTGATTTCCTTTATACTGATATTAGCTGGGTTTTTTGTTAAAACCAATATTGCTACAGATTACTTGTGCCATTTTGGCTTTTAGTAGATCACCTGGGAGGAATTATTTTTTCATTCTATTATGTACATTATAGAAACAGATACACAGTTGATATGAAAAAGAAAGGTAATTTGCACGCCCACCAAATGCTTTAATTTTGGTTGCGTTTCTAAGTGTTACTGAGGTGTAAAATTTCCGTATGACTTATTAGCTGCAAGGAAGCATTAATGTTTAAATATTAATTTTAATACCAATGTTAAAGCAGATTAATACATTTGATTCAAATATTTGATATTTAAAATTCCTTATGAGAATATAATTCCATAAAGTCAGGTATTTATAATTTGAGGGACTAAGTCATTCATTGTAGAGGACAATACTATCCACCAGACTGATCTCCTTTTGCCAAATATTTCTGTATGGGTTCTTGATGCCACTTCTCAGTATGTAGCACTTTATAGTCTTAAGATGGGTAAAGGAGTGGAGAAATCAGGCTTTAGTGTGATTTGATAACTTATAATGTTAAAATTACCAGTAGTTGAAATTAGCACATAAAATCTTGTGAATCATCTGAGTATTGATGATCTTTTGTATATATACAGCATTGTATAGTGATTAATTATAAAACCTATAAAAGTTTTCAAACAACCAGGCTAAACTTAAAGATCCAGTGGAACTCTATTTTGCAGATGTTTGGATATTCAAACTGCTTTTCAAATAACTAGCAAATACCTAGTGGTGAATAAGGGATGGATAGGTGATTCTATAGGTTAATTGTTGAGTAAGGTAGCCATCAGCTACCTGAGGCTATTTAAATTTAAATGTAATTTAACTATAATTCAGTGAAATAGAAAACTCACTTCATCTGTCTCAGCCACATTCAAGTGCTCAATAGCCCTATGTGCCTAATGGCTCCTGTATTGAAAGGCATAAAGAGACATTTCCATTACTACAGAAAGTTATAGTGAACAACATTATTCTCAAATGATAGGGATTATCCCAGGATACCGCCATTCTCTTTAAAACCTAAACTTCTGAAAACAACACAACATTATTTTGAGAGTTACAGAAGTTTTTTTGGGATCCAGGTTATCTTCCAGAGCAATCAGTTTAATATTTTAGATGTTGGTTTTTTTAAAAATAGTCCATTAATATTTTAACTCATTTTATTTTTTAAACCAAATGTGGATAATTGGGGTTTTCTTTAGTTTTTTTTTTACATGTTTATTTTTGAGAGAGAGAGAGTGCTTGTGCATGCGAGTGAGCATGAAAGGGGCAGAGAGAAAAGGAGACACAGAATCCAAAGCAGGTTCCAGGCTTTGAGCTGTCCTCACAGAGCCCAATGAGGGGCTTGAACTCACAAACCATGAGATCATGAACTGAGCTGAAGTCAGATGCTTAACCAATGGAGGCACCCCTCAATTAATAATTTAAACAAGAGCACTCATGAATAGCATTTATAGGTGCAGATACTGTGCATTTATTTCTGTTTTTAAAAAAAAGGTGGTTATCACAGGGAGAAAACCGCCATTTAGGAGACTGATGAAGGGGCACCTGGGTGGCTCAGTGGTTAAGTGGCCGACTTTGGCTCAGGTCATGATCTCATGGTTCTTGAGTTTGAGCTCCATGTCAGGCTCTGTGCTGACAGCTCAGAGCCTGGAACCTGCTTCAGTTTCTGTGTGTGTGTCTCTCTTTCTGCACCCCTCCCCCACTCATGCTCTGTTTCTCTCTGTCTTAATAATAAATAAAAACATAAGAAAAAAAATTAAGAGTCTGATGAAAAGTTACTCTTTAGCTCCTGAAATTATTCTGTAAGTTGTGCTTTACAGCCTTGGTTGTAACAATCCGTTTCAACACCTACCTGCAAGTAGCTAAATATCATTGATTTCATTTTAAATTCATACCTACAATTCTCACATGAGCACTCAACAATCACAGGCATCCTATTCTGTTTTTCTCTCCTGTTTCCAAAATGATTTAATATCTTCTCTCTTCAAACAGCCCTCCCACAATTGTTCCCCACTTCCCACATGAGTAAGCTTGCTTCTTAATTCATTAAGAAAAACGGTTATCATATCCAAGTTCCCTCATTCATGTACCTGCAAATCTTTTAAATCATCTGGTTCTAAATCAAATTTTTTCAAAATTTTTATTTAATGTTTATTTTTTTTTATGAGAGAGAGGGAGAAACTTTGAGTAGAGAAGGGGCAGAGAGAGAGAGGGAGAGACAGAATCTGAAGCAAGCACCAGGCAGCACAGAGCTCAACAGAAGGCTTGCACTCAGGGACTGCAAGATCATGATCTGAGCCAACGTGGGATGCTCAACCGTTGATGCATGATCTGAGCCAACGTGGGACGCTCAATTCTTAACATAATGGTTGGCATTCATGTCTTCTTATTTCAAGTACAGCCTTTCCTCTTGGACTCTGGATTTCATTTCCTCTCACCTTATTCATGCATTTTCTCCTGAAATTATCCCTCTCCCTTTTCAACATCAATTTTTTTTGGTTTCTGAAGCACATTTTGGTATTTACAAACATAAAAAATATATATAAGTAAACCCTTTGGATCCATTTTTCTTTTCTAGGTATTATTTTGGTTTTCTCCTCTTCTTAACACAGCCAAACCCCAACTCACTTAAGTTTTTGTAAAATTATTGTTTGTTTTAAATTTTAGAGAGTGCATGCAGGGGAAGGGGCAGAGGAAGAGTGGGTGAGTGAGAGAGAGAGAGAGAGAGAGAGAGAGAGAGAGAGAGAGAGAGAGAGAGAATGAATGAATCTTAAGCAGGTTCCATGCTCAGCACAATGCCCAACTCAGAGCTTAATCCCACGACTCTGGGATCATGACCTGAGCCAAAATCAAGAGTTGGATTCTCAACTAATTGGACCACCCAAGCGCCCCAGTTAAATTATTGTTAAAGGCGGGACACGTGGTGCTAGATGGTGAGGCTTGGCTTAAGAACAGAACATAAAAGAAATTAAACTAGAGAAGTTTATTACTCAGGGGTGCTGGAGGAAGTGCAGGACATGCCTTGAGGGGCCACATGGTGAAGATTAAGGCTGAATGTGGACAGATCTGGAGGTAGGTCCTGGGATGTGTGCCTTAATTAAGGTCTCTGGATAGATTTCTTTGAGGTTCCTGGTTTAGGGCTAAATTGGGCAGTTCAGACCTAAAGAGTGATTTGGCTGAGTCCCAAGGGGTTCTTGATTAAGGGAGAATATAAGGGATACAGGGGCTGAGAGATAGGGGAGAGTGTTGATCACAAGGGATGTTGAGTAAGTCATTGCAGGAACTCATATTTGATTATGATGCTACAGATCACTGTCTAGGGCATATGCTTGCCTGAGGAGTTGAGTGTCATTTTAAGGTCCATGAAGGTCTTTCGGCCAAACAAAATGAATACCAAGGCAACAATTCCATGGAGTAGTTTACCTAAACTTTTGATACATGTAGACACACAAACATGCACTAACACTCTTGAAAGATTATATATAGTTTATATTACAGTTATTTGCCTTATAGTTTCTCTTTAATATAGTTCATTAAGTCTGCCTTCCTCTCAAAGACAGTTTCCTTACCTCCTTCCTACCTTCCTTCTTTCCTTCCTCTCCATTGTGTTTTTGTCATTTTTCCTTTTGTAAGTCTATTTTTCTCATCATTTCTCCACCTTCAAATGTTAGCATGGGTCCTAGCTTAATACTTTTTCTAAATTAACTCATCCAATATAATGGCTTTAAAAGACAACTACATGCAAATGCTCTTCAGAATTTTTTATGATTTATTCTATCTTGTCTCTTGAACTCGAAATTTCTTTCTTTTTTAATGGTAAAGTTCAGTTTTCTCATATTTATTTATTTTAAAACATTTTTAATAGTTTATTGTCAAATCGGTTTCCATATAAAACCCAGTGCTTCCCCCCAGAAGTGCCCCCCACCATGACCATCACCCTCTCCCTCCCTCCCCTTCTCCCTTCAGTCCATGGGTTTGTTTTCAGTATTCAATAGTCTCATGATTTGTGTCCCTCTCTCTCCCCAGCTCTCTTTCCCTCTTCCTCTCTCTATGGTCCTCTGTTAGGTTTCTCCTGTTAGACCTATGAGTGCAAACATTTCTTAAATCGTGTTACTTCATAAGCCCACCGGGGCCTATACCTGACATGAATCTCAAACTTTACATAATCTCTGCATTGCTTGAATTTATGATAGTTGGTGGGGAATTTACACCCTGTAAAATCTTTCTTATTTGACTTCTTTACAGACTTATTATTTATGTTCATCTGTAAAAATAATCTCCATTTCCTCCCCAGTTTCTACAGCTTTGCCTGTCCCAGAATTTTAATTCTTTGAATAAATGAATGTCCGAAGTGTGAAATCTATATAAGCTGCACTGTTGGTCTTGAAGTGCCAGATGATAATGAACTTGGAGATTCTGAGGCTACCAAAGGTCTTGATTCTGATTCACATTTCACCAACTCAAACAGCATGATGAGAAAATTTTATATTAGGACCTGAATGTGGTTGTTTCCATTTTATCACCTCCCTCTCCTCTTCATACTTTACTGCAGTCCCCATGCCAGTAACGAATTTCTGGAATCAGAATTATAACATATCCCACTGGGTATTTGTGACTGTTGTGAGAAACATGGATCCCAAGACAGCCAGCCTGATGATTATTTAGTAGCTGTCATTCTTCATTGAACAGCAGTGAATAATACTTTCGATCTCTGCCACCAAGAAAAAAAAACAGAACCCATTCAGAATTGAAGCCCTGGGAATGATTTTCACAATTGCTGATATACAGATGTTTCCTTTTGAAGCTCATCTGGTTTATATGATTTCTATGTGTTTGTTTCAAAATAGATAGTAAATCATTTTTATGGTTAATATGAAGAATTAGTAGAATAATCCTGTCCTTCTAATATTGCTGTATTATTGGAAGTGGACTTCTTACATCCTAACTTGATAGTCTTTTCTTCTATGTTTCAGTGCAACAAAAGGGAAATAAGGACAAGTGTTTTGGTTTAATTTGTTTTCATTCACCTTAATCTCTATCCAGAGAGAAAAAAAAACAAAGTGATTTTTTTTTTAACGAGCAATGTTAAGTTGTATTCTTGAGGTGGTAT
The DNA here is from genome assembly GCF_006229205.1 of Suricata suricatta. NCBI lineage: Eukaryota > Metazoa > Chordata > Mammalia > Carnivora > Herpestidae > Suricata > Suricata suricatta. The sequence goes on from NC_043717.1 coordinate 22,924,933, forward strand.
CTTATCAAAAGCTTAAATAAGGAAGGTGAGTCAGTACTGTGTGGATGGCTTAGCTCCACATTAGGCCATCTGTCCATTTTACCAGTTATTTTCCATATTTTATGGAAATTGTCTAGAAGGCTAAGTTCATATAAGCTTTCTACCCATATTATTATGTTAACATGCGTTGTAATACTCAGCCCCATACCTAAATGTGAGTTGGAGACCACAACTACCAGCAGTTAAAAAATTAACATGAAGTATCACTTGTAAAAAGTATTTGTCCAGAAAGAGAAAAGTACTTAGTCTGTATATCTTTTCTTTTTATAAAGAAATGAGGCTTTATAATACAGTAAAAATCACCTTTAACTCCTACTACGTTAATTTCTAAGTATAAGAAAAATAATGAAAACTCTTGAATGTAAGATAGGAACTTGACTATGAATTTCTTCTGCCAAAGTGCATTGAGGAAAGTGTTTGGGTTTAGAGGGAAATACCATTTATAAGGTGTGCTGTAACATTGGATATTTTAGTAGGTGAGGTTTTTTTTGAAAATACGTATTGAAATAAATGAGTGATAGTGTATAGGAATTGTAATGTTTTAGATTAATTGTTGAAACTTGGCTCGTATAAAAGCAATTAAGGAAATGGCTACATTATTACTCCATCAGTTTTTTATAACAGTGTTTCTTTTACAGTTAATTCTAACCAATCCTCAGAACCTTGGGCATTTTATTTCTCTTCTCCTGTCATCATGATGGAGCCTTGTTGTGTCAGAGAGTTTGAAAACTGAGCTCTCTTAGCACTAAAGAATAAAACTATGGGAAAAATTTTCAATTCAACTAGGCAATAAGTGCTATGTTTATAAATATTTAGAATTTAAAATACTTTTTAAAATCAGTTTTTGGGGTTTATTATTAACATAGTTCCTAGTAGGTATACATTATTTACTTTTAAATTATTAAAGTATTTTTCTGCACATGATATTATTAAAATTAGTAAATATAAAATATAACTTTTAAGTAATATTTCAGTAGCCATTAGTAAGAAGAATTTAACTTCACTGTTTGAAGTTAGTTATAATTAGCTAATGATGTATAAATTAGTAAATCAAACTTGGAAATTTTATTTGGGAAAGTATATGGTTACTTAAAAATAATTAAAATGTAATTAAGTTGTTATTCAATAGTTCATATTTAATTGCCTATCAAAGTAAATAATAGGCACTCAAATATGTTTCAAACAATATTATCAGCTTTATATTTAATATAAAGTTGATTTTGCATATTTGAGGCAATTATACATAGACTTTCTGAAAATATTTAATATTTTTATTTTAAATAGTAATTTTTGTAATATTTTCACATAGAACTTAAGTCCTGTTTTCATGCAGTAGATACACAAACTGAATAAGAAGTTCTAATGAAATATACAACTTACATATTTTTATTTGTATTCATAAAATCATTGTACTGTTTTGTTCTTATTATTCAAGAGCTCCTTCCCATTTCAGTTCTAAAGAATCCCTTATCTTTAAAGTAATATATCTGATAATCTCCTTATACTTTAATGCAGCAAATTTTATAGTTTAAGAGTTTTCTTAATCCTTGCTCTTCTACTGAAAAGAAATGTGTCCTTCTGCATCCTTGGTGATTAGGATAAATATATTTTCAAATTCAAGTGCTAGTGTTTTGGAGAAGTAATATTTTGCTTTTGTTCTGTTTGCTCTTCAATGTTAGTAATAAAGAAACAATTAACCTAAATATAAAGCAGTGTAGTGAAAGGAAAATGTCTTCATGAATACCTTGAGAAAGAGCTATTTAGATTTATGTTTCTTATTTTGACCACTGAGTATATAACTTTTCAGTTTCTTGTAATTCAGCTTATTTGTGATGCTAACAGGTAAAGTAGAAAAAAACAATCATTAAGCGAAAAACAATGGGAAAGAAGTAAAAAGGGGAAATTCAGCCCTGGAATAACAGCATATATATTTGGATAATTTTCATATAATATTTAAAATATTCTATATGGACTTTTTATTTTTAAAGTGCTAAAGTCGTGTAATGCTGCTAATCTTTCTTATGTAATTCTACACCTAAACTTTTACTCATAAATGCTTGATTCAGGTACCTCCTTTTTGCTCATATTCTTAAACCATATGTTTTTTTCATGATTTGTTGGATAAATTAATTAAGAGAGTTAATTGGTTAATTCCAAGAATGGTATTTCTCTATTTTCCATAAGCTAGCACCTTTTCTTTAAATGTGCATTAATCATGTGCCAGTAACTTCCTCATTTTTAGATCAAGGACTTGGTAGAACTGTCAGTGGATTTTCAGTTGTATTTACACATTGTAATTTTCATTGAAATGTTTTTACAGTCCCAGACCCTTTACTATATAGGCAGGTTATAGAGAGCCAAGCTCTTGAGCTTTTGTTCATTGGCGTTTCTCACCTATTAACACTTAATGGTTACCATGGTATCTATCTGAATGTTCACTTTTCTGAAACCATATAGTGCCAGTGTTAGAGAGTGCCTTCTACCAGCATTATGCCTCTGTAATTGAACATGGCTGGTAATCGGTAAGTAGGTTTATTTTCTTGTATCATTTAAAGAGAATTCTTCAGAAAAATAGATTTGACAAAGTGAAATCTTGTAAGTATATATTAATCACTATTAAGCAACATTGAAAATTAATATCCTTGGTATTCTGAACATAGTACATTAACTCATATCTAAAACTTCTCATGAAATCTTAGTCTGCTTTGTTGTTATGGACATTTTTCTTCCTTGACTTAAAAAAAACAACTTTTGTTCTGGTAACTGATTCATTGAAATGGTATTTTAAATACCATACATTTTACTCACGTAGAATGTATATTCACAGAGTTGTACAACTATCACCATAATCACTTTAATAATATTTTTATTACCGCAGTTTTAAATCTATTGTTCTATCTGTTAGTAGTTCACCCTTCATTCTGCCAACAGTCCCCATTCCTAGGCATCTACTAATCTTTGTTTCTTTATGCTTGCCTATTCTGCCCATTATCTATAAATGGTATCACTGAATTCTTTCAGCATAGTAATTTTGAAGTTCATCCATGTTGAAGAATGTATCAATACTTCATTCTCTTTTATTGCTGAGTAATATTCCACTGAATGGATATACCACTTTTATTAGTTTACCAAATGATTTTAATTTGGGTTGGTTTTTCACGTTCTGATGATTACAATGCTGCTATAAAGTTATTTACAATTTTTTTGCGTGGATGTATGTTTTCATTTATCTTGAGTATACACGTAGGAGTAGAATTTCTTGGTCATATAATAATTCTATATTTAACTTTGTGAGGAACTATCAAATTTTTCCAAGATGGCTGTGCTATTTTACTCTTCACTGTGTTATGTATGAGGATTCCAATTTTCTACCTTCTTCACCAGCTCATATTATCTTTTTTTTATTATAGCCATCTATTAGAAGAAAAGGGGTATCTATCTAATTGTGGGTTTGCTTTGCATTTCTCTGATGTCTAATGATGGTAAACATTATTTCATGTGTTGATTGGCCATTTATAAATTTTCTTAGGAGAAATGTGTGTTCCTATGCATTGCACATTAAATTGGATTGTTCTATTATCATTACTTTTTATATTCTTTTAATAATCTACATACAAGTCCCATATATATATATTTTTTTCAACACTTGTGTGGGTTGTCTTTTCATTTTATTAATGATGTCCTTTGAAGCACAAAAGTTTTAAATTTTGATGGAATCTATTTATTGTTTTATTGCTTGTAATTTTAGTATTATATGTAAAAAGACTTAATTGTCTGATACAAATCACATTTACTCCTATACTTCTTAAGTTTTGTTTTAACTTTAGCTTTTAAATTTGGCTCTTGAATCCATTTTGAGATAAATTTCGTATATGATGTTAGGTTCATTTTTCTGACTGTAAATATCCACTTGTCCCAGTATGATTTGTTGAAAAAAAACCCTATTCTTTCCCACGTTGAACTGCCCGGTACCTTTGTTAAAAAAGTAATTGACCATAAATGTAAGGATTTATTTCTACATTCTCACTTCTGATAATTGCTCTGTATATCTTTGCTTATGTCATCATCATACTGTTTTAATTACTATGCTTTTAAAAATTAGAAAGTGTGTTTTTAAATCTTTTTTTCCAATATTGATTTCGCCACTCAGGTTTCCTTTCAATTCCATATGAATTTTAGGCTCATTTTTTCCCATTTCTGTTGGGGAAAAAAAAAGACCATTGGAATTTTGAAAGGGATTTCTTTGAATCTGTAGAACAATTTTGGGAGTATTGTCATCTTACCAGCATTAAGTCCTCTGATCTATGAACTTAGAATGTTTTTTTTCATTTATTTAGTTCTTTAATTTTTTTCACAGTTTTTATAGTTTTTGGTTTGTCTTTTTAAATTTTTTAATTTTTTAATTTTTTTTATTTTTTAAAATTCAGTTTGTCTTAAATTCTGGCAGTATATCATTCTAGAAATTTTTATTACTTTATTTAATTTATTGGCAGTCTAGTGGGCATAGTATTCAATATAATCCTTTTTAATTTTTGTAAGATCAGTAGTAAGGAATGAAAGCCCTCCTTCATTCCTGGTTTTTGTGCTTTGAGTTTGTTAGATCTCAGGAAGGCCAAGTATCATTCTTCCTTGCTTGCTTAACTTTTTTTTTTGCTTGCTTAATATTTTTTTAAATAGTTTATTGTCAGGTTGGTTTCCATACAACACCCAGTGCTCTTCCCCACAAGTGCCCTCCTCCATCACCACCACCTCTTTTCCCCCTCCCCCTCCCCCTTCAAACCTCAGTTCATTCTCAGCATTCAATAGTCTCTCAAGTTTTGCATCCCAATCTCTCCCCAACTCTCTTTCCCTCTCCCCCTCCCCCTGGTCCTCCATTAGGTTTCTCCTGTTCTCCTGTTAGACCTATGAGTGCAAACATATGGTATCTGTCCTTCTCTGCCTG